>NC_134462.1:102659998-103024904 GCF_047948215.1 Lycorma delicatula
TAGATTAATAACCGTAAATATTAATTAATAATCCCCTTATTTTATTACTAAAATTAATAAATAAAAAAACAATAAAAAATATAATTACAAATAATCTACGCTAGAAATTAAATAAAATAATACGTAAATTAATTGACAAATGAGTGCTTCTAGCGGGAGGGAGTCATGGTGAGAGCCGTGTGCAGCCGCCGGGCGCACCACCAGTGGTCTGCTCTGCGCCACAATTTTATTGCTAAATATTAACTATTAATCCTTTTCTTTTATTAATAAAATTAAATAAATAAAATTTATAATTTACACTACTGCCCAAAAAGGAATGTAATGTTTTTAGGGTGTATGTCTGTGTGTTTGTTTCACTGTAGCAGCTCAACTGCCAAATCGACTTAGATGAATGAACCAGCGTTGGAATGCTTACGTTTACGTGGATGTCATAGACTATGTAAATATGTATGTATATTTATTAAAATATATGTGGTAGTGGAGATTTGACGGTTGAAGTATAAACTTTGATGAATTGAATTAATGAACTGTGAACTGTGAGCCTCTGCTACTGTGTTAGTTGGATTTGAACTGAATGATTTAAATAAATGGAATAAATAAAATTACAAAAATAATAGAATTAAATTTACGTTAAATAAAATAAAATAGTGTGAAATAAATTTATAAAATTTCTGTTTATTAATAATAGGCTTCCCGTGGAGACGTGTGTGAGGCTAAAATGGTAAGATGATGCGAGTTCCTCATGCGAGGCTAGACCAATCATCACCATTAACTGGTAAAAAACGGGGCACCCCTTTGGGGCTGTTTTTGGAGATTCAGTGAGATGCTCTTATAATATCTCTGAAAACAATCGTCCGATTTTCAAAATTTCAACGGGGTATTTATTTGCTAGTTAATACAAAATCATGATGGAACAAAAGAGGAATGTTTGTCAGCATTTTTTTTTTTGGCAGTCGTGTTTTTTAATGTTTAATATTTATCTTTTGTTAAAATAGAAAATTTCTAATTTACCAACACACAAACAAAAAAAAATTCTAATTAACTTTGTAGAGAATTAATATTTGAGAAAATATATGTAAATAACGTCTATAAATTAAACACGAATTTGAGAAATTATATTTATAGCTTAATAGGAGTTTCAGTGATTTTAGTTATATAGTGATTCAATTATGCATACAACTTTGTGTAACACACTGATTCCCAAACTTACTTCCTCCAACCGAAATGTCTATTTCAGAGAAATTTTGTCAGCTGTGTCCCTCTCTGTATAATCAATAAAATATTAAATAAAAGATTATTTAGTTAATTATTAAACCTTGCTTTTATTTTTAGTTATTATGATTCCAAATAAATTAAATTTTAAAAGAAAGTATTAATAAAAGAAGTCAGACTTAAAAAAAAGTTAAATAGAAATAATGAATTAAACCTCTGTATTATAAATATTACACGACTGTCCAGAAATGAGTGATATGTATTTAGGGTGGATATATGTATGTTTGTTCCAACATAGCAGCTCAACGGCTGAACCGATTTAGATGTATGACCCAGCGTTTGAGTCCTTACATTACCGTCCTTATATTACCGTAAAAAAAAAAAAATTTTTTTTTTTTTTTTTAAATAAATGTTAAAAAGCTTGTTAGCTTTTTAACACAGTTGTTTCTGATGCACGGCTTACACTATACAAACAATTTAAAGTATTTATAATTTTATTTAAATATAATATTTTTTCAATTATTTAATTCAATGATTCTAACTAAAGCACGCGCGCGCGCATACCGCATTTAATTCGCGTGGGTCTGGTAGAACTAGCGGCAACAGTCGGAACTTACCTAACCAATGCAATTTCACAACTTATATAGAACAAAATTTCACTTGTGTGGTCGGCAGAGTGGTGTTGCCGTGAGGCTTAACTTACCAGGTACCGTGTCAATCGGAAGATCGAGTATAAGACTCAACCAGACGGAGGTACTTTTTTACGTTTTAAATGTTATTTATTTATTGAATTCTACCGCTCGCCTGTGACGTCACAACATAGCAAACTATAACAACAGAATTTTTTGAGATGGATGTGTAATTTTACTAAATATTGTAATTTTTTTATTTATAAAAATTGTACTTAACAAAAATGTGACCTTAATCAGGAGAAATTTCGAGATACTAAGGGTGACCTTGCTTTACAGCCTCACTCTCTTGGCCTTTTAAGTTGATAATTTAATAGCTTTAATGGCCCATACATAGAAATAATCTGGCCATGTTTGCTCGAAATCGGTCGAGTAGTTCTGGAGATTTAGTTGATTTAAAGGCCAACACCGAACACACACATGTACATTTGAACATTAACATCGGGAAAATTTCCATGCTGTTTTTGGGTTCCTTAGGTGTCAAAACGTCAATATCAGGTGAAAAAGACATATACCCAAATTGGACCGATTATTATACTTTCTCTTCTAAAGCTATAGCGCTATCTAGACCAGAAAAAAAAATTATACTATATATAAATAATATATACAAGATTGCACTCTACCCTCTTTAATTATCCTATATTAAAGAGCAATTTTTTTTTTGTTTTTTTTTAGCAATGGTGTCGTTTACTTTTTAATATTTATCTCTTGTTAAATTATAAATTGAATTATTTAAATTTCTACATTCTAAATTGGACTCTATAATAAAGAATATATGTACGTATATAGTTTATTAACCAAGGTAGCGGAGAGGTAGAATCTCAGCCTTTTATTTCTCCTTCCTCGTTCGAATCCGGTCAGGGATGGTATTTTTAATTACACTACAAAGTCTTTCATTTTTATCCTCCCACTCACAAGCTAAGAGCTTATTGTTAATTAACTCAAAAAAGCAAAGACAAAATATATATTTCTAAGTTATATAGTATAATATTGTAAGGAAAATGGTCCGAGAAATCGTACTGTGATAATGGAATTTGTTAAATCAATTTTTTTTTAGTGTTAAGCAGTTATTTATGAGATGTATAGTGTTATTTAAAACCACTTTTGAACTATTAGAAAAAAATACTTAGTGATAGCCAGTTTGTTTTGAGGTTATCGTAACTCAAAGATTTTTACTCCAAAATTTGGTTTTGTTTAATTCGCTTCATAATAATATGTATGACTATAACTTTTCATTTAAAATTTTTGAGCTCTGCTAAGTGCTTGAAGTATAGAGGTATCATACCGAAAGAAAAACACATCGTTTTAAGGAAGGAGAATTTTTGCTAAATTTCATTTTTTGAAAATCTATTTAATAGCTCTCATAGTTTCTGTATATTAACTTTCTGTATATTATTACCAAGTAATTTAAAGTTGAGGTAAAATTTTGCTGTTAGTAACATTTTACTCTATGATAACGGCATTAAAAATTAAACTTTAGAGGATTTAATATGTTTCATATAATTTGAGTAGTAAAATTCCAAAACTCGTCTTATCCTTCCGAAATCGAAAGTTAGGTGGCATGCACTTTCTGAATATAATATCAATTTGTTCCAAAAATCTTTATAAATAACAAAAAAAAGACTGATGTATACATCACGTGACTTCTACATACGTACGTCTAATAAATTAGATATACACATTAAAAAAAAAAAAAAATTCTTAAATGAAAGTACATAAAATTTTAATACGATTATTATAATCTATTATATTTTTCTTAATTATAATTTTCGATTTATTACGAAAATTATAATTTTCAATTAATATCAAATAATCAGATGTTTCATCAGATCTAATATGGATACCGTATGACTTCCTTGTACATCTATTAAATTACATGTAAACATTTTTAAACGTACATAAAATTTTATGTTACTAATAACGTCTGATTATTATTCATATTATTTTTTTATTGTTATTATTGAATTATTGTAATTTTTTTTACAATCAAAGGTTAATAATAATTAATAAATCAATATATTTAAATTAAAAGAAAGAAAATTTTAAAAAAAGGAGATGAAGTCTGAATCGAACCCATGTGCCTTCCTCTTGTAAGATCCAAATGTTTCATTATTTAAAAATTTATTTGCTTATAACTCTGGAACCAATGAAAATAAGTATGTACCACTTATAATATATCATTGAAAAGCTCTGAATGAAGGTTGTTTACTGCAGTTAAGAAAAAGTTCAAAATCCAATTTGTTTGGATTTTGGGCTTTTGTATAAACTTTTGGTCAAGTTGATTGCCATCAAAAGGGAAGGTGCACAATTAGATATTACAACAGTCGTAAATCCAAAATGTCAACATTCTATGCCTTATAGTTTTTGATTTATGCGAGATGCGTAATGACGTCATTCCGAACTAGTGAAAATGGATTCAAGGATAGTTAAAAAGGATATTTCCATTGAAATCTAAAAACCGAAATTTTTTGCGATCACAATACTTCCTTTACTTTGTACATGGAAGTAAAAAAGATGTTAAATTTTGTCATATATTCCAAAACTCTTCTTATTTATTGTGCTTCTTTTCTAATTCGTATCTTATCCTCTTAACCAATCAAAAGCGTTTATTTCACTAAAAATCAACATGGCAATCATTTCTGTGTATTTTGTGAAGCAGAATATTTATCATGTTTTGCGCCTGAAATATTAAAGTTGTAATGATAATTAAATAAGTTTATAAGTTCAACTGATTGAAGAAGTACAAATAGTGAAAGTTGTAGACATATTATTTGTTGACAAGGTAGATGGAAGGGTAATAAAGAGAAGTGGAAGAAAATGCACAAAAAATTACATCGGAAATATCGAAAGCGACTTGCGAAAAAAACGATCATTGGTTATTCACCCGATTATTAAAGATGTCTATTCTTCAAACACGATGGTACTGTTATATGATCCAATTTTTTTATGACTGGAAGTCATTTCTTGGCAAAGTTATAGAAGTTCCTAACCATTTGGCACTAAAAATTTTCGATTGCTAAAAGTTTTTTACTTGTAAGGAAAGGTTCTTCTGGTCAAGTTCAAGGAGAAGATAGATATTTCATGAAGCTGGTGTTTCTAAATTAATGCATAAGAAGTCTCAGACTGGTAAGAACTTAACTCCTAATTTATTACCAAAAGGTGTACCTTTTCCCACAGTAAAAGTGAAAGAATATTATTGTGATATTTTTAACCAGATAACAAAGATTGACTACGTACAAAGGGACACTCCAGCAAAGACTTCCATAATGTCTTTTGTAAGCCAATGACTGATGAACATAATGATACATGACAACAGTGATACAGAATGATTTCTGATTGATTTTAGATTATTTTATATTTTAATTTATATATATATAATAAAGTGTAATAATTTATTACAATTTTGGATTAAACTCTAGTTTATTTAAATGTTGTAAATAGTTTTAATAAATCATTATTTTCATACTATAAAAGTATCATTGTCAGATTACAATCTTGCATTATTTTCATAAACTTTTGTTTTTTTCTATAACTTGCCTAATAATCCATAATATTCTTTTGCAGAACTGGCTATATCAATATTGCCTTTTTAAAAGTCGTTATTGATTAATTTTGAAACGAAATTACATAAATTCTATTAATCTGTGAACATTTCTGATAGTATAGACAATTTTTAATTAGTATCAACAATTAATCTAAAGCAATATAATTTATTAAAAACAAAAAACAATCAAAATATACGTTTTTATCTTCTCCTGTTAAATTTACAAATTTAATAAGGTAAGTTTTGGAATGCTGCTACTCACTTGTTGGATACCTACATTTATTGTGAATACAAATAATTTACAAGTTTATATTTTTTAAATACTAATTTTTTTCAGGCACACATATACTGCATATTTATTTTTATATTAGTTTTCCAATTAACTTATAAAATGTACAAAATTTGCATATATAGTGATTAGTTGTTATTCTATTCTAAGGTTTAAACTGCTTAAGGGACGAATTCTGGAGTTTGATATTAACCTCAACATCCTTGGTAAAGCATAATCAGCTTGTTCCCTTTAATCTAATATGTGGAAAGTTTACCCACAGCTTGTTCCTTCTGTTATGGTGCACACAGGCTTCTATCTTTTACCTACAATTTAACAATATCTAATTTAACAGTAACATGCATGTACTGTGAACAAACCCACGCAAATATATGTACGCAAGCTTACACAAAGTACTCTGACATTATTATTATTATTATTATTCAAGAATAGGTTTTAGTAAGATATTATGATTTCATTCACACAATTTATTAAAAAGCAGTTAAAAGGGAGATAATAATATTGAATAATCATTCTAGAGGAAAACTTTTATTATTCAACTATTGATGAATTATTTTAATACAAATAGTCTTTAACTAACCTTAATTATTTCCATTAATTGTGCTGTAGAATTTACATGGATTCGAAAAGATTTCCCGGAGGAAACTTGATGATGAAATATTGCACAATTAAAATTAATAAAAAAATATGAAAAAGGCACCGCGAAAATATTACATGGTTTATGTTTCATTATATATGAATTTATCAAATTTTTTTTCCAATTGTAACTAAATAACGTTCATCAATTTAGCGTACTAATAACAACAAAAACTTTTTACAACGAAAAGCTTCAAAGTCCTGAAAATTTTTACTTGTTTTTTGAGTTGTGATTTTTTGAACACAGCTCGTTTTATCCCGAAAAAATAGATATAATTTTTGATAAATCGTTCGTATCAAGAAGTATAAGGCTTTCAAACGAATGATTCGTTCGCGTGCTGCCCGCAGGCGCCTAGCGCACCATCATTGGTCCGCTCTGCGCCAATAGCGGCTACAATAAAATTGTTAGCACATCTAACAAACTATCCTTTTTTATGGGAAAGAAGAAATACTAATCATTTTAATATTAGAATTATTGTTAAAAATAAGTTTTAAATGCATAAATTATTAATTAGTTACAGTTTCATTATGATTTCAATTCATGTCTTGTTAATTTTTTTTTTTTTTGTATATTTTAATCATTTCTAACGAGTTTATTAATAAATAATAATTATTGTTATTTTTTAGTGGCTTCCTACAATTTTGAGCATTAAAAGGGGATAAAATAGGTGAAAAATACATTACTTATAATTTCAATTTTATCAACAAAATTAAAATCCAGTATGTTACTCCTTATACGGATGTGAATACTAGATCGTGGATACTGGGGTTCTTTGGCGGTTGAGTTTCAATTAACCCACATCTCAGGGATGGTCGACCTGAGACTGTATAAGACTACACTTCATTTACATTCATACATATCATCCTCATTCATCCTCTGAAGTAATACCTTACGGTGGTTCCTGAGACTAAACAGAAAAAGAAAGAAAACTACGTATGTTACTCCTTAAATCGGAGAAATTTTCTTAAATCGTCGCACTTTTTTTATATTTTATCTTAAAAGATCCTCAAATAAATTAATAAAATAAATCGGTCTTTTATTTGGTTTTTATTAAATTTTTACATTATAGTTCTAATAAATTATACTAATTAAAAAAATTACATAAATCTTTTATATACATAAAAAAAAAAATAAAAAAAATATCTCTTGAGATATTTGTTAAATTATTTCTTGATTTAACTAGGATCGTTTGTTTAATTTTCCGGCTCATTAGTAAGCATAGATCTCCCGCCTAGTAAGTAATCTATGCTTTCCTTGTCCAATGCCAATCTGCACCAATTTATTAATGCAGTCTTCAAATCATCCTCCCACCGTTTCTTTCGTTTATTTTCATTATTTCTTTTTTCAATAAATAGTTTTCAGAAATTTAACGTGTTTTATCCGTCTCCTTATCTTCCAAACAAGTGACCAGCCAATTTCCACTTTAATTTATTAATTATTTTAACCAAATTTTTAAAACAAAAAAAAATTTTTTTTAAATAATAATTTTGGTTTTAGCTTTGATCAGAATTAATTATCAGAGAACAGAATTATAGATATCCAATAGAAATTGATTGAGTTAGGGGCATAGTATCTAAGTAAATTTTCAAGGAAATTGAATATTGGTTTATTAGTACGAACCTGTAAATAGATATAGCTCTTTTATGTGAAGTGAAAATGTTCAGTTATATGTTGGGACCATTACGGGTTATTAAAAAGAAACCAAAAGAAAATAGCGAGTGGAAAACAGAAACTTCCAATATTCTTCTTCCTTTTTATTCTATAACCCCTCCGGTCTTTTTCTATTCTCCTTAATTCCTGTATTCCTTTTCCTCAGATTTTTCCAATATATTATTCTATCCTGGACTTTCCTTTGTTTTCTTTTTTTGCTTTGAAATATCTATCATGATTTTCTGCAGTCATTCGTTAGCAGTAAATATCATTTCATTGCTGTTTTTTTTTTCAAATGTTGAACTAAAAAGATCTGTCTTAACGCTTTTTGAATTTTTTCTGATTTGGGTTCTTGATAATTCTCATTATGTCCTTCATCAGGAACGTTGTTTCTGAGGCAGATTGGAATTTATGAATATTACATTTGTTTTATTCTTTAAATTACAGAATTTTTTGCTTGTTACAATTTCAACTTTTGTTTTTTATTTCTTAACAACGAAGCAAAAATGATAAATAATGCCTTCTGGATTAAAAAATTCTATCTAATTTTCTTGAATCTATGTATTTAAGTCTACATCGAGGAACCATTTAACTTACAATTTACCGTATTTTTTGTAATCATAACTTATAATCATAGAATTTTGATGAACTAAATAATATATTATTAACATTACATATTAATTAACATTAATTATTTCAAGGCTATTAAACAAATTGTATAAAGTGTTTTGGAAATAAAATAATTTCATTATAGTGCAGGTTTGACTCATTTTAATTTATTTTTTTGCAAATTTCTCATAAAACTCATCAAGGTTATTATTTGATTTTTCTAATGTTATTTATCTGTGTTTTATTATTATTAATTATGTTTTAAAAAACTAAAAGGCATTATTGAAAGAATCTATAATCACTGGACGTTAATTGTCATATAATATATATATTTATATATTATTCTACAAAAAAGTTGTTTTCTATAATTTTTTATACGTTTCTGTTTAAAGAAATACTGTACCTGATAAGAGTACGATAATATTTACCAGGAAATAAATAAAATTTACTATTTATCATTTTATATGAAAGTTATATTTATAGGGAAGTTGTTTATTAGAATGTTATTTTATTTGTGTATTTTTTAATCTTTAGAATTTAGCCGATTTAATACATTGAACTTAGCAGCAATATATTTTTTTTGTTTTGCAAATAATATATTTATAATCGGTTCCGCCGAGCGGTGATAAAGCAAAACCGTTTTACGTTCAGAAAACCTTCCCAAAAAAAAAAGAAAAAAAAAATTGATTCCGATTTTAGAATCACAAAAAATCGTTTTACAAAACGCACGTGAAGTGGGGTTTCCAACGAACATCCTCAGTAAAACGTACATACATAAATAAATAAACTACATATACAAAAAATTCTGTATAAATAAACACATTGCATTAGTTGGGAATATAAATATTCAAGAGATCATAATAGTCTAGTGCAAAAAAAGAAAAAAAAAGAATGCATATCATTATTAAAAAATATATTAAAAAAAAATTCCATAAAAACTTCACGGAGAACAACGTTTCGAGCCGAACGTTTCGTTAGGATCTTCACTAAGGCGTAATAAATACATTTATCAAATGTCTGTTACTGAACCAGTACAAGTGTCACTCAGATACCCCAAGTCCAGCTTGTACTGACGTTTCAGTCGCCGGACTTCATCACATCTTAAAGATTAACTACTAGAAAGCTCACATGATTGACTAATAGCTGTCTTTAACTTAAACCGAACGTTTGATCTCGTTATGAATATAAGGCAATCCAATTTATTCTAGAACTTCCGTGTGAATCACCGTGTCTCTGCAATGGATCTCTCCAACTTGTTGTGAAAGCATTGTATAATCTCAATATTACTTATGCAAGCCGTGCCCCATAGCTATATATCATTTGTCCAAACCGGTTTTAGAAGAGTAAATAATTTTTTTTTTTTTTTTGTCTTCAGTCATTTGACTGGTTTGATGCAGCTCTCCAAGATTCCCTATCTAGTGCTAGTCGTTTCATTTCAGTATACCCTCTACATCCTACATCCCTAACAATTTGTTTTACATATTCCAAACGTAGCCTGCCTACACAATTTTTCCCTTCTACCTGTCCTTCCAAAATTAAAGCGACTATTCCAGGATGCCTTAGTATGTGGCCTATAAGTCTGTCTCTTCTTTTAACTATATTTTTCCAAATGCTTCTTTCTTCATCTATTTGCCGCAATACCTCCTCATTTGTCACTTTATCCACCCACCTGATTTTTAACATTCTCCTATAGCACCACATTTCAAAAGCTTCTAACCTTTTCTTCTCAGATACTCCGATTGTCCAAGTTTCACTTCCATATAAAGCGACACTCCAAACATACACTTTCAAAAATCTTTTCCTGACATTTAAATTAATTTTTGATGTAAACAACTTATATTTCTTACTGAAGGCTCGTTTAGCTTGTGCTATTCGGCATTTTATATCGCTCCTGCTTCGTCCATCTTTAGTAATTCTACTTCCCAAATAACAAAATTCTTCTACCTCCATAATCTTTTCTCCTCCTATTTTCACATTCAGTGGTCCATCTTTGTTATTTCTACTACATTTCATTACTTTTGTTTTGTTCTTGTTTATTTTCATGCGATAGTTCTTGCGTAGGACTTCATCTATGCCGTTCATTGTTTCTTCTAAATCCTTTTTATTCTCGGCTAGAATTACTATATCATCAGCAAATCGTAGCATCTTTATCTTTTCACCTTGTACTGTTACTCCGAATCTAAATTGTTCTTTAACATCATTAACTGCTAGTTCCATGTAAAGATTAAAAAGTAACGGAGATAGAGAACATCCTTGTCGGACTCCCTTTCTTATTATGGCTTCTTTCTTATGTTCTTCAATTGCTACTGTTGCTGTTTGGTTCCTGTACATGTTAGCAATTGTTCTTCTATCTCTGTATTTGAACCCTAATTTTTTTAAAATGCTGAACATTTTATTCCAGTCTACGTTATCGAATGAGGAAACCAAATTGGTCTTCTCCTAACACTTCCTCCACTCTCCTCTCAATTCTTCTGTATAGAATTCTAGTTAAGATTTTTGATGCATGACTAGTTAAACTAATTGTTCTGTATTCTTCACATTTATCTGCCCCTGATTTCTTTGGTATCATTACTATAACACTTTTTTTGAAGTCTGACGGAAATTCCCCTTTTTCATAAATATTACACACCAGTTTGTATAATCTATCAATCGCTTCCTCCCCTGCACTGCGCAGTAATTCTACAGGTATTCCGTCTATTCCAGGAGCCTTTCTGCCATTTAAATCTTTTAATGCTCTCTTAAATTCAGATCTCAGTATTGTTTCTCCCATTTCATCCTCCTCAACTTCCTCTTCTTCCTCTATAAAACCATTTTCTAATTCATTTCCTCCGTATAACTCTTCAATATATTCCACCCATCTATCGACTTTACCTTTCGTATTATATATAGGTGTACCATCTTTGTTTAACACATTATTAGATTTTAATTTATGTACCCCAAAATTTTCCTTAACTTTCCTGTATGCTCCGTCTATTTTACCAATGTTCATTTCTTCTGAACACTTTTCTTTAATCCACTCTTCTTTCGCCAGTTTGCATTTCCTGTTTATAGCATTTCTTAATTGCCGATAGTTCCTTTTACTTTCTTCATCACTAGCATTCTTATATTTTCTACGTTCATCCATCAGCTGCAATATATCGTCTGAAACCCAAGGTTTTCTACCAGTTCTCTTTATTCCGCCTAAGTTTGCTTCTGCTGATTTAAGAATTTCCTTTTTAACATTCTCCCATTCTTCTTCTACATTTTCTACCTTATATTTTTTACTCAGACCTCTTGCGATGTCCTCCTCAAAAATCTTCTTTACCTCCTCTTCCTCAAGCTTCTCTAAATTCCACCGATTCATCTGACACCTTTTCTTCAGGTTTTTAAACCCCAATCTACATTTCATTATCACCAAATTATGGTCGCTATCAATGTCTGCTCCAGGGTAAGTTTTGCAGTCCACGAGTTGATTTCTAAATCTTTGCTTAACCATGATATAATCTATCTGATACCTTGCAGTATCGCCTGGCTTTTTCCAAGTGTATATTCTTCTATTATGATTTTAAATTGGGTGTTGGCAATTACTAAATTATACTTCGTGCAAAATTCTATAAGTCGGTCCCCTCTTTCATTCCTTTTGCCCAGCCCGTATTCACCCACTATATTTCCTTCCTTGCCTTTTCCAATGCTTGCATTCCAATCTCCAACTATTATTAAATTTTCATCTCCTTTTACGTGTTTAATTGCTTCATCAATCTCTTCGTATACACATTCTACCTCATCATCATCATGGGCGCTTGTAGGCATATAGACGTTAACAATCGTTGTCGGTTTAGGTTTTGAATTTATCCTTATTACAATGACTCTATCGCTATGCGTCTTGAAATACTCCACTCTCCTCCCTATTTTCTTGTTCATCACGAAACCTACTCCTGCCTGCCCATTATTTGACGCTGAGTTAATTACTCTAAAGTCACCCGACCAAAAGTCGCCTTCCTCTTCCCACCGAACCTCACTAATTCCTACTATATCCACGTTTACCCTATCCATTTCCCTTTTTAAATTCTCTAGCCTACCAACCTTTTTTAAGCTTCTAACATTCCACGCTCCGACTCGTAGAATGTTATTTTTTACTTCTACTAAGGAAGGGGTCACCAGAAAAGTAAAAAAAGTAAAAAATAACAGAATAGTAAATAAAAGAAAAAAGAATTGTAAAATTTTAAATTTAAAAAAGAATTAATGTTCTCGTTGAAACGGTGTTAACTGAAATCAAACGTTTAAACCATTAAATTTATAAACATGAATTCATCCTTGATTTATCCAAACTACGTTAGATATTAATAAGTAGAAATATGCTGATCAAAACACGGAAATTATTTATTTTTTTATTTTTTGTATAGAAAAGTATATTAAAGATATTAGAATTTATTTCTATTTTTTTAGTCTACAATGATACAATATTTAAATGTTTGTTCATGTGTTTAATTTCAATTTTTTTCCCTAAAATTTTACCTTGTCCATTTTTTTTTGTCTTCAGTCGTTTGACTGGTTTGATGCAGCTCTCCATTTAAAAAGCTGTCCATTTAAAAAACAAAAATAAAAAAAATATATATTTTTTTTAATCGTTACGGCTTGCTATCGACCATGCTAAGTAATAGTTTATTTCTTTTTCAATCTTTTTCTCTTCTCTTCCCAGAACTTCCTCATCCTCTTGGATTGGTTTCTTTTCGTTCTTATACGGTGTCCGTTTTTTTTTCATGAGAACTTGACACTCTCGACCACTCCTTGTATTTTATCTATTGATCACTTCCGGTTATATACTGTGTTTCTCACGTCCTTAACTACTTCCTTTTACCAATATATTTGTATTTTTCTATATCCAATGAATTTACAGTTTTCATTAATAAAAATGATATTTATTTAATTTACGCATTGATTCGTTTCTAAAAATAATTATTAATTCCCGTAAGGTATTTAAATATGTTTTTATTATTCATTCATTAATTTATAGTATTCTGTCATTAGGGTAGCTCCCGTCACGAATGATGCTTTCTACCTTGTACTAGCCATTGTTAACCTCTTTGTTTCAGCTTTTATTTTTTATTTCTCATAATCTCGTCCATCATTTAAAATCTCTTCCTTTCCTTCCATTCACCAAGCCTTTTATCGCATTCACTAATAAACACCTTCTAGCCATCATGACTTCCTAGGGGAAGACTCCCTTCGCCACCCAATCCGTTCCGAGCCCTTATGGGCTTTACCGGAGGTCATCTTCGAAACCTCGGCTTTTGACATAATCCAGTATGCCACGAGTGACATTCCCATCGGTGTCTACTAATTAATGAACTAAAAACAAAACACATCTCATCGAGTCTTAAGCAAAACTGAAAAGACCTAACTAAAAAGGAATTGAACTACCTACCCGTAGAAGGTAAAAGTGAGTTTAACACACAACACGAAACATAAAAATGTTACATGGAATAATAACAACACAGTAACACTGAAACAAAACTAGGACAAGAACAACAAAAACATAATTTATAAAACAAAAAATCAACAAAAATAGAATAAAAAAGAAATCCAAGCAGAGCTCTAGATCCCCTTACCAATCCTTTCCTTTGCCAAGTACACTATAACACTCTCCACTATTGCCCATTCGGCCTGGCTCCTCCAGGTTACATGGAGATCCATCGCCGACCCGATAAGATCGCCGACGGATGGTCTCCGTACGCATTAACTCGTATTTCGAGCACTCATAAAGAACATAAAGAATGTTCTAGCCAGTTCCTTTTCCTATCTTTAATCACATCTAACATTTTTTTGTTCTCTCCGATTCTCCTAATACTTCTTTATTTATTACATGGTCTTTCTGATAATTTTTTCCTTTATTTTCAATTTTTATTTTTTTGGTTCTATGTCTGTAATTTTATTATCCGAGAAGGAAGCCTTTTGCACAACCTGTCGGATTTGGGTAACTTTTATATAGTTTCTTTTTTCTATTATTTTAACTTTTATATTTTAAAGACTCCGTCTGCGATATTAGTTTTGAGTTTTATTTCACTTTTTTGACTTTTGTTTTAATAAATTTTTATTATATGATTTATATTAATTTTAAACCTTATAACTTTGATATTTTAGAGTTATTGTACATTTTTATTAAAGAAAATTTCTGGCGATGATAACGCACAGGCGTTTTTCGCCCCCCCCCCAAAAAAAAAAACATGGTCTTACGATCTGACATTTATAATCCTGTGTCTCATCCACATCTCAAAAGCCTCAATTCGTTTTCTGTCTGCCTTTATTATTGTCCATGTTTCAACTCCATACAGAGCATCGCACTCAAAATAAAACCAGTATAAAATAGTATAAAATAAAATCAGTTATAAAGCTCCCTAAGTACTGAAATTTGTTCACCTGCTCTAAAACTTAATTTCCTATTTTAATCTCAATCCTTTTTTTTCGCCTAATTTCATACATTTTGTTTTTTTTTTTTGATCCTCATATCCTGACGTCCGCAAGCTTCATTTAAGCATGAAGCATTTCTTTAATTTATTTGGACTCTTACTAGTACCACAATGTCATCGGCAAAACGTAACTTACAAGTTACAAAGTTAAAAGTTATAAGTTAAACGTAACGTTCTTCTTTCCCCGATCATTATTCCTCTTTTCCGATTCAGGCAGTTTTTATTAAAAATTTCTATATTATATTTTATAATGTTTATTATGATTATTTTTTTCTTATTATCCTAGGCAAACATTATGAAAAAAATATATATATTCGTGCATTATATTTAAAATTATTTTTTTATTTATTTTTTTGTTTACAAACTTGCGTATAAATAATAAAGTTGATCCGATATAGGCTATGTAGTTTCTTCGATATTTTTTCATAATATTTTATTAAGATGGAAACATGTCAAAACTTTCAAAGAGATTTACTATATTGCAAATTTGATATCAGCTTATAAGTCCCTCAAGAAGAAAAAATAGATCTTCTGAAAAGAGAAGTGAAATATTTTTATCCGATAAAGGATTTGAGTTCCGTAAACAATTTTAAGTTTGACAGATAAATTTTGTTCATAACATAGCACATTTAAATAAGACATTTAATTTTATCTTTTACTTTATATTTTGGTGTTAAGAAAAATATTGAATTTACTTTTATTATTCGTATTTTTTTATCTTGTCTAATATTTTTTTCTTATATTCAATATTGTAAGTGAATTACATAGAAACATAGTGATTATAGAGTTAAATTTCTAATTTAACTTTCGTTATATCAATTTTCATCATTCAAAAAAAGTATTTTTACACAAAAGGTAATCAATTTTGGACACCTAATAACCCTATTCCGAGACGCCATCCGCAGGGCAACCCGTACGGAGGGCGTGCCTACGGCACGCCACTGCAGCTAGTTATTATTAAAAACTTTATATATTAAATATGATATACGATGTATTACAACGATAATACTACTTTCTGCAAACCGTTTTTTTTAAATTTATCATGTATAGTTAAAAGAAAACTCAAAGTAAAAAAAAAGTTATTATCTCCTAAGTAAATAAAAAAAGTCAAAATTAATTTTTAAATATTTTTTTAAATTAAAATATTTAATTTTTATAAAGCAACAGATTAATTTTTTGAAGAAAAAATCTGTGTACACAATGTATTAAATGTTTCATATTTTTGTTTTATAATTACGAGTATAAAATAAATCTAAAATATCTGTTCACAGTATGATTTGTTTATTTTACTTTCTCGCCAAATATAGTTAGAATAGCTATATTAAATGGGAAAGTATGGTGAGCTGGTCAAAAATACGGTATCAGGTTTTTACAAATCTTTAATTTTAGAATCCAACTAGTTCATATAGACAAAATAAGAATATATAAGTGGGTACGTATGTAAGTATGTGTGTCACACTGCTTTTGGTCTAATATTTAGGATTGACCGAACCGATTTTCTTCAAATTTATGAACATGTTAAATTTTTCCAAACTTAAGGGGATTTTGGTTTGTTTGGAATTTTTCCCGCCACACCCCATTCGGTCGCCCTAAAGAATAAGACTGAATTTTTGTGCTACAAACGGCTATTGAGCCTCAGAACAGTTTAGCGACCAATGTCCAAATAGCTCCTAAAGCTTACCTAACAGCATGAGCAGACTAAGCACGGTGCCATACACCACCGGCTTACGTGTCCCCACCGCTCACTTCACTTGTCACATACATAACTAAAATGGATAGGTGCACCCCGTCGACTACTAAAATATATAAACTTCAATAATTAAATTTATATCGTCAAGACAGCAATTTTCTGTCACGCCTAGGTCGCTGAATGCCAGCAAGTACCCGACTATCAGTTTAAACCGCTTAGAGCTTTAGTTGGCTGATGGCCAGCCGTAATTCTCGGGTAGCTTCCCACAGCATCGAGGTAGAAGCTTTTCCCCTTAAATAAACTACTGATGCCAGTTGAACAAAACAACGGCATCAAGGAACGCCACATGGTCCGACAGTGCGGCTCTCGCCACACTGACTCGCCGTTTATGAGTGGCCAATTTTTTCCTAGAACTCTAAGTTCTAAGGTAACCTGAGTTCTAACTCCCAAGAGAGCTTGGCAGTCGAACATCATGTGTTCGTTTGACTGGACCTCAGTTCGTTGACTGGAGTTCAGTTATATATATATATTTTGTAATTGTTTTTATCTATCCCCCATCGGTATAAATACTTTTAAATTTATTGTTGAATGTTTATACTTGATATATAAAGCTATCAAATAATGTCTGCAGGCTTTTTCAATTATAAACCCTGGACCTTAAATCCAGAAGTCTTTTTGAAAATCTTTTTTTTCTTATCGTTATTGAAAGGTATGTTGGATTTAGAGAAAACTTTACTTAATCAAATTTGTTAAGTTTAACCAAATATGAAAATCTTCAGAAAAGGTTTTCGTGAAATTTATTCAAAAATTCCTTATTTATTTAAAAATTCATATTTAAATAAAATGAAACTTTTAGCGGAAAGAGTGCGTTCAATTTGGCTTAAATTACTAGCAAAATTCGAAGATAAACTTCAAATATGTGAGAACACGTACAAAGAAAGCGAGTGGATGTATTTTCCCAGATTTTTACTTGTAGTTAATCAGTCTCAACTGGAGGTTCCAGCAGACTTTTCCGCCTCCTCGCGTCGTTACTGAAATGAAAATGAAGATTAATTGTTGTAAAATTAAATGTTGTGTTGTTTTAAATAAATTATAAAAACTGCGCCACGCTTTTATTTAACTAAATATTTTCATTACTTTTAATCTTAAAATTTAATTATTACATTTATTTATTTTTTAATATATTATATTTTTTTTGTTTAAAATTCTCAATTTGATTTAATTTTTATTTTTCACTTATTAGAGGGTTTTTCTAATTTGTTTCTTTTTTTATTAATGTTAATATTAATATTGGTTATATAAAAGCTTTTTTAAAAAAATAATTGTTTATATGTAATCAAATATATTTTTGTAATTTCTTTTGTTTTTTTGTTTTTTTTTTTGTATTTTTTTTTACTTTTTACTTTTTAGTCTTAATGAACAATAGACTTTTTACATTGTAAATTTGAACAAAAAAAAACATTCTTAATAATATTTATATCTGAATATTATTGTTTGTTCAAATTTGTTTGTTTATTAAGACTAAAAAGTAAAAATATTTATTTTTACACATCGAAGTTACATACGTGTACTAAATTTCAATCATTTCCATACGAAAATTCATGAGAAATAAACATTTTCAACTAAATGCATGAATTTAGCGTAGCGGTATTGAATGGTAGGGTGGGGTTGGGTCATATCCAAATTCCGACACCATAGTGCTGTATTGTCATTGAAGTTACATACGTGTACCAAATTTCATTGATTTTCATACGATAGATCAAAAGATATAACAGTTGCAAGATTTGGTTATTCGTAAAGCGAGTTAAATAAAAGCTTTGTTTGTTTATTAAGACTAAAAAAAGAAAGTAAAAATATTTATATTTTGAAGTTACATACGTGTATCAAATTTCATTGATTTTTTACGATAGTTGTTGAGAAATAAAAATTTTAAGCAACATGCATGCATTTAGCGTACGGGTATTGCAAGGTAGGGGTGAGTTATATCCAAATTCCGACACCGTAGTATTGTATTGTCATCGAAGTTATATACGTGTTCAAATTTCATTGATTTTCATACGATAGATCAAAAGATATAGCAGTTGCAAGATTTGATTATAACTAAAGCAAGGTAAATAAAAGCTTATAAAAAAGTAACCTTAATGATGCAAAATCTGGAGAGGATTTCGTTTTCTCCCCTGTATTCCCGACTCCCTGACCTTTTGAATTGAAAATTTAATAGCATCAATGCCTGTACTATAGAAGTATTATAGCCAATTTTGGTTAAAATTAGTCAAGTAGTTCTGGAGAAATAAGGCAATTTACACGCCAATATACAAACATACGGTTGCACATTTTGTCGCGGATATTTCGATGTCATTTTTTGGTTTGCTGGGCCCCTTAGGGGTCATTTTGTCAAGATTCGTTGAAAACCAGATATACCCAATTTTGAGCAATCACCATACTTTCCCTTCTATATAGTTATAACTGCTATATAGAAGGGAAAGTAAAAATTGAATATGAAAATTGTTTCAAATTTAGTCCACTTTAATTTTCATTCCTTGAATGGTAAATTCACATAATCCATTCTTTAAATTAAAATTAGATTAATTTTTTATAAATTAAATGTGCTGTACGTAAATCATGTTTTGTAAGGATAATTTTAATTAAATAGTTTGAAAAGAAAATACTTGTTATGAAAAAGGCAAATCCTTTAATGAAAACAATGTTGCACAAATATAAGAATGATTAAAGTTGAAGCTAGAAGAGATTAAGAGGGTTTGTATTAAAATAGAAGACAAAACTGTATTCAAAATAAAAGGGTTGAAGAAGATAATTGAAGAGCTGAGCTGTAGTACATGGATGACTACTTCATTCTAGCTATCTCAAACAATAGACTTGATTGCTCACCAATGTTCGGTACTAAACTAAGGAGTATGAGGTGAGAGGATTCTAAACCACAAAATTAGAAACTTTCCATTGTCCCGTAACTCATTATGAACTTGTCATGACATGAAGTAATTCTTAGTTGATTACATTATATATATAATATATAACTAGATGAATTACTAGGCCTTCCTTCAAGTATTATTTCTTACCCATAACTTAAGAGGAAATTCCATAGTCTTGATTTAGGAAAAAATTCAGTACGAAAATTGTTTCAAGTTTAGTTCACTTTACTATTTTTACTTCTTAAAATTTTGGGCTGAAGTTTGCAAGAAAATTACACTAAACTATTTTCACTAGTAAGGTTTAATCCGTTTTTAAAATGTTGAAAATCATGTAATATATTATTTCCTTTATTTTTCAATCATTTAAATTTTTTAGATAAAATCCAATATTAGCAATTTATATAAGGTATATACATATTATAGTTTTACCAAAAATTAATTAGAACCTTCAAACCTCATTCAAAAGGAAATAAATATTTCTTGAGTGGAAAAGAGGAAAGAGCATCTTACCGAATAAAACCCTTTTTCCTTAAAGAAAATTGTTTAAAATGTTATTCTCTTTAATTTTTATGAAAAAATAGATTTTATAAACGTTTTTTATAATGTATTTTTTTAAAAGTATATCATACCTAGAAATCTGATGCCGACAAACTATATATTTACTTGTACACGTATTAATTTACATATACACATTTTTTTTTACATTTCATTTAAACTTATTTCATTTGAAAGACAGATAAGTTCCTCTAACCGTTTAATCAAGTGGATAGTTACAAAATAGCTGAAACTAGAGAACGTGTACAAAAATTAAGATAAGAAAAATTATATCAAACTAAAGAGCGATTAAATGATTGGCAACAAAAAACAAATAAACTAAATGATCAACTCCGAACGTAGGGAAAATATTGTCCCAATATCAGAGGAGTAATGATCTAAAAAATAAGAATTTTTTTCGATTTATTAAAGACCGAGCATGTATGTCTTAGTGTATAATTTGTTCTTTTGAGGGTCTATTTTTTAGTTACTCTGTAATTAACTTTAATGTAGATAAAATTAAACAGAAATTCCAGAATAATTAAATAAAATTAAGCAGATATTAAATTATAAAATCCAAAAACAATACAATTCTAAATTATTATTTTCAATTAATATTAAATAATCAGATTTTTCACTAAATCTATTATACATACACGGCTATTAAATTACTTATACGCATTTTTAAATGTATATAAAATTTATTTCACTAAAAACTTCTTATAATTTTTCTTTATTTCTTTTTTTTTTTGTTATTATTGAATTATTAGTTATTGTAATTTCTTTTTACGACACGGATTAATAATTATTAAAATCAATATATTTAAATTAAAAAATAGGAGCTGAAGTCTGATTCGAACCGATGTGCCTTCCTCTTGTAAGATCCAAATATTTCAATAATTAAAATTTTATTTGGGTATAACTCTGGAACCAATGAAAATAAGTACCAGTTATATATATCTTTCAATAGCTCTCAATGAGGATTTATTACTACAGTTATGAAGAAGTCCAAAATCCAAATTTTATGGGATTTTGGACTTTTTTGAACACTTTTGGTTCAGTCGACTGCAATAAAATGGGAGAGATGGACAACTAGATGTTACAATAAATCCAAAATTTCAACATCCTACGGTTAATCATTTTTGACTTACGCGAGATACATACGTACATGCCTACAGACATCACGCCGAAACTAGTCAAAATGAATTCAAGAATGGTCAAAATTAATATTTTATTGAAATTTGAAAACCGAAAAGTTTTTCACGATCCTTTACTTCGTACAAGTAAGTAAAAATAGGTTTTATAAGACGTTTTTTAAAAATGTAGTTTTATAAAGTTTATCATAGGCAGAAAATCCATTTCCACTACACAGCAAGCTATAGCTACAGTTGAAAATTTCAATGAAGATTCTTTTTACAAAATTCTGGAAAAATTTTATGGAGTTTCGTTTTTGTTTTATACATTATTTTATTTTCATGTACTTATTTTTTATAATTTTTCTGAGACAGACCTTCAGTTTGAAAATAAATAAGAGTAAAAAAGAAAGAAGGAAGTTTAGTGTAACAGAGAAGAATAATGAGAAATTGAATATTTCTAGAGAAGAATATTTCTAGATAGAAGAATACAATATAAATCATAATAGAAAGGAGAGCAAAATTTTGTTTTATTCTGTGTTAAAATAACAAAGTACAGGCGGAGTAATTCAGTCCTTAAAAACAGACTTCTGGAACCAGCAAAGAGAGCTTTCAAACAGAAAAGAAATTTTTAATAAATTCTTAAAACTTTTTTGAATGGATACAACAATTTTTATTCATAAGCACGAGCACAATGAAAATAGAAACTGTAAGGTATAAAGGCATTTTAAATATTACATTACAGGAGAAGATTGAAAATAAATAGGTTGAGTAAAATAACTTGATAAGAGAAATTATTGGCCATTCTGAATCCACCTTATATATTTGGGGTAAAAATCATCAGATTCTTTGTAAGTAAAAAGATTTGTAAAGATACAATTTTAGCAAAAAACAATATGGGAAGAATTGAATAATTTCAACAATTTAAACATTCAACACCTTAAGAGATGTCTCAGTGGCCTAACCAACACATCACTGATTGGTAAACTGAAGGTCCCCGAATTAAAATTTTAGCAAGAATTAACATTTTTGGCAAGATATCAAGACATCAAGGAAAATTAGGAACAAAATCAACTTTCCCAGCTATAGCTATAAGAGGAAAAATCATTAAAATATTCTGTTGTCAGGTTTTTTTGCAAATTTCCTCCTTTCACGTCTCCTGAATAAAAAAAAACGTAGAAAAACCCAGAAATTTCCGAAAAAATGTACTATGTTACCACCGTAAGGTATTCACAGGATGACTGAGGATTATATATACGTATGTACATATCATACCATCATATATGAAAATGATATGAATTGATACGTAAATGAACTGTAGTCTTGTACAGTCTCAGGTCGACCATTCCTGAAATGTTTGGTTAATTGAAACCCAATCGCCAAAGAACATCGGTATCCACAATATAGTAAATTGTTATACGAGAACTCAAACATTATCTGTGAAAACAGGCATAAAATATTCCGACTACATAGTTTCCATAGTTTCCACAGTTATACGGGCTACAACTACAGATAAGCGAGTAAAGTGGTATCCGATATATATTAAATAGTTTTCTTCTGATATCATTAAACAAATTTTATATTACGCGCGAGATTTTATCAAAATATTTTCTTATAAGGAAAATATATTATGGCTTATTAATTTTTACGTTTGATACTAGCAAGTGAATTATTTCTTGAACCTTTAGGAACACGATGTAATTATTAACTTATTATTAAAATTTCTTATCTAAAATCGTTATCTATTTATTTTTCATAATTTATAGATCAATTTTAGGTAAACAAATTTAAGTCATTAATATTTAAAAAAACAATGATGTATTTGAAATAAACGTCTGTCAAGGGCGAAGCCGGGAAATTTTTGTAACTTGGCGGTGTTTTATTTATTTTTTTTATTTTACACTTATCTGAGATTGTATTGGTCTTACTCCTCAAATCTTACTACTCAAAATTTTGAAATATAATTTTAAAATATAGAATTTCATGAGCAGGTGGGGGATGGATTGACGACTGGGTATAACGTCCTTCGCGGTAAAATATCCCTTTCACTCCTTTTAACACTGCCAACACTGTTTCAGATACCCCTATTGCCAGTTATATGGACAAAAGAAGGAGAAATCTCTTGTTTAATAGCCGATTTTCGAAGTCAAAGGTTCTGAGGTTCGAATCCTAGTAAAGGTTAGTTGATTTTAAACGGATAAGAATATTAGATAGATAGTGGATACCGGTGTACGTTGGTGGTTGAGGGTTCAATTAACTACACAACTCAAGAATGGTCGGCCTGAGTCTAACAAGACTTCACCTCATTTACATGTCATACTTATCATCCTCATCTCATTGGACCATGGCAGGAGTCTTATTGTTCACTAGATGAATGGGTTGCAATTTAAATATTAGAAATAAAACATTATAGATTAATGTTAAAAAAAACCGAGTGTATTTTCATGTTTGTGGATTAAATAATCAAAACTGTGGATTAAGATAAATTAATAAATCAGACTAGTTTGAAAAAAATAAATTATTTTTCACCTATTTTGATAATTTCATTTTTTATAATGAATTTTTTTAGGAAAATATCAATAATAAATATTTTTTTTAGATGGGATAATGTGTTATTTTCTAAACTGCAATAAACAATCTATCTTCAGTAATTTTGTGAAAATTTTCCTGTAATCATAAAAATATGTTAAAAAAATGTATTAATTTCAAAAATAATGCATATGCAATACCACTTCAAGATCATATGAAACATTTAAAAAAATTCAAATTCGATATTTTAGCATTATAAAATTAAATTATGATCTATTTTAATAATTTGTGAAGTTTTTTCTTGGTGGCAAAAATATATTCAAAAATTAAATTATTTAATATAAAAATACGTATATTACATCAGACAATAATTATTTAATTTGTGTCTTAGGAAATTAGAGCAAGATTTTTTTTTTTTAATTTTAAACCTAGCAAAAATATTTAAAATTTTAGAAAGCTGGATGATTTTTTCTGTTTTTTATCATAACTAAACAGATTGCGGTTTAATGCTGAGTATAGATCATTTAGATTTTCTTTATTTTTTTTTTTGTCTGAATGTAGAACATTGGTTCTACATCCAGGAGTTCTAAATCTACATCTTATCATCAAAAATAAAATTTGTTTAAAAATAGCCAGTATAAAAATAAAAGAATTCCGATAACCTCTAACCTCCGTAACATTATGCAAATTTTTTTTTAGAACACTATCGTTTAGTTTGAATAGATTTATGCAGAAATCGACTTTACATCAGAATACTCACTTCTACAATCATTATTTAAAAATGGCAGCAATGTACTTTACATTGTATGACTACAAAGTTTTTTTTTTTTTTTTTTTTTAGTATATAAAATTTTATGAAAATACTCTAATGATGTTAATTGTATGTATAAAATTTTATTTTATTTATTTAATATTCAAATCTGAAGAACAGTATCTACCTTTATTAGGATTTGAACTTGAAAACTCTCGACATCGAAATCAGGTGATTTTCGATAACGAATTTAATTAATTAATTTAATTAAAATTTTAATGTTTTATGCCATAATGGATGTATTGCAATATTTATGATAATTTTTGAAACTTTTTTTGAGAGATTTATCATTGAAATGTTAAAAATTTATGGATTTTTTTTAATTCAGCTTTGGTTAGTTACTCTGTTAAGAAACTTTTCTTTTAGACCACAAAAATATATAATGGTGTTAAATCTTCAATGATTACTCAACATAACAACTAACCAGTTAAATGAGCTTTCTATTTTAGTTGATCATTATAGCTTCTTCATGTTTAGATTCTTGAACGAATAAAGTTTGTATTGTATTAGAAATATACAGCAGCCCTAAATTTACAAACCAACCGTTGAAGAACAAGTCAGCAATTAGAAAACGGAGTAGCTACACAGAGGTTTTTTAGAAAGACTAATCTACTCCTCAGCAACATGGATTTGAATTTGAGGAAGAGGTTGATAAGACACTGTGTTTGGAGTATACGTTTAAACGGTATTGAAACATGGACACTGAAGATAAAAAAGAAGAAAAGATCGATGCTATTTAGGTGTGGGTCTGGAGAAGGATGGAGAAGATAAAATGGCTAGACAGAGTAAGTGATAAAAATGGATAAAATGTTAATAACTGTAAACTTAACTAAAAACATAAATTATTATAATTCTTTGCAATGTTTAATAAATGAGGTGTAAATTTTGAAAGTAAATAAAGGAAGTGATTATTACTAATTGGTTACCCGGCATTACTTAATATATACAGTTTACACAGCCAACGAAAAGAAAAGCATGGAAGAGAAACAGATGGACAATAGTGGTGCCAGGACCTGCCAACAGGCAGAACACTACACGTTTATATAGATGTTGCAGACCAAGCATCCTCATTAAATCAACATCAAGTAACAAGGATATCCATATAATTAACACAGATTCAAATTGCGTATAACTAAAAAATGAGATTGACCCTAGAATCAACGATAAGACAACAGCGTGATTTTTCTTTAGAGAGACTGAAAAAAGAAGATATATTATCCCTTTATAGAAATGCCTGAACCCCCGACTTTGGGATGGGAACCCATATCTCCAAAATTCCTTCGTGAAAATCGGAGCAGTTTAACTGTGAATGGGAGAACTAATACATTGATCAATGATTTTGGCATAAACTGTTCTATGTTATGTTGTAATAATTTGTTTTACCTTAAAGTACTGGAGTGCTATCTCAGGCGAGTATGACTTCAAGGAAAACGTTCTTCCATATGAGTTATGTTGCTACAATTGTGTGGAATTATTTTAATTCATTTGGAATTTGGAACTTTTTAATATCAAATAAAAAGAATGAGCTTAACGTACAATAGTTGTTATTTCTCCTGGTGTTATCTGTCTTTTATATATTTAACACGTTTTTAAATATTTAATTTCAGTTCCTTTTTTTTCATAACTACAATATGGCCTTCAGTTCTTTATAGATATACGAAAAGTAATAAGGTTTAAACTACTGAAATACAGACTTTTGCAGTCTTTTTAATGAATGACATACGAATTAAATCCTGAAAAACTCTGATGTGAACACCACATGACTTCCTTGTACGCCTGTTAAATTACATATGCACACTTTTTTAAAATGAAAAGTACATAAAATGTTATTTCATTAATAACTTTTGATATATTTCCATTTTTTTTATATTGCTATTATTTCAATAATAACAATTATTAAAAAAAAATAAAATAAATAACAAATTGAAATAAATAACAATTATTATTATTATTGCAAAAAAACAATTAGAGTAAATAATATTTCCATTTTTTTATATTGCTATTATTGAAATATTATTTACTTTTTGTTTTTTTGCAAGGTGAGGTTAATAATTAATAAATTAATACATTAAACCCACCGGGTTGGTCTAGTGGTTAACGCGTCTTCCCAAATCAGCTGATTTGGAAGTCGAAAGTTACAGCGTTCAAGTCCTAGTAAAGCCAGATATTTTTACATGGATTTGAATACTAGATCGTGGATACCGGTGTTCTTTGGTGGTTGGGTTTTAATTAACCACACATCTCAGGAATGGTCGAACTGAGAATGTACAAGACTAACACTTCATTTACACTCATACATATCATCCTCATTCATCCTCTGAAGAATTATCTAAACGGTAGTTACCGGAGGCTAAACAGGAAAAAGAAGAAATTAATACATTAAGATTAAAAAAAAGTTAAAAAAAAGGAGATGAAGTAGGATTTGAACCGATATGCTTTCCTTGTAAGACCAAATATTTCATTAATTAAACTTTTATTTGGCTGTAACTCAGAAACCAATGGAAAAAAATAACACTTATGACATATCGTTGAAAATCTCTTAATGAGGGCTTATTTTTGCAGTTAATAAAAAGTAAAAAATCAGAATTTTTTGGATTCTGAGCTTTTTTGGACACTTTTGTTCCAGTCTATTGGAATAAAAAGGGGAGGTACACAACTAGAAGTAACAAAAGTCCTAAATCCAACATTTCAATATCCTAGGGCTAATCATTTTTGAGTTACGCGAGATAAGTACGTATATACGTACGTACAAACGTCATGCCGAAAGTAGTCAATATGGAATCAGGTATGGTCAAAATGGATATTTCCGTTAAATGTAAAAACTGAAATTTTTGCGATCTCAGTACTACATTGCTTAACAATACGAAATATTTATTATTATATGACTAGATATTTAAAAAAATATTTTTCCATGTAATTACAATTATTTTTGGAGTTATATTCAAATATGTATAACAGATATCAATCGTTTAATGAGGTTGATTATTTTTAACGTAATCACAGTTCCGGCGGAGGTGACATTCGGGTTGCCTTCGTTTCAGGCAGGCATTGCAAGACAGAGTCTCGCCCCCCAGGGTGAGTTCGTGGGCACGACTTTGTCAGACCTGGTGGCTTTGCACTGGTGGTTAGATGCAGGGCAAAGAAATTAAGATCCTACCGGTGGGCCTGCCTGTCATGCCGGTAAGCGGATAGGCTCGTTAGGGTGATGGACAATCCCCCGGGTTGTGCTTATGCTTCACGTGGATTCGTCCCTGGAGAGAAGATGAAATGAAAAAAAACATAATCAACAGTAACGGGAAATATTTTTTTCTAAATAAATATCAGGTATTATTTTTGTCTAAATTATGAATTAATCAATTTTTAAAATGTTACTTTGAAGAAGAAGGTAAAGATTAGTAAATAACTAAATTAGGTGTAAATAAGTACTTAATCTTTAAATGGATGTTGTAATAATTGGTAATTTTTTATGATTTTAATTTATTATGTTGTATTGTATTTTATATGTGGTATTTGTCAACCTGACCATGAGAATTTACTTATTCTGTTAACATGTTAATGTTTTCTCTTATAAAATTCAATTTCTGATTTTTTGAATTGTAAAATTTGCACGCATAGATGAATAAAAAGAAAGTGAAAAAAAGGGAATATAAGTAAGGTTACAAAAATTAGAAAGTAATTGATGATTAATATAAAGATCACTTTATTTATTAATAATTTTGAATTTCATGCTAACATGCAATCGATAGGTTAATAGAGATAAATTGGCATGGCGTGTACAATAACTTACATAATGAGTTAAATTATTGTTGTAAGAGGAAAATGAAAGTGATACGGGGAAATAACAAGATCCCTGGTGAGAGAATGTCATTGGTTGGTTAGTTAGATGATCCAACGACCATATCCTCTAGGGATGATCTTGCGGTCCTTACAATCGCCAGATTGCCTGTTAATGGGATCATCCCAAGACATTATATTGTTCAATTTCAATATTATAATATAGTATGTAGTATATTATTACATATTGCCCATTATACTAATAATATTATTCTATTTTCGATTAATTTGAAAATTACGAATCGACTTAACCCACTTCCGTTTTTTTCTTTTTTTTTATTCACTCAATGAAATAGTTTCATGCCAGTTTTTTTTTTTTTTTTTTTTGTTATCCATTATTCATTTATAATAAAGTTTGAAAACCATATAGTTTTGTACTTTCGGCAAAGTAAAACTATCGACTATCGGTTTCCATACCATTTTACTATTGACAAATAGGTTTGGTTCATCGTAATATTAATAGGTTTTTAAGTTTAAAAGATACGTTGAGGAAAATCTGAGAAATATTTTGTATTTATCAGAAGTTTTTATATTGATGAATAACTGAATTAAAAATATACTACGATTTTTATAAGGTTGTACAAAGCAAACTGACTTAGACAAAATTTCTAAGTTTGAGTTGCCTGTTATTCCTTATTATTGATATTCGTAGTTTCAAATATTTTGATAAGTTTTGTGGCAAAATGTTATTATAAAAGAATAATTAATTGTGCACTAGAATTTCTGATGGGCGAATGGTTTAAAATTAATCCAAAAAATATTCACATAGGATACAAAAGAGATAACTTAAATTTAAATTGCCTAGGATTTGCCGACGACTTAGCTGTATTAGCTAATAGTATCGCAGAAGCCAGAATACAAATAACAAGTATAGAAGAACTTGCGAATAAAATTGGACTTAAAATTTCTTACGAAAAGTCTAAAATGATGGATATAGATCCTTTAATTATTAATTCTGTGAATATTAATAGAATCAAAGTAGAGCTTGTAGAAAAATTTTAATATCTTGGAGAGATCATTGCTTGTAATTGTAACGAAAAACAAAATCGGACCGAAAGACTTAATACATTATTTAAAGTGCTACAAGTAACCAAAAATACTTACAACAAAAACTCGCTCTCGACTAACACTAAAATTAGACATTACAAGACTGTGGTTAAACCAGTAATTACTGCCGCGAGCGAAACTTTATTTAGATTAAATCAGAAAAATAGGACTGAACCTTTGCTTAAAGTTGAACGCAGGATTCTTAGAGCCTGCATAAACAAAAAATATAAACAAGAAAATCAGTACAGATTATTGCCTAATAAATTTCTGTACGAAAACTTGGAATCCTTAATTGATACTATGAAAAAGAAGCGAATTTCTTTCTGCGCACACTTGTTAAGATTACCGCAGGATAGGATTACTAAGAGATTTATCGATCGATTTTGGTCTTCAAAAAATCCGCCATTATGGATCAAAAAAATTAAAGAAGACATGCAATAATTAAATGTGACTTACGAAGATTTACTTAATAAATCCGTAAAATAAAAATTTGTTATTAAAGATTCGAATACCGACTTTAAAGTAAGAACTTTTAATTATACAAAAAGGGTTTATTCAGAAGAGGATCGTCAAGCAAGATCATTAAGAATGACTAAATATTGGGAGAAAATAAAAGCTAAGAACTTAAAGGCCAAAAGATCGGCAAAAAAGACTTGAGTTATTCTGACTGAAGTAGTCCATTGCGGCCTTAAGTGTAAAAAAAAAAAAAAAATCCAGTTTTTTTTAAATTAACCGAATTTCATGGTGGGAGGATATTCAATATAATTTTAAAACAGTTTTCACGTTACACTTCAAAAACCTGTTGACCAAAATAGATTAAATTTGGCAGAAATATTTGGCTGTACATATTCTAAATTTGGCATGATGTTCGTCCCCAACAGAAAAGGGGACATCACGGTACCCATAATCTTTAATTTTTTTGCCGACAAGACGTGTTGGCCAAAATTAAGGGAGTGATTCAACACGTTAAAGTAAAAAATAAAATTTGGTTGAACCTATCACCTATTTCATTTTATTTTCCCCCTTCTCAACAATTTCTCCCTCCCACGGTTATAGCTATACGGAATTTTCCCTGGAAGTTAGCCAAATTTAAGACTAATTTTCAGAACATAAAAATTTACAAAAACCTTCTGGTTGATAAATACTCTAACTTTATTTTCTCACTGTTGGCCATTCTGTTCTTTTTTTTTAAATAAAAATTTATATTTTAAGTACGGATACATACATATATATACGGATATATATATATATATTTGGGTACATATATTTATATATGTAACCAAAAACATCTTCTATAAAATAAATAATTTTTAAAAGTTTAATTTTGGTACCAAAATACCACCAAAATAACCATACACATTTTTTAATCATTAATACCTCAGGGAATATTAGATTTATTGAATAATATTTTATTAGATAAATTGTTAAGCTCTTTAATAAATAAATAAACAGCTCATTTATTCAAATCGATTTATGAACCACTGCGATATGACTGAAATTTTTATAGTCTCTCTTCATCTGTTTAGTCTTCGGAACCATCGTTATTCCTGCTATTTCTTATAGTTGATTTTCGTAGTTTCAAATGTTTTGATAATTTTTGTGGCAAAATTTTTATTACAAAAGAAAAAATTCGATGTTTTTCTTAATATACAGTACAGTTGTTGTATTGAAAATATATGATTTAATCGATACTGTATTTTACCGAATATAATGTGAGATTAGAATATTTTCAAAAATGTTGAAGAACATGTTCTCTACGAAGCGTAATGGTGATATGAACGTTTCTACTTTCATTTTTCTTCATTTACCAATTCGTCAGTCATTCTTGAATGATATTCAGATATCGTGGCAAAAATTCTAAAAAGATATATTTATTGAATCTTGCATAAATTGTGTATTACTCACAATTGTGCAAAAATTGCACATTTTACTTGCAAAAATTGTGTACTGCTCGTCTATAATTATATAACATATTATAATTATTATTTTTTATTCTACAGTTTAAAAAATTACATACAACAAATTTTGTTTGTACGGTAGGTAGCTGGTGTAGCCGCGAGGCTTAACGCACCAGGTACCTAGTGTAACAGGGTGATCGAGTTTGAGACCCAGCTAGACCGAGTTACTTCTTTTACTCTTTAAATATTATTCATTTATTTAATTCTACCACTCACTGTGACGTCATTGTATAGCAGACGATTAAAACAACATATTTTGGGGGTAAAGGTGTGATTTTGTATAAAATCTTTTTTTTTGCAAATATTGTTATTCTTTAATCATAACAAACGTGACTAAGAAAAATAGGATCTTAGTTAGGCGAAATCTCGAGTTACTGTGGGTGACCTTGCTCTAGAACCTTACCACCCTGACCTTTTGAGTTGAAAATTTAATGGCATCAAAATTCCCCATATATAGAAGTAATCTGAAGAAGTTTTATGGAAATTGGCCTGGTATTTTTGGAGATATAAGGTGATTTAGAGGCTAACACCGAACGCACATAAGTATATACAAACATTAACATCCGGAAAATTTCCATCCGTTTCTTTGGGTTTCTAAAGTGTGAAGATCTGGTGAAAACCGCATACACCCAAATTGTACCGATTACAATACTTTCCCTTATATAGCTATAGCTCTGCTATCTAGAGAGGAAAGTAATAATTCTAATTTGATTTTAATCAGTTCTTGTAGAAAACAAAAAGAAACCCTTTACTATTTTACATAAGGGCTTTATTGTTTGAAATTTTTATAACAGATTTATAATTTTTCCAAGGTTTTATTTTACGATTTTTCACACATTTAATAAAAAAAATTTAATTAAAAACCTATTACTTCTGAATCAAATTATCTTGGAAAAGTCTTTTTAAATTTCGAATCAGGTTATGGGACTTTTCTTCCTCTCTTCTTATTCATTTTATTGTACGATTTATTCACTGAAGAGAAAAATATTAAGGAAAAAGTAAATTAATTAGAGTTCTAAACAATTAATGTAATTTTTTTTTTGAAATTTCAAATGGTAATTTCTTCTTTTATAAAGTAAACTTTATTTTTGTAACTTAACCGTTGGAGATGAAATTAAATAAAATGATTCGTCGATCAAAAAGTTAAGAAAATAACATTTTAAACACTTAAAATAGGAAAAATTTTAATTACCTTTTTGCAGGATAATAAATTAAAAGTGAACTGGTGTTTTACCGAATAAATGACAAAGTTTATTTTAATTGTTTTTTTCTCCGCGGATATGCCTTCAAGGACCATGGAAGTATCATTTCATGTACTTTCTTTCTTTTACTTTTAGAAGTTCTTTATTCTTTAGAACTGTTTAGTTTTTTCTTCGATTCATTCTCCTCTGTTGAGCTTTTTCTTTTCACCTACAGCAACCTTTAATTCAAAAATTTTCTTTCTGTATTTTTTCCGGAGAGTGTTTTTCTATAATGTTGAAGTTTTTCAGTTCTTATTTCATTTGTTAACACATTAATTGTTTTATTATGAAATTATTTCAAAGAAAGAATAATAACAATAAAATTGAAAATTTTTTCAGTATTTAATAAAAATAAAATGAATTACAACACCCTAATCCCAACTTACAGCCAATATTTCTTACATTCTAGTCTATGTTAACAAAAATATTGCCTGCCTAAAATTCTTATATAAATTTCAGCGAATTACGGATTAACGGGTTACTACAACAATTTCACGTAGGAGAATTGTCAGTCTATAGCTTAATTAAATTTCTTCAAAGTGATTCTACGTAATAAAAAATACATTATTAAACTCGACACAAACAGTAAGCTGACATTTGGTAAAAAATTAAAACTGAGATGACCTATATTGAGAATTTTTTTTCAACATAATATTGAGCTTTTATGCTTTATCTAGTCTTCATTATAAGATCTCAGATAAACAAAAAAACGTTTAAATTCTTAGAATACAGTAATTTAGTTTAGTTAATAATTTTACCGTAACAAAAAACAAAAGCATTTTTCGAGAATTGATGTACGATTTTTTCACTGTTCAAAAGGTATCTGGTTGCTCAGTCAGTGTATCGGCTTTCGGTTTCATTGTTATAAATTCTCTAATTAATTAGCTGACGTATTTACTCGTAAATCTTCCTTTTTTGTGTTATTTATTTAATTTTTGTTCCCGATTTATATATATTATTTTATTAGCCGTTATATATTTTATCTATTCTAAAAGTATGAATGATATCATTTGTAATTTTACGTGAAAAGACGCTAGCCGCTCTCATTGTTTAAATAACTGCACAGTATTTATAAAGAAGACCTCTTTCGTTATCTATGAAGCAAGTAACATATATAAGATAGTATAAGAAGATGAATTCATTATAAAATGCAGGACTGTATTTCCTACACTAAACACTTAAAAACAGTCTTTTCTCTGCAAATTCATCTTGTGCTGCTACTGTATATGAACTCGCTACTATGTACCTTCTCAAATGTGACTTACTTTTCTTTAAACGAATGAAATATAATTAAAATGTATCTGAAACATTATTATGAGACAGAATTTTTAAATAGTCATACAATAGTTCGTTATTTTTCTTTTCTGAAAGGATGTGATTATAAAAGAGACTATTTCAATAAAAAGAGACTTGCGTTTTTAAATACATTCCGATTTTCTTAATTATCTTTTTCTAGCTTTCTTTCCAACTATATATATCTCGGTCAGGCCTTCTAATAATGGCATTTTCAGTTTCATTCAGATGACTTTCATTACTGCTGGAAAGCACGTGCTTTAATTTCGTCTCGGTCGATCACAGGCGGTACGTGAGTCTGCGTTTCTGTTTGTTTTTTAAGCCAACTTCTGCTTCGAGTAATATTTTATGCTTATTGTTATATCTAGTTATTTTATAGTTTATTTTAATTTAAAATAATACAATTTTTAATGAAATTATTGTATTTCTTAATATTTTATTTTAAATAAATTAAAAATGTTACATTTTACTCATATTAAAGTATTTTTAAGATGTTTTTTCTTGATAATAATTGTCTTTTTATAAAAAAAAAAGGAAAATGAAGCTCAATTTTGTAAAATATTTACGATTGACTATATCATGTATAAACATGTATATATATATATATATATATATATATATATATATATAAATAAAAAATGTAAATGTTCGTTTGTTTAAAATCTTAAATCTGCGAACATTCTTCACCGATTGCTTTGAAATTTTGACACAACGTTGCATTTGAATATGCGCGTGTTTTTATATATCTATTACTTGTATACCAAAGATGTCACACTTTTGGCATGCTTTTTTTTAAAAAAACAGAGCTTTCTATTGGACGTAAAAGCAGTACACGCTATACTAAATATTTTACGATTCCATTTCAATGTTTCCGATAAGTGTGTCCGTTATAGACTATAAAACTACAGGAACGATTTACGCGCGAGGAAAAGGGGAAAATGGAAAAAAGAAAATATGGAAAACGAGGAAAATGAAATGGAAATGGAAAGGGGAAAGGAGGGAAAGGAAAAGGGTAGATGGGGAAAGAGGAAGGGGAAAGGCAAATAAGGAAATCAGAAATGGGAGAAAGAAAGAAATGAGGAAAAAAGGGGGACATGGAGAAAAGGTTATGGTAAAGATGAAAATGGGAAAAGGGAAAATGGGAAGGGTGGAAGTGGGAAAAGGAAAGGATCAAGGGGTAAAACGGAGAAAGAGTAAAAGGAGAAAAGGAAAGGTTAAATTTTGTGAAGTTCCGTAATGTTCATTCTGTTAATGTTTTATCAAATTTTCAATTGTGTTCGTGTAATCTATATATATATATTGAGTATATATAACTTGAGTATGTATATATACTCAAATCTAGCAATAGCGAAGCATTGCCGGGTCTGCTAGTATAAAAACACAATTAAAATATATTTCTGTGTGTGTGTGTGTGTGTGTGTGTGTGTGTGTGTGTGTGTGTGTGTGTGTGTGTGTGTGTGTGTGTGTGTGTGTGTGTGTGTGTGTGTGTGTGTGTGTGTGTGTGTGTGTGTGTGTGTGTGTGTGTGTGTGTGTGTGTGTGTGTGTGTGATCTTCATTATTTGTTACTAAAAAGATGTTTTTTTAATATTATTTATATTATTAACATATATTCCAAAATAAAATAAATATGAGACGTTATTTGTTGACGACATGGTCAGCGAAGATCATTTTCAGTATAATATCTCTAAATTTTCCAAGTTGGTTGGTTATTAATAATGATAATACTATATTTTCAATATTGCGTTTTAAAATATACTATAATAAAAAATCATTACAATATATAATTATAATTTAAAAATTATCAGCTGGAAGGTTAGAGTATTAAGATTTGTCGATTTGTAGGAGGAAACGATTCCCTTTAATACAAAAAAGATAGGAAATTTATTTTAATTAATAACAAAATGCAGTTTAAAAAAAAAAAAAGATTAAAATAAATTTCAAAAATAGCATGATGTGTATACTTAAAAAGTATTCATATTTACAATAATTCATTGCTATAATATAACTAGGAATTGAGTTCATAAAAAATTGAGAAATTCCTTTTATTTTCGCTTTTCATTTAAAATTTACTGATTACATTTACATTTTAACCATTCAAAGAAAATATATTCAACAAATTCAAGTTCATCCAACTTAACTTAAAACAACCGGAAATCAGGTAGAAAGCAATGTGAAACATCGATATCGATATTGAAAATAAAAGGTAAAATATTGCTACCACCATACATAACATTGTAATCATTTTCAGTTAAGAGTTCTAAGCAGTTAATTACTCCCTAAATAGTTCCCATCTATAATGCCACGCATCTCTGCAGTGGGCTGCCTATTGTAGAGGCTGGCTATTTGCCAACTGCTGGCTTCTCCAGTCCTTTCCGTTAAAGAACGGTATAAATCAATCACGTGACAGCTCGATTGTACCTAGCTCGATTCCTTCACCGGCGAGGGCAGGCATCAGAACTTAAGTAGAGTCTTCTTTGCAACGCATGCAAAGAAGACTCTGCAGTTTCTAACAGGGTCATGTAATTACGGCTCTATTAGGATGTGCACATACTCTATAAAAAACCGCTGCAAATTCTCTAAATGATCGTATCGCTTATAACCGCAGACATGCGCAGCATAACAGACGTCTGTACTACAGCAATCCTTAACTATCGATTTTTTAGCCGCCAGATTTATATTTTATTTTTTAACTCAATATTTCATCCTACATTTAATCCTACTTTAGCATTTCACTGTTTTTCTCTTAAATGTAACTTTACATTCATTTTCGATGATAAAATTTAAAATGTAAAATCTCTGTTGAAAAAATTAGTAAGATAGAGGATTATACTTAATAATACTGCCCTTGATGGTAAATTTTTAAAATTATTTGGGATGTTTTCTATCCTTTGTTATGATGAAACACTCGCAATAAAATTAATAGATTTTGAAATGTTTGTCGGATTTTAGTCAAATATTTACGGAAATATACTACGTAAGAAATTATACAAAATATTACAATGAAATTGTAAACCGTACAGTAAGTCTCGTAGATATTATTTCTTCCAATCAAAAAACAAAAATTTCTGTAATACAAATAAAACTGTTTTTAACAGAATTATACTGACATGAAGAAGAGTAAAACACTACATTTCTATAATAAATATCTGTTATTAATTTACAATCTTGTTAAAGAAAAATTACATGTTAGGTACACGTAATAGACAAAAATTATACAATAATATGCAATGAACAGTGTTTAGGCGTTCCATAAAAAAAGCAAAAAATAGAAATATCTATTACAAACCGGTCCGACTTCATTTATATGTAATAAATATCATTTACAGAAATAATACAATTCTTATGATTATTCGTTGTTTAATAAATGAAATCGGGCCGATAAGAGTTTTATAATTTTTTTTTCTATTTTTTGCTTATTAATGTATACGCTTAAACATTGTTTACTATCTATTATTGTATATCTATTTTCTATTACATGTATTTAACATGTATACTTTTTAAAATAAACTTCTAATAAATTAATACAAATTTTGATAATAGAAATGTAGTATCTTACCTTTTTTGATATCAGCATCGTTTTGTCGTAAAAACAGTTTTATTTATATTACAGAAATTTTTGTTTTTTAAGCGGTAGAAATGATACTTTTTTTTTTTTTTTTTTAACCTCCGGGGCCGCAGTTAAGCATTACTGTACAGAGGATGAGATGAATGATTTGTAGCGTGTGTGAAAAATGCCATGCCTGACCGGGATTCGAACCCGGGACCTCCGGGTGAAAGGCCGAGACGCTAAACTGAAGGCCGAGAAATGATACCTGCGAAACTGTTACCGTACCGTTTACAATTTCATTGTATTTTTTTTTATATCGCTGCGGCGTTTTGTTAGATTATTCTTTTATTTTATTTTTTTTTTTTATGAATTATTGATAATTATGGATTTATTATTAAAATGTATTGTCTTTCTACAATAAACAAATATTTTTTTTTAATATCTCAGCCAACGTTTTTTTTTTTTAGTCATATTCACTTCATACCATATTTTTCCTTTTTTAATAAAAATAGTATAATAACCTTCACGAATCGAAGATTCGTGGTGTAATATTAAACTTTTACTTTGTAAGTGTAACCCTTGATTTTTATCGTATCCGTGAACACACTTTTTATGTTATTAGTAAATGAACTTTTTTTTTATTTTTCCATCAATTAATGTAAATAATTGTAGTTGTAAAATAAACATTTTGGTAGTTTCCAAGAAGCCGCCCGCAGCCGATCTGTAGGTAGTCAGTTAGCTGTTAGATAGCGCCAATGAAAGGAGAAAATAAATAAATAGTACATATTTTTTTCTTTTTAAATACATACATTGTACTGTAATATCATTAAAATAATACAATGATAATGTAATAGTAAAATAGTAAAATAAAGTACAGTAGTTTTTGAGTACAGTAATTTACGTATATCATTTACTGTATAACTTAACAAGAATGTATTTCTGCATCAAATGAGTCTCAATTTACGCAATTCCATTATAGGAGGAAATTTTTCTGAACGTAACATCCTTGTAAATTGAAGATCCACTGTATTTTATATAATAAATATATCTAAAAGTATAAATATAATCGAACCAAACTTAATCTATGCTCGCTTCGCTCACTAACCTTCGCTTGCTAGTCGAGGTTGGCGAGCGTAGGTTAAATTTGGTTAGATTATATTTATAATTATATTTATTTATTATATAAAGTTAGATTATAATTTTAATTTATTTATTTTCTCATTTCCGTGGCGCCATCTAACTGATTAACTACAGCGACAAGCGACAAGCGACTAACTACAGATCGGCTGCGGGCGTATTCTTGAAAAGTACCAAAATTTTACCAGTCGAATTTGTTTCTGTTTTATGTAACAAATCTTTGTTGCCACATTTGCAATACTTTCCTAATGTTCGTGTTTTATTAGTAGATTTAATCTCTTGTATACTAATACTTTTATTTTTTTTTAATGGAATGAGGGGAATTACAAAAATAGTTTTTATCTTCAGTACTTTCATTTACATAAGAGCATTTACTATTAAAACAAGCTATAGTATATTTTCATCTAAATTTCAAGTTCATTGTCAAGTTTTTGTACGCTACTTAATACTATGAAGTACTGCTACCTAACGGCGCGATTTGTAAACCTACCTTTTTGAGGAAAAGTGAAATATTCGAGTCCCGCGATTCATCAAATGGAAGTAAAAACCTTTTTCTAACAAAATTCGAGGTATTTTTTGAAAGTATTCTTTATTAAATATCTAATTCATCTGAAATATAATGTTTTCATGCTTATTTTTAAATTTTTTCTCCATTTTCATTTCACTTTTAGGTTAGATCATGTTTAGAACTGTAAACATAGTTCGTTGACTTCGCCGTACCGAACAGTTCTGCGGACTCCTACGGCAAAGTTCTAATGAACTTCTTGATGTTAACGTTTTTCAAGAACATCATTATACCTTTTCGCAGCAGTTATACTGCTGTAGGCTTGGGTTTTAAGAAGAAGCAAATTAAAATCTACATACACCACCGGAATTAATTTATTAAAGGTGTAACAAGAAGAGATGTTATATTCAGTTAGGATGTCAGAAGAGAATTCAATGTTACTTTCATAATTTGATGTAGTAACAGATTATAAAGAAGGATGAAAGGAACATTTAAGAAGTATGGAGGGTTCAAGAATTCCCAGACCCTTAATTAGGATAGGATAGGACTCTTAATTAGCGTTAGGATAGAGGGAGAGTGAGAAAGAGGGCGACCAAGGAAGCGCTGAAATGCTGGAATTCAGGTTAAAAAATTAGCATAGTAAAAGTAGAACGAAATGAATAAAAATCGAACCGTCACAAAAAGGAACGAGAGAGAAACACTAAATTAATTAACATTATAACTTTAGCAAATTGATTATCGTGTAATTGCTTTAGTTTAACCTCTAACTAATAAAATTATTTTATATTAATAATTAATTAAGCCGTATAAGCAATAATAAAACGGTGTTATATAAAATGAAGTCTGACTATTATGCGTGCTGTGTCTGTAGAATACGAAGATAAAAACACTAAAATGAATGGGTGTGAGTTAAACAATGGTGGTTTGTTGTACACCATTGGTATATGGGGTACGGACAAGAGCAAGGGAAGATTCAAGGATGCCGGTGTGCTAGTACTGATCCGAGCTGAGGTCGCCTATGCAGTGCAATACAACACCCAACCCCTGTTAAGTGCTATTCATTTTCGTTACAAAGAAAATTAAACTCTACCAATAAAAACCATGTGTTTTCTTTCTCATATATTTTTTCTCAATTCTTTATTTTAATATCCGAAATTTTATCCTTTTTACGAGAGAAATAAATTAAATTCATCATAAATAAGTACCGACTTAAAACTTAGCTATTTGAATACATTTCGTCTATTAAAATATTTAACGATCCTTTTTAAAAAATTGATTTACCTATCCATTTCTTTTTATACGTAAGCTCTTAAAAATTAATTTGGGATATGCTGGCAATGATGTTGCTGAAAAATTCCCTATATTTATTTTTTTAAATTTAATTCATGTATTCACAACGAATAAAGATACTAAATAAAAAATGATAAAAATTTAATTTTTAAAAGTAAAAGATTTCCAACTAATTCAAATTAAATTTCTTTATTACTACTTATTCATAAAAAATATTAAACTGTAAAACTTAGTACTTCTTTTGCTTTGTACAAGGAAGTATAAATGATCACAAAACCATTTACCAAAAATTAATTAATATCTAAAACTTGGTAGCTTTTTTGTTGTTTTCAGAATTGTAAACCAGACATCATCAACTGATAAAGAGGAATTGCGTATAATGTTTTACCCGTTTTCAACCATTTACAAGCTACCTGCCCAGTTACAACTTCTGATAAAGGATATATTTTTGAAGGGAGTGACAAATGTTAAGCCTGACTGGGGTTTCAACCCAGAGTCTATAGGATGAAAGAGAGAAATGCTAGCATTCCTCCATAGGATTCGATGGCGTTATTTTTACTTCCTAGTACGAAGTACAAGGAATTATTATAACCGCGAAAAATTTCGGTTTCCAGATTTCAACGGAAATATCAATTCCGACCATCCATTTTGACTAGTTTCGGCGTGACGTCTGTACGTACGTATGTCCCTCGCTTATCTAAAAAACGATTAGTCATAGAATGTTGAAATTTTGAATCTAGGACTCTTGTAACATCTAGTTGTGCACCTTCCCATTTTTATTGCAATCAAAAGTGTCCAAAAATCCCAAATTCCAAAAAAAAATTGGTTATTGGACTTGTTCCTAACTGCAGTAATAATACCTCACAGAACTTTTCAGCGAAATATCATAACTGGTACTTATTTTCATTGGTTCCAGAGTTATATTCAGATAAAAGTTTAACTGATGAAATATTTGGATCTTACAAGGAGACAGCAAGTCGGTTCGAATCCGACTTCATCTCCTTTTTTTAATTAAAATATATTGATTTATTTATAATTATTAACCTCTGATTGTAAAAAAAAATATACAGTAAATAATAATTCTATAAAAACAATAAAAAAAATTATGAAAAAATATCAGAAGTTATTAATGAAATAAAATTTTACGTACTTTTCATTTTAAAAAAAATCTGGACGTGTAATTTAATAGGGGTACAAGGATGTCAAGGTGTCCACATCAGTCTTTTATAATAATAATATTATTTTTATTATTATTGTTAAGTCTTTAGAGCTAGGATGGACTGTATTAATTGTTGATAAAAGAATGAGACAATGTTCTTCTAGGTAACTGAATTTAATTCGTAAAAATGCTAAATAACATAAGTCACATAAGACGCATCTGGCGCATGACCGCGCCAGACGGGATTCTTAACTCGAATGAATGTATGAACTGGCTCGCAGGCCAGCGCTAATAGAAACTAGAGAGCAGGACTAGCTGGCTCAAACTAGGAACGGAACAATTATTATTATTATTATTACAGAGAATTTTAGATACTTAAAAGAAAAAAGGAAAAATGATAATGAGAATAAACAATAATAATAGGCAATAATTAAATAAATAATACTACCAAACAGTAAAAACGAGAATTATTACTTTTGTATTCTCCTCTGCGGTCAGTGATAAATCAAATTTAAGAAATTATTTAGATTCTCTCTCCTGCCTTTCTATCACTCATTTTTAAGTTACTGACTGTAACTGGCCTTTTCCCTGAATTTTTCTGTTATTACTCTTTCTTGTTTTGAAGCTTCTTCCTCTTCGTAGAAAACCCTCCTTTTGAAGTTTTCGTTTTTCTTCTTCTGTAGTTAAGCCAACCGTAGACCAAATATATATAATTTTTTTTTGGTTTCTTTCTCTTTATATCTCAAAATTCTTTCATTTGTATCATTGTAAGAATATTATAACAGCTTAAAGTTTTGTTTTTCCTCATTCAAAATCGTAAAAGTATTTTCAGAATTCCAAATCAGATTTCTAATTATGACAATACTGTTTACATACGGTAAGATAAAATAAAATTTATCTCAGATAATAGCAAAAACAAAATTTAAAAAAATTTCAATCTTTAATCAAATTAAGAGAAGGGTATAGTTATTTAATATCCAGAGATAATTTTTCATTAAAAAAAAAATAGTAAATTTAGTATACTTAATTACTGTTAGATTTTGGTCGTTTATAATTTTAATACAATGAAATTTTCTGTATTATTGTTAACAAAGTAAATTACCTAACTTGATTTTAATTACTTGGGAATTTTTTTTTTTTAAATATGGTTTCTATAATGTAATATTTGCAAATGATTACATATATGATTCAGTTTACCGGAAAACATTGTTTAGCGTTCTTAAAGAATTTGGGACAAACTCAAAACTAATAAACCTCATATGCAGAATTCAACAAATAAATCCGAGATAAAACATAAAGGGGAAATATCTCATCCATTTGAAATGAAGATAAAAGTCATACAGGGGAACGGACAGTCTCCTCTTTTCTTTAAAGTAGTCTTGGAAAATGTCGTAAGAGAATGGAGGTCGTAAGGAGAATGGAGGAATGCCATAATAAAGGCCTGAAGCATTTCAGATTGGGATATGTGAGGGAGAATCTGAACATTGACTGATCTTTGCAGATGATCAACAAATAAATGTTCTACAAGAACTGGCCAAAAAGGCAGGCTTAAAAATCGCATAGAAAAAAGAGTATATAATAAATATTAACAACGCATCAAAATGGTTACGAACAAACCTCGGAAGAATTAAGAAGACGAACAAATTTACGTACTTGGGTAAAGTTATCCAACAAAATGGAGTGAACAAGGAAGCAAACATCGTCAGGATCAGTAAGATTCTAATTTCTTGTGGGCTAACGGAGGACGTGTTCAATAAAAAAAGAATCTCAAGGTTGGCAAGATCAGGCATTATAAAACGATATACCGACCAGGAGTTTTATACGCGGCGTAATGCGTAGCCCTGAACCAAAGGGGAAGTAGATAAACTGAAACTTGCTGAAAGACAAATACTAAGGAAAGTTCTAAGGCACAGAAGAATTAATGATGGTTGGAAGTTAAGAAAGAATGAAGAACTTTACTCGGAGTTAAATAGAATCACGGAATCGGTACATAAGAGAAGACTGGCATTCTACGGACATCTGACAAGAATGGATTCACTTGACTTACAAAGAGGATTTTTGTCACATGTAATGGTAACAAGACTAACGTTAAATTGTTCAATCAAGTTAAAGAAGAGCTAAGGATAGCAAACAGAAATGTGGTGGATTTTAAAGACGGACGGGTGATTAGAAAGAGGTCCTAGAATTCAAAGCGATCCAGAAGGAGAATAAAAAATGTGCTGTAGTAGTCGGAAGAAAGGAGGAGCAGGGAATGAATGCAAGAAAGAGCTATTATAGAAAGAGTATTGGAGAGCTAAAAACTTTAGCCAAGCTAAAAGCTACATAGTATTCTACATGACCCTACAATGACCGATGCCGAAAAAAAATACATTTATGATTAGTTAATTAACCGCGAATAAGTTTAGTTTTTTAAAATTTCTTGTACCGTTAAAATATTATTCTCTCCTTAATTAATGTTCGGTGTGGTGAAATCTCTTTGAATAGTTTAAAATTAATGCTTTCTCTATCATTATTGAGATAAAATTCTATCTTATATAATTCTGTGTAAGGGGGGTGTATGACAACAAATTAATCAATCTGTCTTGAAGGTTTCATTAGTTTAGGTTGTAGTTGTCTAGAATGATACTTCATTTTTTGACATCAATTAATTTTATTTTATAAACGTCGGTAAAAGTACTCGTTTTGAAATGTTTCTAAAGTAATTTTCGTTTAATTAATATTACTTATTTTTCTTTTTATTAAGTATTTAGTAGTTATTTTTAATAATAATTCCTCGGTTCCTTCTAGTGATGATTTTCTAAGTAAGTAATTTTTTTCTATTTTTTTTCAAGTTATTTTAATAAACGTTTAGCAAAGAAATCTCTTTATAAAATAAGAGAAAAATGAAATCCCTTTTGGTACGTCGATAGACGGAGGTAGATTTCACCGGTGCTAAGTAGAGGATAAAAAAGATTTCCACTTTAAAGTTAAGAAAAACTTCAAATTTGCTTAATACAATAATGGTTGCATATGAAATAAATTTCCCATATTTAGCATACGACATGGCCCATCTTTTTACAATTTCAGCAATGTTTTGGTCATCCCTTGCCGTAAGGTTTGGTCATATCAAAAATTGTTTCAGAAAAACGTTTTAGGTAATGCTTAGAATGCTATCGACCAATTTAAACCGATTCGATACTGTGCCTATTAAGAGAAGTATGATTTTGTTGTCTTCAAAACCTAATTTTTTCCACCCCCTGGCACAATGGTTGTTGATATCAAAAAACTTTACTCACATAAGGTTTAGGCCCTTATTCAAAAAATAGTAGGAGCTTTAAACGAATTCGATATTTTACTTAGTAAGAAAGTTATAGCAATTTTTTTTTTTTTTCAAAAAAGCCCTCACATTTCCACCCCCATGATCTGATTATTCCCATTAACAACTCCACCGAGATTTTGGATTGTTATGTTTTATGTATTTATTTCAAAGTGATGGGCGCAAAATTACGGCAGTTATCGTGTTTACAAGACAGTGAAATATATAAATAAATGTATATATATATATATAAATGTATATATATATATATATATATATATATACATCCCGGAAATCTTGGGTTCGAATCCCGGTCAGGCATGACACTTTCACACGCTACAAAGCATCCATGTTATCCTCTGAAGCAATACCTAACGGTGGTCCCGGGGGTTTAAAAATGAAAAAAAAGTATATATAAAATTTTGAACTGACGGTGGTTTTGGAGTCTGGGGAATGTGAAACGCAAAGATATGTCGAAATTTTCCGGAAGTCGAATCATGGTATCTATTCTAATAGGTAGTTTTCATATAAAATCTACCTGAAATGTTGATTGATTTGTATAACCAATGAATGCTATAACAATTTATTCTTGACTATATTACTCCTTTCCAATATGTAATGATATAAATTTAAAGTAGTATCAAATAATAATATTTTGATGTATTGGAAAAAAGAATTATAAAAATATATCCTCAAAAATTTTAATAAAGCTTGCCAACTGTTAATCTATACATATTGATTTACTATTATGTATGTAACATCTGAAGGCGAATCAGTTGTGCGCTGTGGTATTTCCTCCAGTGCTCTTCACTTCACTCAGCGACTCTCTTCATAGAAGCAGCCAAAGTAGTGTATTCCAAAAGTCACTCCCATTAATTTGCATTGACTTTCATAATTTCCATTTTATGACGTTACTATTACAGTAACGAAATATGTCCTGGTAATTTATTATTAAAAATAAAATTATTTATGTCTAATATTTTGTTTCATATGTATATGAAGTAATTTATTTATTGATTTCTTGAAAGTATGTTTTTTTTTAAGTATGTTAAACTAAGGTTTTGGTATAAATAAGTAGAAACAATGACGTATTACAGAGGTATATGAAATCTGTTTTTTTTATATATTACAAACTATAATGTGATTTTCTTTGACGTGGCGTAATTATTTACGAAAATAATTTTTAAATGGCATGTACGCATTACATTTGTAGCAACCAGTAGCAAGTATTCCGCATGCCTGGTTATAGGATTGGTGTAGAGGAGGCAAGTAGAGGCAGCTTGCAGGTAGGACCCGCCTTTAGATTTTACTAACACTGTAAGTATAGAAACAATCAGTGTACGCAATACACTACCACCATAAAAATATATATATTACTACACTATTTGTATACACTACCTCATTTTTCTTATGACTGATACATGAAACAACACCAGTTAGCATTGCTAACTGGTGTTAGGAATGTTGTTCCAGTTAGAATTGCTTTTTCGGAAAATAATGATACCCATTATAAACAGGATACCTATGATGAAAAGAAATAACGCATCGATTGTTGCTGAGCATCATTTTTATTTCAGAAGATTTGTCATGATGCAATACAGAGTTTGTTCTGCCTAGTATAAAAGGCAACAGAAAATCAGTTCACTTTCACATATTTTATTACTTTGCTCTCCATTCTTTCGTAACGTTATGCCATTTTTGTGAACAAGTTTTGTTCCATGAAAATTCATTTAAAACCATTATAGCATTATTATGCTATAATTTCAATAATTTTTGTTAAGATAACATAGATGAACGAGTAAAATGTTCTCCAAGTTTTCACTTTTTAATTTGATTAAGTGCCAAGAGTGCAAAATTTGATTAAATTAGCTATTATGAAAGTATTTTTTAACTTCTTTAACTATTTAATTCTCGAAGAAAGAATTCCAAATATCACCTAGTTACAATTTTTTAAACGTATTAAAAAAATAACATTTATTACTTAAAAATCATAATCATGTTTTACGTCCAGTATTGAAACAATGAAAAATATATATAATTTTACAAATATTTAAATAATAATATTAGTGAGCTTTATGACAACTTTACATTGAGACAACTTTATATGTAAGCTTTACATTGAATCAACTTTGAATTAAAGCTAAGAAACGTTAAATAAAGCACTTAACCAGCAAATAACAAAAACTTGAAAACAAAATAACAAAAAAAATATATATTGTTGAGAGACATTACCAAAAAAGACAAAGAATAATATCAGCAAACAATTTCAATTCATCGAATATTGTACGATATTCACTATGAAACCATTTAATAGCTTTAAATAAACTTTCTTATCACTTTTGAAATCTAAAACTGAAGTTTTAAATTCTAGTGATTTTATTTGTTTTATAACCTAAGAAACTGATCATAGGTCATGAACCGTGCTTTGTGTCCTATCCAATAACATCATTTTTTGGAGCTCCCTCAAAAAGTTGAAACGAGTTTTCAAGGTACAAAAATGGGTCGTTATCGTTTGAAGCCGAAGAATTTGAATCGTATAGACTGATTTTAGAAAAATTTTAAATGTTAGCTTGTCCTTTTATTTGTATTTATGAATGCACAATTTTTGTTAAAAAAGGAGATATTCATTCTTAAAAAAAAAAGAAGAAAAAACATGTCTCCAATCATATAGTGTTTTTTTTTTTTTTTTTGTTTAACCTCCGGGGTCCACCGTTTGGTATTTCTTAAGAGGATAAGTTGAATGATTTGTAGCGTGTGTAAAAATGTCATGCCCCACCGGGAATCGAACCCAGGACCTCTGATGAAAGGCCGAGACGCTACCACTCGCGCCACGGAGGCGGGCTTCAAATCAGATACTGAACTGGTTTTATATAACTTAACACAGTAGCTCGGCTTACGGGAAATTACATTATTATTTATTAATTGTTATTTTTAAAATATTTTCAACCCCTTAAAAAAAAATCTTTCCACCAATAAGCTTAACAAACAATTAAACAATTTTCTTTTACAGAGACAATATTATATTTCTAATGAGTATTTAAATAAAACGAATTTAAAAATGTAGAAAAATCCGGAATCATCATGTTCAACGTGAATATGAGCATCATGTTCAACATGAACGTAAATATGTGTTCATATAATATTTATTATAACCTTCTGAATTGTGAATTATTTTTTAATGTCTTCAGATGTTTTTTAACGTTATTTCATGTGTTTATATTTAAAACAATCAATATGGATTTAAAAATTAATTGTGTACCTTAGTTTGTTGCTTTAATCAGGTGTTTTACCATGGTTTCCCTTGATTCATCCAGGAAAATACTGGTGAAGTTCATTTTCTTAAATTTTTAGTAGCACATCTCATTCCTGATATTATCTGTATAATGTACCTATTATATAATGATTCGTTTATTTTTTATTTCGTTAAATTTCATTTCAGTTTAAGATGACATTATTTTGCTTATTAACGAACATCTGTATAAAAATTCTACTTATAACTTCACTTGTCCCCCATAATTCAATAAGCAGAAATTTATAGTTGAACTCAGTATTTTTCCTTTTTTTTTTAATTTTAAGACAGGTTTATTTTTTTTTAAATACCGTATGTTTTGTTTAAAATTTGTTAGTGTCTTTTTTTTTTAAATATAAAATTACGGTTAGCCCTATAAATAATATTTATTGTATTTAAAAACTAGTTTTCAAAGAACACTAAAGGAAGGAAGAAAGCATTTTGATGAAAAAAAAAAAAGAAACAACTATTATCATGTGTGAGATATGATTCTTTGGAATCTTGAATTGTGAATTTATGCTTTCACATTATATTCACAGTACAGAATCGGTTTAAAGGGATTGTTAGTCCTTTAAACATACCTAAAACCTTTGTCTGACACAATTTTTAATATAACAAACTCTTACGGCAAGGGATGACTAAAATTTGCTGGAATTGTAAGAAAAGGCTTGTCGTATGCTAAACTTGTGAAAAGCTTTTTCATATGCAACCATTCTCGTATTGAGTTAATTTGAAATTTTTCTTAACTTTAAGGTGGACTTTTTTTTAATCACCTCCTTAGCAGCAATGAAATATTTTTTTTAAATTAATTTTATTGATTTATTACTAATTATTAATTTCTGGTTAAAAAAAGTACAATAAATAATAATTCAGTAACAACAATAAAAACAAATCAGAAGTTTTTAGTGAAATAAAATTTTATATACTTTCCATTAAAAAAAAGGAAATGCAGTCGGATACGAACCGATGTACCTTCTCTTTGTAAGTGCAAAATATTTCATTAAAATTTAATTTGGCTATAACACTGGAACCATTGAAAATAAGTCCCACGTATGATATATCGTTGAAAAGCTCTCAATGAGGTCTTTTTACTACAGTTAAGAGAAACTCCAAAATCCAAATGTTTAGAATGTTAGGCTTTTTTGGACACTTTTGGTCAAGTCGATTGCAATCAAAAGGGGAGGTGCACAATTACATGTTACAACAGTCCTAAATCCAAAATTTCAACATCCTACGGGTAATCGTTTTTAAGTTATGCGAGATACATACGCATATAAGAACGTACAGACGTTATGCCAAAAATAGTCAAAATGGTTTCAGAGATAGTAAAAAATCGAGATTTGTAAATAACAGTTAATTATTTTAATTGTTTCCAAATTAATTTTATTGGTAACTGATCCCTGGTTATTGAATTCACTGCTGTAACAATTCGATTTCGAAGATCTTGAAGAATAGCAGGCTTAATTGGTAAACCCACCGGGTTGGTCTAATGGTTAACTCGTCATCGCAAATCAGGTGATTTCGAAATTTGGTGGTTGGTATATAATTAACCACACATGGTCGACCCGAGACTGTAAAAGAGTACACTTCATTTACATTTATACATATCATCATCTTAAGTAATACCTTACGGTAGTTCCGGAGGCTAAACAGAAAAAAAGATAATAACCCTTAAGTAAAAGGTTACATATATATATATATATATATATATATATATATATATATATATATATATATATGTTGTTGTTTATATTTTAATGTTGACATATTACAAAATAGAATTATAAAAGAGTGTTCCGGTCTAAAGTAATAACAAATATTATTATATTTGCTATTTAAAAATTAAATTATCTCTTTTATTTTTAAAGAGATAATTTAAAGAAATAAAACATTTCATTTAATAGAACGTAATAATATTAAAAATGCGTATCTTATAAAAACAAAATTAAAAAAAAAAAAAAGAATAATACGCGTGTATAATAAATTTTGAAAAACAAGTTTAAATTTAATATATTATAGTATAATACAATACGAATAGAATAGGACAGCTTACACTTTAACATCAACGCATCACTTTATGTTTAAATGACGTGATATTTAATAATTAAAGTTCCGATGTATAATATAAACGAGGTCATGGTTTTAAATGGACATTTATTCAAAATCAGTAAAAGATCTTTAATAATTATAAATAATTTGTTTTTATTTTTATGTGAAATATCTATTTTTCAAACCGAATTAATTATCCAGTTTTAAGGGGTTGTAAATGGGTAAAACCCCTCAAATTACAAAATATTTTATTATATTTTTGAACAACCTAATGTTTTAGGTAGATTTCATAAGAAAGCTACCTATTTTAATAGGTACAGTGATTTAACTTCCGGAAAATTTCGACATATTTTGCGTTTCACATACCCCAGACCCCAAAACCACGGTCAGCTCAAAAGTTTATATATACATTTATATATATTTTTTTCCGTTTTTTTTTTTTTTTCACTTTCTTATGGACACGATAACTGCCGTAATTTTCCACCAATCACTTTCAAATTGTTCCTTAACAATAACTCGTCCGAAAACCTCTGTCGAGTTCGTTAACGGCTAAGATCGGACAATGGGAATGGAAATGAGGGATCTTTTTCGAAAAAATAAAATATCGCTATAACTTTCTTATTAAGAAAATATCGAATTTGTTTAAAGTTCCTACTATTCTTTGGATAAGGGCCTAAAACTTGTATTACTAAAGGTTTTCGATATCGCCAACCATTGACTCAGGGGGTGAAAATTGGGGTTTCAAGGAAAAAAATCATACCTCCCTTAATAGGCACAGTATCGAATCGGTTTAAAATGATCGTTAGTCCTCTAAACATTACCTAAATCTCTTGTCTGAAACAAGTTTTGATATGACCAACCCTTTCGGCAAGGGATGACCAAAATAAAAAAAACTAGTAAAAACAAAATATCACTTTAACTTCCTTATTAAGTAAAATAGACTTTGTTTAAAGTTCCCACTATCCTTTGGATAACGGCCTAAATCTTATCTAAGTAAAGTTTTTTCATATAACCAACCATTGGCTCAGGGGTTGAAAAACTGGGTTTTGAAGACAAAAAAAACCATACATACCTTAATAGGCACAGTACCGAACCGGTTTAAAGTGGTCCTTAGTCCTCCAAACATTACCTTAAATCTTTGTATGAAAAAACTTTTGATATGATCAACCCTTACGACAAGGGATGACCAAACCTTTTCTGGAATTGTAAGAAAATGGGCTTGTCGTATACTAAACATGTGGAACGTTTTTCACATGCAACCATTGTTGTATTGAGTAAATTTGAAGTATTTCTTCATTTTAAGATGGAAATTTTTTTTATCCCCTATTTAGCACCGATGAAATCCCCTACATCTTTCGGCGTGCTGAAAAGGACTTTTTTAATTTATCATTAATATTTTCACAAACATGAATTTAATGAACACACGGGCTCAGGAAGCAAAGCCTTCTAATCAGACGGAAAGGGCGAGCGAAGCGAGTTTGGTCGCATACAAATCAAATGCACACAGCACAAAATTTTCCAGTTAAAAATGTACTACTTATCTGAAAAAAGCTTAACAACAGAGCTCTAGAGTAACTTCTAAAAATATAACGAAATACAGAAAAAGTCGGATTGGTTTGCATAACCTTTCTGGGTTGCCCTTAACAGATTTACTTCAAATATACAGATGTTTTTTTTTTAACATTAATGACTGAATTATGCAATATTTAGAGTAAAATTACGAAAAATAATTGTTCAGACATGATAAAAAGTAAAAAATTATAAGTAGCGGAAACTACCTCATTCCCTGTGACAACTTTGTCGGAAATTTTACACCTCTAATGCCCTAAATATAAAAATAGTTTGAATCATTTTATGTGAATGTACCTAATTACATAAATTTTCCGGAAATTATCACTTTTTTTCTATTTTTTAGACTAGAATGTCGATATTTGCAAAAGTTCCTACCCAAAAAATTTTCCTTTTATATTTATACTGCGGCAGAAGCAGTAGTTATATCTGGGAAAGTAAAAATCATGGAATCGGTCCGTTTAATAAAGATTAAAGGATTCTCCCCCTCAAAAAAAAAAATTAAATTCTTTTCAATCTCTGAAATCGTTTACGTTAAAATTTGAGATATCAAGAGATAAATAAATAATTATTTGTAAATACAGAGAGGAGCACAAAATGATCCAACATTTCATTTTGTTAAAAAATATTTATTTAAATGGCAATACAGAAAAGTAAAGTACAGCGTGTTTACTTTATACCTGAAGATTATATTCTGCTTATCATATGTTCAATATGACCACCATCATGACTAGTAACTTCTTCAACACGAACTCCTACGTTGTTACCAACTCGACGGCACATACCCTCGGTTATCTCGTCGCAAGCCCCAATGATCAGCAATCGCAGTTCCAGCCCAATCGGAGGATATTAAGGGAAAATTTTTTCCTATAGAAATCGCCGAAGAAAATAATCATAGAGATTCAAATCAGGACTATTCGGAGGCCAGTTCTGTCCACACGCAAAACGATTAGCAAGTCGGTTTTAAATGACATTTTCGTTAAAATTTACATGTAAAAAGTCTAAAACAACATTAGCTGTGTGTGGTTCAATCCTGCATTAATCACATTTTTTCTAATTGAGACTCTTTTGCAAGAAGCTGAGGATAAAATTGTTACGCAGCATGTTTAGATAACGTTCACTCTTCACTTTCTATTCAAAACTGAATGGCCCTCTTATCCCATGACTTGAGATAGCTACCCATACCGTAATTCTTGGAGCGTGGGGCAGCTTTTCATGAAGCATGTATGGATTTTTGAAAGCCCAAAAACGTACATTTTGTTTAACAACCCCGTCTAGATGAAAATGTGTCTCATCTGAAAACCAAACATTGTTGAACAATACATCTTGAATCACAGTCCGTTCAGCGAATGCCATTCTTTGATGTTGTCAAACTTAATTAAGGCAACACTGTTATTTTTTACGGATACAAATGCAAATAAGTTTGTAAAGTTCGCTGTACATATCACCTGTAAATCCCAAGTTGTGATGCTGATTATTGATTTTCCTGGGCTCCTCAGGAACGTTCCTCTGACAGCTTCGACATTTTGTGGGGAACGAACATCGACAGGCCGTTCACGCTTCAAATATTGAACCATCACTTTTAGATTTTTCGTAAAGTCTTTATTTAAATAAAGGCAACCACAAAGGCAACCATAAAGTTTATTTAAATAAAGGCAACCACTGAGTCTGAAAATGTGCATGAAATCGTCTTTGTGTAAGCACCACACATTTCGTTTCATTAATAAACATCACAGACTTTATATCCTGTTCAACAGTCAGTCTTCCTTTATCAGTCATTTTGAAACTATACACAAACAGCGCACTGGGAAAGCGAAGAAACCAATATTCATGAACAGCTGTCACTGCTGCCAACAAAAAACACGTTAATAATTATTAACTTTTGACAATTATTGCCAAAACAAATGTTGGAACATTTCGTGCGCCACTTGTGTATATTTCTTTTAGTATCATTTACTGCCGATTGTATGCATAAAGCGTTACATTATGTTCTTCCATACGTCTTCCGTACTATGATTAGGACGTTTTTTTTTTTTTATTCTATTTACGTGTAAATATTTCCTTGTAGCTTACGGTTATCCATGAACGGTACTTACGTATTAACGTCACCGCAGCTACAACTTTAGGTTATGTTGACTTCGTGTACTGACAAATCGTACGTATATCAAAATAACCTAACTAAGTATAACCTACGCTCGCTTCACTCGCTAACCTCAGTACTTGCGTATTAACGCCACCGCAGCTACAGCTTTATATTTAAAAACAAAGTAGTCAATCGGATTTTGGTGGATTAACATTAATTGAATTTCGGTGCTATAACATTAAGGTTATATTATTAATAAGTTGTATATATTACGCATATTTAATGTTAACATTTAATTATAAGAAGTTAGCGAGCGAAGCGGGCGTAGGTTATATTTAGTTAGGTTATTTTGATATACGTACGATTTGTCAGTACACGAGGTCAACATAACCTAAAGCTGTAGTTGCGGTGGCGTTAATTCGTAAATACCCCATGTACTGTTCTAGATTATGATCTAATTTTTAAATACGATTAAAAATGGAAAAAATAATTTTTCTAAGCAAAATAATCTGAGGATATTCTGACTACCTGTTTTTTTTTTTTTTATGTTTTTTCATAGTTACTTATTTCACAAGAAAATATTCGTAATATAATATTTTAAAGAAGAATTATATTGTTTTACGTCAAATATAAAGAAAATAGATCGAACGAACATTATGTACAATCCTTTAATAATAAAAACGTAATATTTTAACTTTACTGGAAAAGTATGATTTCACTTTCTGTTTGTAAATGACTACTATTCAATGCTCACAGCCAGTCTATTGTAAAACTGATACGGCCACAATGGTTTCTGTTTTTTGTTTGTCAAAAACATCAAATAGTTTATTCCATAAAATATTGTTCCCTTCTTTATATTTATACTCTATATGATTTTACGTACGATGAGCTTATTTAAATACGCATTCAGTTGACTGGTTTTAAAAAAGGATTTTTATTTTTACGGTTTTCTTTTGTTATTATCGTTTTGGATTTTGTTTGATTTTTGTGTCCTTACTTTTATTTTAATTAATTATAAAATTGGAATTATTTTAATTTTCTTATTGTAAAAGTAATTCATTAATATGATTACCTCAAAATGATTTTTTTTTAATAATATTGACCAGTTTTAGAAAGTAAAAGAATGAATAAATTATATTAGGTTAAAAACAACGCAGTGATTTTTTACATGTAATTTTTTGATATTGTAACAGGTTGTTTTGAAATAAATTAAAACGTCTTAAGGACAAAAAGGAAAAGAATAAAGATAGAATATAAAATTCATTTTTTTCTGATATATATTATATAATTCTGATGCGATTTATGTGATATACTTTTCATAAAAAAGCTTCTTTTTTCACGATCCAAATTATACTCGCATTTTCTTTTTCAGTGGTTTCTAGCGTAATAACTTACTTTACAATGAAGGTAAAATTTGAGGATAGCCTTAATTTATTCCTTAAATGCGTACTCCATGCAATTTGTATTTCTTTTCTGCATAAGAAAATTACCATTTATCGATTATTTTTTACTCTATATTTTATTTTTATAATTCCATTTTACACCGTTGTACAAAGTTTAAAAAATCTAAACGTACGACCAAAAATACTTTACTTATCGGTATTTCTGTTTACTAAACCGCGGTAAATCAAGTTTTCTATTAAAATAATACAAATCTTACCAGAAATATTAATGAACTATTTTGAGTTCTGCATCTGACATTAAATAATCCCCTAACCTAACCATCTTAAACGTTTTTGTCTCCAGCTGGGGACTGGACCTGCTTTGATATGAACACAGTCCCAAGAAAATTTCAGAAGGAATTCTTCGTCTGTGGACTTCCTCCGCCATCATTGTCTGAATAATCTTAACCAATATTGTGGATATCGCGTTGATATTCTCTTTAGTAAGCTCGTCGAATTCTCTCCATGCTTTCCAATTCTACAGAAACTGATCGGACAAAAAACCGTGTGTTCAACGGTAACCTCCTTCCTACAGTAATCACAATTCGCGAAGGGTCTTAGAAAGGTCCGCGCAAACAGGTATACTTTAAAATACCCGCGACCGGTAAATAACTGGGTCACCTTATATCCCGGTTTCCGGTACTTGAGGTCTGGACCTCAAGTACCGGAAACCGGGATAGAGATGGCTGGCCATCTTTAGATGTCCGGAATCAGTCTGATTCCATCATCTACCTTCTATTCACTGATCCCATATATCCTGAACCATCTCAAATTTAACCTAACCCTAGGTTAAAATATTCAAATACTGAACCAAATCTTATCAAATAAATTTTTACACATATTTTTCTCTCTACAAAGAAGTTCACCTTAATAGAAATTCAATAGGTTACAACTGGTACCGTATTCAAGTCGCTTCTGAAGTCTTATGCAGTTCCATAGTCTGTTTGTACACTTACATAGAATGCTCGCTGAGTTAGTTCTCGATACAACGAGAATGAATTAATACATTAAAATTGAATTTTTAGGAACTTCTGTACACATAATTGAAACGATTTTAGTATTGGGGAATAATATTCAAACTGTAATTATTATACCGGTTGTTATGGCATTTCATAAAATAAGAATTATTTACTTTCTCTGTATATAATAACAAATATATTTTTCCGAGAATAGATAATACAAATTCTTACTAACTGCTTCATAAACAAAAACTTTCTATTCCTACTGGATTTAATAAATATGAACTAAGTGAATAACGAATTTTCTCAGAATTCGATGTTACAGTTTTTTTATCTATCACAGTACTTGAAGATAAAACGATTTGATGTATAATAATATAATCATCTACAACTTCATAAATGCATATTTTTTTAATGATACATAAAACAATAAATCGATCTGGTGGTAATCGGAAATACAAAACCAGGTAATCTTACGTAATATATTGCCGTAGTATTTTATTAAATTAATATGCTAACGTGACTGAATTTCGGGAACTCTAAGAATTATGACAAGTTGTTTTTAATTTTTTCATCTTTTTATACAGTAACGCACAATGATTTTGTGAATATATAACCGTACAATTTAGTGTTAAATTTCTCTTCTCCTTATAAGTTATACAGTCAACCACAGTCAATCGACGTAACTTATTTTGATATAGTCTGTGTTACATATATACATAGTGTATAAGGTTAGTTTAAGTTTAAACACTATTTTATCATTAATAATTTGTTACTAGATTACTTCCTAGAACAACCCCTTATAGCAGATAACTTATAATCATTATCGTTGTGAAGGAAAAGTTAAGGTGGTTTAGATGGGTATCTAACCTCAGCGCTTCTTGTGGACCTTAAGTCAACTAATGAAACAGCGTTATTAGTATTACCAATTTACTATTTCTTAGGGTAAAACGTTTTTTTTTTGTAGGATATATAATTGTAAATTGCTATTTATGAACGTAAAGTTTTTTTCTTGTTTTTATTTATAATGAATAAATTAAATAAATAATTTTATTCATAAAAAAATGTTAATTCGTTAAAATCTTTAAAACATAAAAAAAATTAGTTTATTGCAGGCTATACGTTAATCCTGTACCCATAAACTAATAAGAAATTAAGTTTTCTTCATAAGTATCATATTGAAAAAAATATATATCGTATACTGGAGGTATTTTAATTTTTATTTTTTATTACAATCAATAAATTAAAGTTAATTTAGAAGTAACTTTTTATCTGTCTTCCATCTTTTCGTTTACAACTTTTATGTTTTTACCTTTGAGATGTGATTGATCACTTAATTAATTACAAGAAAGAAATAAGTATGATTGAAATGTAATTTTAAGAAAACTTAGGTATTTTTAAAGAATTAACAAAAAATTGAATACGATATACCTTCTTGAATATTCCGTAAGAAAAACATTCCTTATTGCTTCATTTACTTGAGTTTATATATATTAACCGAATTTACTTCTTTTAGCAAATTGATTTGAAAGAAAACGCAGACATAATGAGCAGTTACTAGGATTAACATATAACTATTCAGTGATTTACACATTAAAAAATCAGAGAAAACTAAAACAAAACAGCTTGTAAAGGGTTGCATAATTTTTCCAGCTTTATCCTGGCCTAATTTCTTTTTAAAATATGCAGAATAAATATTAATGAAATATTACGCAACATTTAATTGCAGAAAGTATTAAAACTTTCGGTAAAAAAAATTTGCGTCACATTTGAGCCGCTTGATCAAATTACGTTTTAATTTTAAAAATTCTCTAGTACTAAAAGAGTAATTGAGAAAAGTCAAAATTGTTTTATTGAATCTGGATCCCATTTTATCACTTTGTCAAAATTATGTCTTTATTAACAAATTACACCACATTTAATGTAAATTATTATTTTTTTTTTTTTTTTTGCTTGACGATATCACCAGATAAGCTTGAAGATTGTGGGTGAGATATAAAAATTGAATTTTGTAACGTGTGAAAAATGCCATGCCTGACCAAGATTCCAACCTGGAACCTCTGGATGAATGGGGCCGAGAAGCTACCAGTCCGCCACGGAGATCGGCAATTTGCTAAACAAAAAAATCTGATGTGAACAACACATGAATTCCTTGTACGCCTATTAAATTAGTTTTACACACTTTTTTAAAATGAAAAATACATAAAATTTTATTTCATTAAAAATTTCTTACATTTTTTCTTTATTTTATTATTATTCAATTATCATTCATCGTAATTTTTTTTTACTACGAGAGGTTAATAGTTACTAATATCTCTCTCTCACTCTTTCTTTTTCCTGTTTAGCCTCCGGTAACTACCAATAATTCTTCACAGGATGAATGAGGCTGATATGTATCACTGTAAATGAAGTGTAGTCTTGTACATTCTCAGTTCGACCATTCCTGAGATGTGTGGTTAATTGAAAACCCAACCACCAAAGACACCGGTATCCACGATCTAGTATTCAAATCCGTGTAAAAATAACTGGATTTACTAGGACTTGAACTCTGTAACTCTCGACTTTCCAAATCAGCTGATTTGGGACCACTAGACCAACCCGATGGGTTAGTTACTAATATCTAATATATTTAAATTAAAAAAATAGTTAAAACAAAAAAAAGGAGATGATATCTTTCCCTAAGATACAAATATTTCATCAATTAAAATTTAATTTGGTTATAACTGTGGAAGGCAATGAAAATAAGTACCACTTACGACATATCCTTGAAAAGCTCTCAACGAGAGCTTATTTCTGTAGTTAAGAAAAAAACCAAAATCCAATTTTTTTTTTTTTCGACATTTCGGGACACTTCAGTCGATTGCAATCAAAAAGGGAAGTGCAGAACTAGATGTTACAACAATCCTAAATCAAAAATTTCAACGTACTATATTGCTAATTGTTTTTGAGTTATTCGAGATGCAAACGTACATACATTCTTTCGTACAGAGGTCACGCCGAAACTAGTCAAAATGGATTCAGGGATGGTCAGAATGGATATTGTGGCCGGGATTCGAACCCGGAACCTCCGGATGAAAGGCGACCGCCCGCATCCGGTCGGATGTTAATTTTATATAGATTTTACTCAACGCCTCTCCCTGTATTAGACGTCATGCCTAATCTGACCTTCTTTTTGTTTATTTGTTATTAATATACGTATCTTTTAATTTTATTTATTTATTTTTCTCGAAATTGAGACTATTGAAAGGACTTCCGCTTGATTATCGATGTGTTCATTTATGATCGTTTTATTGTTACTTTTTAATTTGAAGATTGTAGATTTTCTAAAGTGTTCATTCTTCTTCCTTTAACACATTAATGAATTAATTTTATTTATTCTTTCATTTTCATCAGGATGTATTCTTCTTTTATTAAGTGCATTGCATAATTAGAATTTTTCTTTTTTTTTGAAAGAATCTTAATTTTAATTTTCATCCCTTTTGTCTAATATTATGCTACACTGCATTTACATTTTATATTGTATTGGTTCGATAGAAATAACTTCCCGATTTGAAATTTAAATAAAATAGACATTACAAAAAAATTAAATATATTCAGAAAGAATTTTTTTCCCATTTATTTTCACATCCTTTATTAATTTTTAAAAATTATGTTTTTTATTCCGACCTTCACCATATACGTCTTTAACCTCTTCCTGAAATTCCGCATTACTTTTCTTGTTATTTCCAGTGATATTGAAGTGATATGTTGATGGATAGGAACTTTTAAACAAACTAGGGTTCTTGGCGTTTAAAAATTTCAACCAATGTTTCCAGAGAAAAAAATCACACGCTGGGTGAACCTGCAGGCCATGAGATGTCCCCTCGTTGTAAAATAAGACGTCCGGCAAACATTTCTCTGAGGAAATTCATTGATCATCTAGCTATTTAATCACTGGCCTCATATGATGAAACCATAAATTTTTGGCTTGATGGATCAAAAGTTTGTAACGCAGCAGCGTGTTTAAGAACTGAGCGAAGAGGAAATTGAGTAACTGCTTATCTCATTGCTTCAATATTTTCGGGTGATTGAACATAGCTTACCTGGTGGTTTCTTTTTCAGAGCTGAACCGGTAGCTCAAAATTTTTGTTTAACCTTCGGGATCACTGTTAGGTATTGCTTCAGACGATGAGATAAATGATTTGTAGCGCGTGTGAAAATTCCACGCCTGACCGGGATTCAAACCCGGAACATCCGGATGAAAAGTCGAGACGCTACCACTTGCGTCTCGGAGGCCGGCTCTAAAATTTGACACTCATAACTGAATTGTCTTGTTTGTGCAATGTTTACCAGTTCACGCCATGGTTGTAACTGAAATGGCAAGTCATCCGTTACAAAATGTCGTGTCGACACCACGCCCTGTACTATTAGCGCTCCACTAACAGCGGTGGGAAATCTGGGAGTTATTTCTGCCTAAATTTCTATATACCATTATTTTAAACATATCTTTTTTTCTATGTTGCTATTAAAAGTGTTTTTTATTATATTATTTGTATTTATAGTCAGTTTTATATTATACTTATAGAATTGTTTAATTGGGTAAAATTATTTCCCAGTAAATGTTAATTTTAATCCGTATAAAGGTTTCTTTATCGTTGTTTTAGTTTCATTTAATTTATTTTTCTGATCATTTCTTTTTTATATCCGTTATTTTTTGCTATTTGAGAAATAGTGTTTAATTCTTTTTTATATGCTGGTTTCTTTAATAGTAAATTATGTAGTCTATTTACCATGTATCAAAAGTTAATTTATGCTGCATTAGGTGATTTGAATCGTAAGCTATGATGTTATCTGTAAAAGTTTCTTGTACACATATTTCAAAATCTAGATTATTATTATTTCTTTTTATTGTAAGTCTAGAAAATTAATAGTTTCGTCTTTGTCTTTTTCCATCGTATATTAAATGTTACGGCAGAATGTTTTCATTTCTTCCAGAATCTTCTCTTCATTATTATTTATTTCTTTTTAAATACTAATAAATTGTCATCCACGTACTTAATATATTGTAAAAATTTGAATTTTTTCATGATATGTGGTATATTATCTTCTTCCATATTCTGTCCACTGATTATCTCTGATGTTGTTTTACCCATGTACCTAATTCATCCTTTGTTTTATATATTTTATTATTAAATTTTAACTGATTTGTAAGAGTTGTTTCTAAAGTTTTAATCATTTTAAGTTATTTTTCATTTTTTCTTATTTAGTTGTTTTCTAAAGTTTTTATTGTTTCTTTTAATGGTAAATATGGATATTAATTTCTATGTCAAATGACTCAAATCTACAGTAGTCTTCTGTTTTTGAATTTTTCTGCTACTTCGATGGAACGTTTTACTGGTTTATTGGTTTTTCAATTTACCCATATAGTTTAATATATTTGTTAAATATTTTGCTAATTTATATGCTGGTGCATTCGTGTAATTTATTATAGTCATAGGGGTAAATTCTCTTTATAAATTTTAATCTGTGTTCTCACATATTGAATGTAAAGTACAGTTGGAAATCCAATGTTAACGTGATATAAACAGAAGGTTTATAAAAACCATTTCAAGAATTTAGGGGATGGTCCCCCACACTGAAATAAAGAAAAAAGGTATTATCTATAAATGCCCGGAAACGCTTAGTTTACCGGCTATCCGCCGTTTTGTATTTTTTAAATAAAAGGTTACTTCTCAGGAATAGTTAACTATCGAGGGGAAATTTCTTATCTACTAGGGTACCTAGAGTATTACTTGTATGTACGTAATAAACCTGATCTAGTAGTACATTTTAAAATGACAGCCATGTAAACTTTTTTAATTATTAATAACATTGCAACTATTAGTTTATTTAAATGTTATGCTATTAAAAAAAAAAAATTAAGCATTTTATCTTATAGAAAATGACACGTTTTTTATTCGAATTCGTTCAACATTGCAAAAATTTTTGAAATGAGTCACTAAACTAAAAAAAAACTCTGATGTAGACACCACATAACTTCCTTTTACGCCTATTAAATTATATAAACACATTTTTTTTTTTAAATGGAACGTACATAAAATTTTTATTACATTAATAACTTCTGTTATTTTTTGACATCTTTTTTTAATTGTTATTATTGTTTTATTATTTATCGTAATTTTTTTTACAATCAGAGATTCATAGTTTTTGACAAATGAATATATTTAATTTAAAAGAAAAAAAAAAGTTAAAAAGAAAAGGAGATGAAGTCTGATTGAACCGATGTGCCTTCCACTTGAAAGATCCATTATTTCATTAATTAAAAATTCATTTAGTTATAACTCTGGATCAATTAAAATAAGTTCCACTTATTCATATCGTTGAAAAGCTCTCAATGAGGGCTTAATACTCCAGTTAAAAAAAATTTTTAATCTTTTTTTTTGGATTTTGGATTTTTTTTTGGATACTTGTGGTTCAATCGATTGCAATCAAAAGGAGAGGTTCACAACTAGATGTTACATCAGTGCTAAATCCAAAATTTCAACATCCTACTGCTAATAATTTTGAGTTATACGAGGTACATACGTACGTATAGACATCACACTGAAACTAGTCAAAATGGATACAGTGAAGAAAAAAATGAATATTTCTGTTAAAATCTTAAAACCGAAATTTTTCGCTACAACAATACTTCCTTTACTTCATGCAAGGAAATAGAAATATATAATAGTTTTCGTATCTAGGGGAATTTTCCTATCTGCTAGAGCATCTAGAGTTTTACTTGTATAAACATAATGAATCTGATCTCGTAATTCATTTCAAAATGGCAACCATGTAAACGTTTTTAATTGTTAATATTGTTGCAACAGCTAGTTTATTTTAAATTTTATGCTATTAAAAAAATGTTAAGCGTCATTAGAAAAAAAACGTTATTAGAAAGAAAATGACACCTTTTTTATTTAAATCCGTTAATTATGGCAAACATTTTTGAAACGAGTCACTAAATTAAAAAAAATAGTTTTCATTTCCCCCCTCCGAAAATATTTAAATATCTCGGCACCATCTCAACCGAAATAATTTTCTTAATGTTATCATATAATAAAATATAAAAATTTGGTATTATTGAAAATATTACAATTAACATGAATATTATAATTAAAATACTAATTGATAACATTAATAAAATTATTTCTGTTGAGATCGTGCTGAGTTAACTATATCCAAGGAAAAATGAAAACTTTTTTTTTAAGTTAGAGTTAAGTTAGTTAACTCACATCCAAAATTTTTGCCATAACGGATTGAATAAATTTTTATGAACGGATTTGAATAAATAATGTATCATTTTCTTTGTCATAAAAGAATATTTATATATATATATATATATATATATATTTTTTTTTTCTTTTCAGTGTTAGAAAATATTAAAATTTTAAGTTTTAAACTACCTTTTTTAGTTTTTATACGAAATTTTAACTACTTTTAGTTGTTTTCTTTATAGCATAAATGAGCACTGAGATGAAAAGATATAAACGGTAAACCCTCATTTATAATTCATTACAATCTGATATTCATATTAAAATGAATGATTAATAATATTACCGTAAATTTTACAGGATCAGTTCATTTTATCGTTTAATATATATATTTTTAAACTTCACTTTTTTATAATTTTATCTGAAATAAAAAATAGATGATGTAAACATTAATTATTATTATTGTTATTATTATTATTTCCTTTTAGTTGTATTTTTTATGATTTATAATGAAAAAAAATATGAGTTAAAAAAAAAAATAGAAATAGACAGGCGGTTGTCTCGATATCGACTTGTGTTTTGTTATGAGAAAAAGATAACGATAAAATATTTCAAAGTTTTATTTAAGTTCATTTTATCAGTCTTTTTATTCGTAATTTATTCGATTTTAAGAGATGTAAAAACTTTCGATGAATCTGAAAATGATAGATTGGTTTTCATAATATATCTATATTTATTATAACTATTCGTTTAACGACTCCCTATTTACGTAATTGTATATATATTTTTTCAATAACTTTTCCAGCTACAGCCGGGTGTAGGTGTTTGTATTTAAGTAAATGCAATTACTGTTACCGACTTGTAAATATACCGGTAAATAAGTAGTCTGGAACAGGTTCCGGTCGACCACTCCTGAGACGTGTAGTTAATTGATACTCAAACGCCATTACCATCCTCTGAAGAAATTACTTCAGAGGATGATATGTATGAAATGAAATCTAGTCTTGAACGGTCTCAGGTCAACCATTCCTGAAATGTGTGGTTAATTGAAACCCAACCACGAAAGAACACCGGTATTCACGATGTAGTATTAAATCCGTATAAAAGTAACTGCCTTTACTAGGATTTGAATCTTAGATCTCTCGACTCCGAAGTCAGCTGATTTACGATTATTAGTTTCTTACTAGACCAACCCGGTAGGTAGCACTCGTATCTACATAAAAGCAACTGCCTTTACAAGGATTGTACCTTAGAACTCTCAACTTTTTATCAGATTATCAGTTTAACCACTATACTAACCCGGCGGGTTAGTCTAATGATTATTTTGTATTTCTTATTAGGAGATAACAAATTTATCTGAAAATTTTAAATTCTAAGAATGAAAATTAAATTGAAATAACTATTTTTGAAAACCACTTTTTTGGCCCCTCATAATAAGGTTTTTTATATCTTATTGTGTATCTTGCTTAATAAAACAACCATATATCAGCCAAATTTAAATTTTATTCAACGCTGGAATTTTTCATTTAAATATAGAAAGAAAATCACAAAAATTATACTTCATATAAAATAATTAACATGTTAATGTAATGTTTAATAAAAATTACAATATATATATTCTTAAAAGTAAGTAAAACATAAAAGATTAAATATAAAAATATAGGTAGTCTCGTTTTTTCCTTGTTCTGTGTTTGTCATTGATGTACATTGACGTGTTAGAAATTCTCCCTTTTTGTCCTGACGTAGGAATAATTAAATCTATCGACTTTGTCTTTTGATGGTGTCAGAGCCTTTGTATAGCTTTCCACAGCTTAAAAGTATTATTGTTATTAAATGAAATTTTCATTTTACCCTAGATTTAATACCTTATAAGTGATTTTTTTTTTTTTGTAAAAAATATAAGCTTATAATGTATAAATTCATACATTTTCCTTTAGGTTTCTTTATTTTTAGTAAATTTATGACTATAATTTTATACATAAACTAGTTATTTCTTGTTTCTTCTTTACCTGTTCATTTTTAAAACGTAAAGCCAAGCAACAGTTGAAACCACCACATTAATAGGACGTTTGCGTTGACATAATTTTAGAATACGCTGACCAACTGTTAAAATTACGCAAATGTCACAACTTTCATACAATTAAAATGTGAAGTTTTAATTGTTATTATAAATATGACGAATAATTTGAGTAACTGAAGATGGAAATTAATTCTGAAAGCGCTTGAACGCGTCAAATTAATTTTGTCGGTAAGTGATTTTTTATATAACTATAATTATATACTTACACCAACCGGCCATTAGTAAAATTATTAAAAGCCAAATATTAACATTAATATGTATCTTTATAATTACTCATAATGCATAAAAAACGTGAAAAATAAGTCTTACCTCTATTAATAAAACCGTATAAAACAACACCTTACTCACAAGTCACGAACAACGACGAGGCTGCCTAAGGGCTCCGAATCCAGAAAACTGGATGGGATTACTGGAGACTTCCGGAATATTCGTAAGTAATAAATAAACAAAATTTAAATTGTTAATCAAGGAATTAATGAACCGTATATGCACCAAATATAACAAAACACTCACTTATTAGTATGTACGAGGGACTACCAGAAAGTAAGTTACGTCTCCACTATGAAACAAACACATATTTATAAGACAGTTTTTTTTTAGTGAAAAACTATTTTTATCTGTTTTTTGACATAATCATCGAGTTTTTTTTTTAACTTCAACACATTTCATACCCTGAGACAAGTTTTTCAATTCCACTCTCATAAAAATTTCGTCCAATTTCCTTCAAACATTTAAGGACCGCTTCCTTCAGTTCATCATCATTAGCGAAACCCACCCTTCCCAGGTCTCGCTTGAGAGGACCAGACAGGTGGTAGTCGCAGGGTGCTAGGTCAGGGCTGTAAGGCGGATGGACCGCACTTCTCACTTGAATTTTTGCAGTAACTCCTTTGTCACATGAGCTGAATGAGGAGTAGCGTTGTCATGAAGAAAAACGACCTCATCGCTCAATCTTCCGGGTCTTCAAACTTTAATGGTTATATGAATTTTTTTTAAAGTCACACAGTAAGATTCGGCAATGATTGTTGTTCCTCAGGACATAAATTCACGTAAACAACTCCCTCAGGATCGAAAAATACTGTCAGCATAACCTTTCGAAAATGTGGAGATGATTTGATTTTTTTGGCTACGGCGAATTTTTATGTCTCCATACATGTGATGCTTTTTTAGTTTCAGGATTGTAATGAAGCACCTGTGATGATTTGTTTCAAAGACTGTGGATCAGTTCTGGAATAATCCTGAAGATGAAAAAAGAGCAGGCGCAAAACGTTGATGTTTGTAGTTGTCGGTCAACAGATGTGACACTCATCGTGCACACATCATACGGTAACCAAGCTAATCGTGAATAATCATAACTGATGTTAAGTTTACTTGCAATCTCTAATTTTAATGAGCCGGTTACTCAAGATCATTTCATTCATGGGTTCCGTGTTACCCTCGAATTCGCAGTTAAAGGACGCCCAGCACGCAGTTCGTCACTCATATTTGCTCTTCCGTTTCTGAACGTTTGGTACCATTTTGTGACCACCAGGCGTGACATTGCATTCTCACCGTACACCTCAACAATTTGGCGATGAGTTTCACAACAATTGTAATATTTTTCCACAAAAATCGGACTACTGAACGCACTTCTATGCTGGACGAAACCTCTAGAGGACACGCCATATTGAAAACGATAATATACACGTACTGAATATCGTACAGAATTTCTGCTGGGGAAGCATGAAGACAACACAACCAGTGCTGCCAACACAAGTCATTAATATATAAGTTCAAGAACACGGCAAACACTTGAACACTTTCAGTTTAAGAACACAGCAAAGGTGTAACTTACTTTTTGATCCACCACTCATGTAATATGAAGTAAATTTTATTAAATCTAACCAACGTTTTGAATATAGACTGACTTGTAATCCTATCAAATAATTGTTTATTAGGACTCATCGGATCTGCCAACCAGTCTACGAGTGCATACAAAAACTGAAATGATACTAGAAATATTGGAAGCCATTTATTATTAAAAAGAACTATTTTTTATATAAATTAATCTCCTTTAATTCAAATTGAAATATCACAGCTGGGCATCTCCTCAACGTCTTTAAGAATCATTTTGTTACTTTCCTGGCTATAAATCTATTGCTACTGCAGCAGACGCATATCTATAAAGATAGATTATATAATTCGAATTAAAGTTTCTAATTAATAAAGAAGTATCGGGAATCATACAAATATCTATGTTTAAATACTTCAAAAAAGTACAAAAATGTATAGTAATTTCTGGAAGTTGTACGTATGTACAAGTGTACACGTGTTGCCTGTATATGTATTGTAACAAGTCCAGTATAGCGAACCTGAGTAACAGATTCCTACCAATTATTATGAAAGTAGTAGAAAATATAATAATTGGAAGAATTCAGAACGGGACTAAGAAACCCCATTTAGTAAAGGTAACAGGTCCGTTTAATAATCGTCTTTTGTAATACTGCCTTCTGACACACAATGAACAAATGTTTGTACCGTGAGAAGAGTTACCGAATCCGATTATGGAATCCATCGTAGCAAAAGGCTCGGTCGATCGTACTCACGCTTCGAGTTGTGTCTGGCCTGGCAAGTAAAGAATGTAGGAGTATAAGTACCCCAGGAAGACCAGTTAAACAGGAGTTCTCCGGGTTAGTTCTGCGAACCAGTTCGCGAGACTTTACGATGTCAGTTCCGCAAGGAGAGACGCGAGATGTGAGTTCTGCGATGTGAGTCTGAAAAACGGGAGTCTGTGAGATGTCAAATCGAGAGCATTCTGCGAGGAGGACAATGAAGGAACGAATTTTCAGTGCGAGTGCAAGTTCAATACTACTGAGGTGACGCCACGAGTAATTCAAAGTACACTAAAAATGGTTCGGTGAGTTACTGTAAAGCATTAAATGAAAGGGATAATGTACTTAATTAACCCTTAGGTAGGGTAGTTTTATTTGTGGACAGCAAAGGTATTTGTTGTAAAAGAACATTTTATTTGTCTTATCTAGTGTACTATTGTTTGTTAATATAATACTTGTGGTTAAAAGTGTTAAGCGGTTCTGTATATGTTTTGTTAATGGGTTTGAATTCTGGATTTCTATTTATGTACCTGGAATAAATCCTGACTATTATTTTAAACTCTTGTCTTGTGTGTAATCTGTTTATTATTACTATTGAAATTTATGACTATTTGATGTGTAATATTATGTTTGTTTACTGTTTTGATTACGTTATGTATTATATTATGTTTGTATTAATTGTTTGATTATTGTCGCTTATTATCGTTATCATTATTATTGTTAGTATTATCACCATTGTCATTACTATTGACTTGTGTTATTTTAATTTTGTTTTAAAAACCTATAAACCGTTATTATATAAACATTCTAAATTGTGAATCTCTCAGTATCCTGATCGAGCCGCGAACACGCAATACTATTAATAAAACTTACGGACTGGTTCAACATAGAATTTTCTAAAATAAGATTTTTGTTTCTAAAATGGCTCAAAAATATTCTTTATATGTAAATAAAAATAGAGTTTAATAAGAAAAATAGTAGGTAAAAATAACTAATAGATATATCTGTATCTTAGAGAAAACTAGTTCATATAACTTTATTTCGTTAGTGGTCTAAATTTCTTATCTTACTTTTATTAAAAAAGGATTTTAAATTGCATTACTTGTAAACATTTTTTTAAAAGCTTGATATTTTGATAACGGTACCAAATTAGTTTATTTAGCTCCGTACAAATATTAATTTACTTCTGTATAGAAGAACAATTGCTAACATGTACAGGAACCAAACAGCAACAATAACAATTGAAGAACATAAAAAAGAAGCCCTAATAAGAAAGGGAGTCCGACAAGGATGTTCCCTATCTCCGTTACTTTTTAATCTTTACATGGAACTAGCAGTTAATGATGTTAAAGAACAATTTCGATTCGGAGTAACAGTACAAAGTGAAAAGATAAAGATGCTACGATTTGCTGATGATATAGTAATTCTAGCCGAGAGTAAAAAGGATTTAGAAGAAACAATGAACGGCATAGATGAAGTCCTACGCAAGAACTATCGCATGAAAATAAACAAGAACAAAACAAAAGTAATGAAATGTAGTAGAAATAACAAAGATGGACCGCTGAATGTGAAAATAGGAGGAAAAAAGATTATGGAGGTAGAAGAATTTTGTTATTTGGGAAGTAAAATTACTAAAGATGGACGAAGCAGGAGCGATATAAAATGCCGAATAGCACAAGCTAAACGAGCCTTCAGTAAGAAATATAATTTGTTTACATCAAAAATTAATTTAAATGTCAGGAAAAGATTTTTGAAAGTGTATGTTTGGAGTGTCGCTTTATATGGAAGTGAAACTTGGACAATCGGAGTATCTGAGAAGAAAAGATTAGAAGCTTTTGAAATGTGGTGCTATAGGAGAATGTTAAAAATCAGATGGGTGGATAAAGTGACAAATAAAGAGGTATTGCGGCAAATAGATGAAGAAAGAAGCATTTGGAAAAATATAGTTAAAAGAAGAGACAGACTTATAGGCCACATACTAAGGCATCCTGGAATAGTCGCTTTAATATTGGAAGGACAGGTAGAAGGGAAAAATTGTGTAGGCAGGCCACGTTTGGAGTATGTAAAACAAATTGTTGGGGATGTAGGATGTAGAGGGTATACTGAAATGAAACGACTAGCACTAGATAGGGAATCTTGGAGAGCTGCATCAAACCAGTCAAATGACTGAAGACAAAAAAAAAAAAAAATGAAAAAATTAAAAATTTTATTTTGCTTGAGTGTGTTTTTTAACTCGGTCTTATTATTTGACGAAAGCTCTGTTATTTCTAATTACATCACCTATTATTTTATACCTCCTTAATAAAGTCATCCATTCTAAAGCATAATCATATGAAAAAAAAATATATTTCATTAAAATCTATTTCTCTCGTATATAATTTATAATTTAAACACTAAGTTTTGTACTTGAATAGAAACAGATTTATGGTTAGAAATTATAAATAATTGACTAAAGGCATATAAATTTCATTTATTTGATATAATGTGTGTATTTGAATGTTTGTTTTAATAAGATCGCTTGAAATAGTAAGGGGACGGGTGAATAAATGAGAGAGAAAATGGTGGAAAGGATAAGAAAGAGTATCAATAAATTCGTATGTATCGTGCTTTCTGCTTAAATAATTATAAACTCAATACTGTATTGGATATTTTCACTTAATACATCAATTGCGGTATTTCATGGTCCGCAAAATTCTAACTGATATAATTCTATGTAATTAATTAATACACACACACATATATATATATATATATATATATATATATATATATATACAGTTAAAATTTATACATTATTATCCTGAAGATAATAATTAATAGCAATCAGCTATGTATCCTCTCTTTTTTGCATCGTTGAATGTAAATGAATAAAATTTTAGCCATTTTCAATAAATCTGATATCATATAGCATAAAGGGGCATAACAATTTTTTAATTATTTTACGTAAGTTTTTCGTGTGACCAAACTTTTGTTTGTTTTACTTGAATTATTTATTTTTGGAATATTATTTTTATAATAGGTAACAAGAAATTCAGAAATCGTTAGAAAAATTTTATAAGATGATATTTACGGAGAACTCTCCACACTGTTGTTTTCGGAATTCCTAATTCTCTACCTGCAGCCGCAGTCGGTTTTGACGGGCTGCGAATGAAACTTGCACGCACACGTTCGACAATGACGACCGGTTGATTTTCGCTTGCACAAGCAACCGGTTTCACTGAATTGTTTATACCGTGCACGAATTGAATTGTCACTTGGTGGGTCCTTATGAAATTTCAACCGAAACGCACGTTACACAGAAATTACTGACTTTCACAAGTGAAATTCTAACACACAAAACGACTTCTCGCTTCCCGTAGCAGCTATTTTCTCTACTGTCGACGCCTAGCAAGCAAATGGTTTACTAACTGCATAGTATACGTGGAAAAAAATTATTTGAAGTACTCTTTCGTATAGTACTTGTATTATTCTAATGAGTGAAATAGTTTTTTGTTAATGAATTTTCAAAACTCCGAAGAACATTATGAAACGCCCTGTATTTGTTTAAGAGCTTATTTTCGAATTGGAAGGTTCTGAGGTTCAAATCCTAGTAAAATTAGTTATTTTACCAGGATTTGAATACTATATAGTGGATACCGGTATACTTTTATGTTGGGGTTCAATTATTTGCGCATCTTAGGAATAGTCAGTTAGAGTCTGTACAAGAATACACCATACATACATGTCATACAATCATCCTCATTTCATTGAGTCGTGGGAAATTGTTGTTGTTTACTAGTTGAACATATTGCAACGTACACATTAAGAATATATATATACGAGGTGCGACAATAATGAAATGAGACCGATCTGAAAAAATGTTGCTTACCGTTCCAGTCATGTTTAGTGTTGTCTCCTTCAGAGTAGTTCCCCTCTGATTGCACACACTTGTTCCAACGCTTCTGCCATTGATGGTAACATTTCTGAAACTCATCTTCTGTAATATCCTCCAAGACCCGCGTCACAGCTTTTTGGACATCTTGTGTTGTTTGAAAATGGTGTCCCTTGACCGCCATTTTGACTGTTGGAAATAGAAAAAAGTTGCACGGAGCGATATCTGGTGAATAGGGTGGCTGTGGTAGTACTGAAATTTGTTTTGAGGTTATAAATTGCTGTACTGACAGAGCAGTAAGGGATGGCGCATTATCGTGATGCAGAATCCAATTATCAGCAATGTTGGCACGGACACGAAGAACTCGTTTACGAAGTCTTTCTAAAATTTCTTTGTAGAAATATCGGTTAACTATTTGTCCAGTAGGCACCCGCTCTTTATGAACAATTCCCTTGGAATCAAAGAAGCACACACACAACCATGCGTTTCACGTTTGTCTTTGACATGCGAGCTTTTTTTGGTCTGGGTGATCCCTTTGAACACCATTGCGAACTTTGGTGTTTTGTCTCTGGATCGTATTGAAAAAAACCAACCTTCATCACCAGTGGTAACACGGCTCAACAAATCTGGATTGATTTCCGTTTGCTCTAACAGATCGGCTGCCACATTTTTCCGTGTTTCTCGCTGTTGTTGTGTGAGATTTTTGGGGACCATTTTTGCACAAATCTTTCTCATACCAAGATCTTCAGTTAATATTAGACGAATCGTTTCTCGATTGATGTTGAGTTCTTCTCCAATCATTTTCACGGATAATCTTCGATCAGATCGTACGATTTCACGCACCCTGTTCAAGTTGACATGTGTCCGTGAGGTTGATGGTCGTCTTAATCTTCAACATTCGTTCTGCCTTCACTAAAAATTTTATGCCACCGAAAAACTTGAGCTCTTGATATAACCTCCCCACCAAAAGCCTTCTGAAGCTTACGATAAGTTGTCGTCGCGTTTTCACCCGATTTAACGCAAAAAGAAATGGCATACCGTTGCGCAATATTTTGCAGTTTCATTTCTGTGACAGGAGACACAAACACGTGTTCACTTATTACAGCACAACTCACGACTGAGCAGTTGCATCAATGTGCCGCTTGGACTAGAAGTAACTTATAGACCAAGGTCAAATGGTGTGCCTACGCAAGCTACAGGGTTGCCACAGCTTGCAAAGAAAAATCAGTCTCATTACTTTATTGTCGCATCTCGTATATATGCATAGATTTATAAAAAATCAGCAGTCTGTGTTTCCCGTTTTCTTTAAATATATGTAAAAATAGAAAAAGCACGGTATTTTTAGAAAATGTTTGAGAAAAAGTAAAATTTAGTGAGCATAAAAAAAGCTGGCAAACTACTGCCTATTAAACTTTTCCGCCTATTAATAAAAATTAAAAGAGTAAGAGCAAAAAAATGAAAAGAAAACACAATTATATATTTTTTAGAGGTCGAGAATATATACTACAATATTAAGAAAAATCTATCTAAAAATATTCATATGTAGGATAGTAAATTTTTCAAGTAAAATGTCCTCTAAATAAAATAAGGACTCGTCATAAAGACTAAAATAAGAAAAAGAAAATCTTAAAAAAAAAATTTCTGTATTTTAGATCTATAATTAAAGTTTATAATTTTAAAAAAGAGTATCTTTTTTGATAATTAAAATATTTCAATGACCGCTAATTTTAAAATTTGAAAGTAATATTTTCAAATTTATTTATTTTGTAGAAGATATTGTTGGGTTTCTATGTTGAGTACTGTTAACCTTTCATAGCTTCATTCTTTGATTATATTTTGGTAAGCTTCGGCACCACTCCATTGTCAAAACTTATTGCGCTGGTATCTTTAAATTTCTGCTGATCTTTATATAGCGTACAGTCAACTATTCATTCTTTATTCACCGTTTTGTCAACCATATAAAAATTAGCAGAAATTTAAAAGTACCAGTACAATAAGTTTTGACAATGGAGTACTTCCAAAACGTGTCAACGTATAATAAAAGAATGAAGCTTCCTTTTTTTCTGTTTAGCCTCCGGAACCACCGTAAGGTATTACTTGAGAAGATGAATGAGGATTTATATGAATGCAAATAAAATGTATTTTGTAGTCTCAGTCGACCATTGCTGAGGTATGTGGTTAATTGAAACTCAATCACCAAAGAACACCGGGATCCACGATCTAGTATTCAAATCCATTTTTTTTTTTTTTTTAGCTTCCGGGACCACCGTTAGATATTACTTTAGAGGATGAGATGAATGACAATTTTTGTTCCGTGTGAAAATGCCATGCCCCACCGGGATTCGAACCCAAGACCTCCGGATGATAGACCGAGACGTTAATAGTCGCGCCATGGAGTCGGCAGTATTCAAATCCAAAAAAAACGTAACTGCCTTTACTAGTATTTGAACCTTAGAACTCTCTTCTTCGAAATCAGCTGATTTGCGATGATGAGTTCACCACTAGACCAACCCGGTGTGTTAAAAGAAGAAGCTAAAAAGGTATACGGTACTCAACAGAGAAATTATAGTGTTCTGAGCAGAAAAGATATTAGTAATTATTACATTAATAATAGAAACATTGTTCTTGTTGTGTAACTAATATCAATTCGTTCTCAAGATATAAATTTTTATTTAAGAATTACAAATTGGCGGACTAATGGAAAATAACCAAAATTTATATTATTAGCATTTGTCCACGTAAACTTTTTTTTTGTTTATTTTGATGTCTTGAATCAGCCCTTTTTTTCTTTGCGCAGGAGGAGGATAAATCTGTTGTCAGACGCCCAGCAGCACGTGCTACTGGGTTGGTGAGGTTTCCCGCCAAAACCTCACTAAGCGAGAACTCACTAAAAAACCTCCCCCTAACAACAACATGCTCCGGTACCTGCCATGAAGGCATTAACCGGGAGATACTGCTGTCATCACGGGACACAGTAACGGGCCCGCAGAAGAGCCGGGTAAGCGTAGACCTTAAGGAGTCTCGCACGCCTCATCACCGAATGAACAACCCGCAAATGCGAACTGCCGCCGACTCCGCATACGAGGGGTCCACCGACCTACGGAATCAGCTCTTTAAATTTTCTCAACATATCCAGTATTAAATATTTAAAATTATCAATCTGCGTTTGGCGATTTTTATTAAAAGTACGTCGTCTGATAGTCCAATACAGTGAATATAGAGTTCATATCACAATGTAAAATATTTTACCGTACTTGTAATATCTTCTTTTTTTTAAGTAAGATATTATTATTAATAAATATTTTGTTAATTCAGCTACATTTATCTTTGTTAATGTCATGTAAACTATATTTCATGTGTAATTCAAATAATGTTCTTTGATTTTTAAATAATATAAACGGTATTATTAATTTTATCAAGAATATATATCATAGTTTATGATAAAGAAACAAAATCTAAAATATCTCAACCACCTGGTTATTTTTCTGACACTGAATAAATTAGATTCTTAAACCTAAGAAAACAGAAGAAGAAGAAAATCTGACTAAAGTGCGTTGATTAATCATCAAAACAAAACAAAGAAAAAAAAACATAAATCAGTATTTTTAAATTGTTACTTTTTATCTTGAACAATAGTTGGGTAAATTGCTCGACTGTATGAAGTATATTTACAATACAATACCATGGTGACATGTAGTCACGTAGCATTCTCACCAGATTACAAATGAGAAAAAACTTTCTATACGTTTCAATTTTACGATCCATTTATTCTACTTTCATAAAATTTAAAGGGATTATATTTTTAAAAAAAAAAGATAATATCTTTCCATTTGTAATAACAAAGTTTTTCTTCCTCTTTTCCTTTATTTAAAATTTTCCATTTATTTAAAACGTGAAGTATGAAATGGTTGATTAAAAATTTTTCATATAGTTAATAGAAATATAATTTGGTTTTTAAATAAAATTTTTGCTTTTAAAAGCTTGTAATAAAATAAAAATATGGAAATATATAAATCATATCGTTGCTGTCACGATAAAGAATTATACAATTGTTTAATTAGTTTTTTTAAAGGAATTTTAAAAAAGTTATTAATGTACGTAAAAATCAGTATAGAAGCCAATATAGCAGCTATTAATGATAATATTGTTTGATATAACTTATCGAAGTAAAAAACACAAGGTTGCCATTGCATTAGCTTTTAATGTTAGAAACATTTTGTAACAGGTGGGCATTTTTGAAACAGTTCAGCAAAATTAAATTTTCTTTTTTTCTTAAATGATAGTTACATAAAACAACCATTTAATAATAAGAAAAACAGTACAGTTTCAAAGTTAACAGTTGTAACATTAAATCTACAGTCATCCTAACACAATGGACTTTAAGGGAATATGGTTAACAAACAAAGAGTAAATGATGTCACTCCTCATGTACGAGGGAGAGTTGAACGTTTTATCAACACTTTCGACATCACACATCTTCAACGTTGTCATACTGTCTTCTGTGCACAATTGCTTAGAATTAGTACGACTGAGGTCACGTGTCCGAAATTTGACCCGATCGCCTTGTTTACTTTCCGACTATTACAGTGTAACAATGTTCGCTCCGCTAGCCGCTTGTATCAACGATGAACAACAAGCAGTGATTCGATTTTTCTGGTCGGAGGGTGTAAAAGGGACTGAAATTCATTGAAGAATTTTATTGCAATACGAGAAAATGCTTTATCTCGTAAAAGAGTATTTTTTTTCGTGGATCGAAAGTTCACCCGACGAGTGTGTCGTACGAAGAGAGAGTAGGACGCACCTCAATCTCCACAACGGATGTCAAGACTCAGCAAGGTCGAGAGATGTTCTGGCAAACAGGCGACTTACCGTCGATGAGATAGGGTCTTTTTTGAACATGAGTTGTGGTTCTACCCATCAAATCATTCCCGACCAGGTCCCCTTCCATAAGGTCTGTGCGCAATGGGTACCAAGACATCTATCAACGCTTATTCGATTGCTTCAACAAGGAAGACGATACATTTTCAGCAGAATAGTCAGTGGTGATGAAGCGTGTGTCATCACCATTAATCAGAATTGAAACTCCAGATTATGGAATGAAAACACTAGGGATCTCTGATGAAGAAAAAATTAAAAATTGAGTCATCAACTGAGAAGTTTTCTAATTGTTTTTTTTGGACGCAAAAGGAGCCTATAATGAAAGACTTTATAGAAAAATGGACTACGATCAACAACGCCTGTTATAATGAAATGTTGGAAAACAAGGTGAAGCCACAAAGACTGAAATTTGCAAAAAAAGATCTATTGTAGGAGAAAGTGTTTTTGTTACGTGACAACGCTCTCCCACTCACGGCACGTCACATCGTTCAAATCTTCAAGTTGAAATTTGATGTACTAGAATACCCTCCCTACAGTCCAGATCTTGCTCTAACCAACTTACATCTGTTTGGGCCTCTCAAGAATGCTTTGCGAGGTTATTGATTTTCCACAGTTTTAGACGTGCAGGAAGGAGAGGTGGCTTCGCGACCAACCGAAAACCTTGTTCTTGGAAAGGATACACAAGCTTGGCGGTGGACCAAGTGTATCGACAAGGAAGGACTGTATAGAAAAATGTTGTATATGTTGAACCTTTGTATAAATAAATTACAGAACAAAAAGTGTAAATAAGTTTTGACACGCCGTCGTAATTTCACTTCGAGTTATGCAGATTGATGCAAGAGATGTTGAAAAATCTTTAGGGACTAATTCAAGATATGTTCCATGTACTATCTCACTTCATTTTCTTTCTGTCCACCTTTTTGTGTCTTTCCAATAAAAATTATGTCAAAAGAACTGATTTAAATATTCTAATAAAATTTTGTGTACAAGTACCCAAATAGAAGTTTGAAACTGTTATCTTTGAAAATTCAAAAATGTCAGCTGTTTCAATTCTTTAATAGCTTCAGAAATATTAGTTTTATGGAATAATAATTAATCAAATAAAATTTTAAACATTTTATTGTGAAAAAAATGCCACCTCAAAATGATATATATTTATTGAGGTGAACAGTAACTCAAAATATTTTACTGTAACTATATTTTTTTATTTTTTTTTTTCAAATCGGTTAAAAACAGGTGAAATATGAGAGACATCACTAACAAAAAATAATTTCTATTATTAGTAACAATAAAGCAGGTGCAGGATTGTCAGACGGCACAATTTTTTGTGATCCACTTTATCAGATTTAGCCACATCTAATTGTTTTTATCAACCGATTTGAAGAAATGAGATGATATTTTGTTCACCATAAAAAGCTTATTAATTTATCTTTAGTAAAACTAATTTTGCAATAAATTTGGTATCGTTAGAATTGTCAGTTCAACACAAATTTGATTATAACAATTTAAAATCGAAATAGAATTATGGAGATGTATGATTGGATATATATTTGATTGAAATTACTTTATGAATTATAAAGGCAACCGTAATGTAATCCAAATTAGATCTGAATAATGCACTGCAATGTAATCTAGCATGTATAATTTTCACAAAAGTTTCTTGAAAATGTTTTACATTCGTGATGAATCAATAATCAATATATGTATGTGTAAGCAAGTATTTAACAGCATTTAAAACTCCATTTAAAAAAAAAATTGTATGAATGCTTATTTTTTATATATTTTTCGTTTGTTTAACAACCATTATATTTATAATCAGCTCCGTAAGTAGAACTATAAGTAAGTTGCTTGACAAAAAGCACATGATGAGAGGTACTTAAGTGACTGCCATAATAAGTAAATCATAATAATACTTATCAGTAATCTCAAAATCCATTAGAAATGGATTTCTGCAAACACTTCATAGTCCACAAAAAAAAAATAATAATAAATAAAAAATAAAAATAATATCACTAGACTTGGTATTGTCATTTATCAAAATGTCATTCAGTAGCCCCTAAGTCGAGCACGTGGAGAAGTTTCAACCTTCGGACATTCCTGCTGTTATCAAGCAGATTGATTCATAAGTGGTTGATGTGATCTTAAAGTCATCGCTGGTACTTAACACTACGCTGTCGCGCAACCTCACGAACCGTCGGAAGCTCTAGATATTCGTGAATTTCATCATTCCGTGTGTACCATGGTGCCTCTAAAATTGCTCTCGTTACTATATCTTGGAATCGTTGCATGATAAATATATCACTATTATTTGCTGTTCACCACACTGCTAATTTTGAAAAAAAAAATTAAAGGGACAATAATATTAATAGAATACCGACTGTATAACTTTACTATTAATATTATCAATATAACAAAATTGCCCACCGGGTTGGTCTAGTGGTTAACTCATCGTCGCAAATCAGGTTGTTTAGTGAATGATTTTCGAAGTCAAAGATTCCGAGTTTCAAATCTTAGTAAACGTTAGTTGCATTTATACGGATTTGAATATATATATATATATATATATATATTACTTTGATGGTTGGGGTTTAACTAACCACAGGTCTCAGGAATGGTCAGCCTGAGTCTGTACAAGACTACTTTTGATTTACATTCATACATATTATTCATCTCACTCGGCTGTGGATGGTTGCTTATTACTTACTAGTTGAACAGATTGCAACTTATTCGTTAGGAAATGAAATAAATGTAACACGAATCTAAACTAAAATAAAAAAAATAATAATTTTTAATTAAATAAAATACGTGCTAGATAATTCCAAGAGATCAACGGTTGTAACTCAAATATTTTAAATGGTAACACTCTTTGTGTATTACATCATTTTATAAATCTCTTTATGACAAGAAATATGGTATAAATAAATGGTTGGAGCGATGTCTGTACCCAAAATAGCGACGGGGTAAATTTTGGATTTTGAATTAAATTACATTTAAATAAGTTTATAAAATTTCATTAATTGGGTGTTATCGAATAAACTTATTTAAAAAAAATAAATTATTAAGCATAACGTTTACTTATTTACTACATTTAATTTTAATAAATGTTCAAATTGTTCTGTTGTTTGATAGTGTACCATCTGTTGTAAAAGTATGATATTGCGTTATTCAGCGTTTCCCTAGTGATATGTTAGCTGATTCTCGAACTTTTCTTTGTATATCATCGATTTACTGGTGCTTATTATGATGAACAAAACTTTTTCGGCCTGCACTGTAAAAAAAACTTTTAAAAAATATATTAAAGAATAAAACTGTAAATTTAATATGTAATGTAATGTGATGACTGACAAGACGTGATTTGGATAATGTTCGTTCTCTGGTGATGCTGATACATTGATTCAGCAAAATATGTACGGAAAAATATTCCTATGAAATTTGTATGATAAGACGATAATAAAAATGTTATACCTGTTTTTTAACAAAAAATATAAATTTACTATGCGATAAAAAAATGCTGATCAAAAAGTAATAGAATATAAAGCAAGTGAGTATAAAAGTAAGCTCTCTCCCTGTGTATTTTTCCCCAATTTTTAATTTAGAGAATACTGACCAATGTCTAAGACATATCTGTCTTAGACATAAATACTATTTTTTAAACTATACTAAATTTTGGTCTCCATATTGCTTTCTTATTGAATTTTATCGTAATGGAATTAAATAATCTTTTTAAATATAACTGTGACATATCATTTCTATATAAAACATAAAAATGATCTGATGTGGACACCACATGACTTCAACCTACTCCAATAAAAATAAAATTTTAAACATAACACTGCAAAATATTTCTCATTTTTATAAAAATTTTATTAGGCTATATTTAGAAATTATTAATTAATTATATTTCCAGATGATTTTAAGTATTTAACAAAAATTTTAATACTCCGTTAAATTTTGAGGTTAGTAAAATAAGTGAATATCTTTCCTATGAAGTTTTATGTAGATATTTTGTACCTCTGTTAAAATATATTTGAATGCTATGACTTACGAGCACTTAACGGTTCTATCCATTTATGTGTATGAATGTATAATCAGAGGAGAAATATGACATTCGTTCATAATTTGTTCACATATTCTTATCTTTGTCTCTCTTTAACGTTCTTTATGCTTTCTTATAGAACCAAATTTCTGATCAAGCCTGACACTATAATAAATATCACATGATCCTTCTTTTCCAAAATTTAGTCGTAAATTTCTTTCCTTCAATTTTAAAACCTCTTAAATTTTGATTCTATCGACCCATAAAATTTTCAAACATTCTGCCGTACTACTATATTTAAGTACTACCTTATTTTTTTATTGTTTTTTGATTTAATCTCTCTGGAATATCATCAAAAATGATTATTTCGTTAAGCGCCAGTTGAAAAACGTGTGCTTAAATTTTTATTAAACGAAAGGTAAAAAAAAAATTGATGTGGACACCGCATGACTTCCTGGTACGCCAAATAAATTACAAATTCACTTTTTTTTTAATGAAAAGTACAGAAAAATTTTATTTCATTAATAACTTCTGATAATTTTTCTTTTTTTTTTATTCATATTATTGAATTATTATTTATCATATTTTTTTTTTTTTACAATCAGAGGTTAATAATTATTAATAAATCAATATATCTAAATAAAAATGTAAACAAAAAAAAAAGAAAGTCTGATTCGAACCGATATGCCTTTCCCATGATGTAAACATTTCATGAATTAAAATTTCATTTTGATATAACTCTGGAACCAATGAAAATAAGTACCACTTATGATATATTGTTGAAAAGCTCTCACTGAACGCTTACTACTGCAGTTAAAGAAAAGTCTAAAATCCAAATTTTGTTGGCTTTTGAGCTTTTAGGACACTAAGGTTCAGTCGATTGCAATCAAAAGAGGAGATACTTAGATGTTACAACGGTCCTAAATCCAAATTTTCAACATCCTACAACTAATCGTTTTACGAGATACATACGTTCGTGCGTACATACATATGTACATAGGACTTCACACTGAAACTAGTCAAAATGGATTAAGGGATGGTCAAAATGGATATTTCCATTGAAATCTGAAAACCGAAATTTTTCTCGATCACAATACTTCCTTTACCTCGTACAAGGAAGTCAAAACAGTTAAAAATACATAGTTAAATGAATTTTTTCGATCCGTTATACTCAATGCCGCTACAAGTTTGCGTTCAAAAAATGCTTGAACTATTTTTATTTTCGTATGTCCAAGCTGTCATCTCAGATTGTTTACTGTTGTACCAGAAATATTCCAAATGGTATTACAGTTGTTTTTCATGTAAAACTACATTTTTTCTCTTTCCATTCTAAAAAAAAACAATAGGCGTTATTGAACAATGATAAAAAGTTGAATACGTCAAATAATAAAGAAGCTTATTTGACAGATTGGTATTATTATTTATTTTAGAAGTTTTATAAAAATAATTCAAAAATGATATTTTATTATAATTGGCGACATTTATCACGTATTGTTTAATGTCAATATGTCAATCATTCTGAATACAATTACACACAGTTTCTATTTTTATATTTGCCATATCAAACTAAAATCAATTCTATTATTATATCATTTAAACAATTAAATACATAAGTAATATTTTAATTTTGTATATATATACCGGGTGATATTTAAGTATGGAAACAGCTTAACAATGGATATCTGAAAGATATTTCGAGGCAGAACGAAATAGGGATCTTCATACTTAAAAAAACCTTCATTGTGTAGGTATTTATTTTGTGAAATAAATAGTGAAATAACACGAAATAACTTGTTTTATAAATTACTTAATAAGTAATTAAAGTATTTTAAAAATGCAATTAATATTACGGCAGATTGGCTGCCGTATAATAATAATAAATCTGATGTAGACACGACATAACTTCCTTGTAATGCTATTAAATTATATATACACATTTTTTTGCTGAAATTCATTAAACTTATTTCATTTGAAAGTGAGATTCGATCCTCTAATTCTTTAATAAATTTGGACAGTTACACAATTGCTGAAATATTAGTTTTTATTAACATCAAATATATATAAAATTATTTATTCAACAATCTTATGTAAAATATTAGAATAGAGTAAAATCCTTTTATTACTCGTATTACTAGATCAGTATTATTCGAATCATCGTGTGTTGCTGATTAACAAAATTTTTAATTTCTGGCTTGTATAAATAAAAGTTAATAATAATTAAACTATTCCATTTAGTGAACTCCTGTATACTGGTTGCAAATGTTAAATTCGAACTTAGGGTTTAAAATATTCAGTTTTTATTATTGAATTATTTCGTAAACAATCAAAAATGAAAAAGAAACTATCATACAAAAAAAAGTAAGATAACATTAAGAAATATATCTGAAGAAAACGACAAGAAGATGAATATGAAGAGGAAGAAAATGTTAAGAACAAGAAAAGAATAAAAGTAAAGAGAACATGATAAATATAAAGGAAAAGAAAAGGATAAAACCAAAGAAAAAAAAAGAAGAAATGTTGCAAACAAAAAAAAAATAAACAGGAAGAAAATGTTGTAACAAAGAAAGAATAAAAACATTTAGAAAAGATGATAAATATAAAAAGGAAGAAAACGTTAAGACCATGGAAATAATAAGAAGATTAAGAGAGACTGAAGAGTGTATAGAGAGAGAAAATTTGAATACTAGAGAAGTGTACACAAATTAAGATCAGAAGAATTATATCAAACCAAAGAGCGATTAATTGATTAGTAACAAAAAACAAACGAAATGATGATCAACTCCGATTTCGGGAGAATATTGTCCGACCATTTCAGAGAAGTAATGAACTAAAAGATAAGAATTTTTTGCAATTTATTAAAGATCGGGCATGTATGCCTCAGTGCATATATTGGTCTTGTGAAGGTCTATTTTTCAGTAACTCTGTAGTTAGTTTTATTGTAGATAAAATTAAACAAAAATTCAAGAATAAATAACTTAAATTAAACTAGAAAATCCAAAAAATAATATGATTCTAAATAATAATTTTAAATTAATATTAAATAATCAGATGTTTCACCAATTCTATTACATATACACATTTTTAAAAATACATAAAATTTTATTTCACTAATAACTTCGGATTTTATTAATTTTTTTTTTTTATTGTAAAACTTTTTTACAATCATGGGTTAGTAATTATTAATAAATCAATATATTTAAATTAAAAAAGTTAGAAAAACTAAATTAAAAAAAAAGAAGATGAAGTCTGATTCGAACCGATGTGCCTTACTACGTAAGATCCAAATATTTCATAATTAAAATTTAATATGGGTATAACTCTGAAACCAATAAAAACAAGTACGATATACTAAACTTATGATATACGAATTATGATATTCAAAGTTCTCAATATTTAAAGTTCTTATTACTGCAGTTAAGAAAAAGTTCAAAATTTAATTTTTTTTGGGATTCTAGGCTTTTTTAGACATTTTTGGTTCAGTAGATTGTAATCAAAAGAAGAGGTGCACAACTACATATTACAGCAGTCCTAAATCCAAAATTTCAACATCCTACAGCTAATAGTTTTTGAATTATGCAAGATACATACGTAAGTACGTATACAGACATACATACATACAGACGTCACGCCAAAACTAGTCAAAATGGATATTTCCGTTGAAATTTGAAAACCAACATTTTTTTTGATCACAATACTACCTTTCCTTCGTCTAAGGAAGTAACAGAATATAATGTAATAGTCGTATTACATTTTTTTTTTCTTTTGTATCTCAAAACATATTTATAATCGGTTTCGTGTATTACAAACCATAAGTTTTATCAGAATAAACTCCTTGTAAAGAAGTTTCCCTCAAAAAAGTTTTTTTTTAACCTCCGGAACCACCATATGATATTATTTATTTTTTGATCCACATCTCGTAAAACTGAAATAGTACCACAATGAAATAATACACTAATAATCTAACTTACAGCAATAAAATGCTCATCTGTTATTCCCCGGAAAACTCAAATAATTGAATGTAAACGGACGGTCCTAAGAAATCACAAAACATTATATAAAATCGTTTCGTTGTTCCCTAAAATATTCCGTATGTTAGCCCCTGGTTTATAACTGCGACGCAATACCATTTAACAAACACAATCTACAAGGATGCGGTGTACTCTTCTCATTGCGAATGTCATGCGAGTCGATTTCGCTTAATCTTATTTTCTATTTCCTCAATCACTCAGATAGATGGTCTAACCCAGATTGCAATTTTTTTTTTTTTGACTCTCCTCCCCTGGGCCGGTCCGACTGGTTGGTATTTCGCCACCCAGGGGAGTGCCTGTTATACTCAAATGGACCTTCCCACCTACCGGCTGTATGTCCGGCATGGCAGGTCGGCCCACCGGTCAGTTCTTTTGAGTCTATTGATATGCCCATCTATATATATCGCCACGCCATACCATGATTGTCTTGACGTGACGATTGGGTCTTTTCTTTGATCTTTCCTATCAAGAAAACCCTTGGAGTCCCCAGTGGCTCATCGAAACTGGCACACCTCAGCATGCCAGTCCTCACCACTGGGGCTATCCGCCCTTCCCTATACTAAGATCAGAACCCCAATCTCCTCACGTCCTCATTTTTCTGCGTTAATATTTTCTTAATAGCTGCATCAACCCTCTTAGATTGCAACTTAGTAGAGGCCTATACAACTTAATTGTGTATGTATTAGCTGAATTTTAAATTTTAAACGTATAATTGAATAATAAATTAAGCTATAAAGGCCTTTTGTAAAAAACTTGCACTGCTCAGAAAATATTACAAACTTTATCCAAAACGAAAAAAAAGAACAACAAATATATTAATATTTTAAATATTTAAAAAAAAAATTACTTGTCCTGCTGGTATAAAACCTTTACTTTACTTAAAAGATGTCATAGAAATGTTATCTAAAACAAAAAAAAAACAAGATCAGAACATAGTTTTAAACTTTATAAGAATAATGAATGCTGTGATGGCACTTGGAATTAAAAACACTTTTTAAATACTTATCCAGGCTTGGTATTTTGAGCTGAAGCAACAGACTGAAATGATATCTCAATATTCAGAACTTCTTCAATTGAAATTAAATCGATCTCACATATACTGAACTAAGACCGTGAATACAGCTGTTTGATTCAGCCATTACTTGTTCCTAACTGAAAAATCCATCTCTGTTTTTTCCATGACGAAAGTTAAAGTAGTTCTAGCCTCTTCTCGCTTTAAAAATGGTGCAATCTTTATTCTATAAAATAACTAGTTAAATTCTTGAATGTAATAATTTTATAAACTTTAACTGATAGAGTCAGGTGATTCATGAAATACCTAGCTATTTTATGAAATAATAGTTTGCACACTTCAATGGTAACATTATATAAATAAATATATTACTTATCACTTATTCATTTGTTTGATGCAGTATTTAAATTCTATATTTTTTTCACCAGAAAATATTCATATTTTTTTTACAGAAAAAAATATGAATATAATCACTACATCACACATATAAATGCATCATAGCAAATATTATTCTACATTCTATTTAAATTATATGAGAAAGTACTATTCAATTAAAAATTAATTTGATATGTTTTTCCTTTTTTAGACGTTTTATGGAGATGTCAAAGGCTCGAATTGAAACATGTAGTTTGTGCATTAAAAGTTGTAAGTGAAAAACAGTGACTGAAGACGTCTCGTAAAAGGTACGAAATTTTAAAATATTTTTTAAATGTAATTAGACCATTATACTACTGTAAAGAAAATGTAATTTTTTATAAAGAATATTTTATTTACTTATTAACTGTTGTGCAAAGTAGATGATATTATTCCCTCCGCAGATATAACTATTGGGATTATATAAACTTCTTTCTGATTCCACATTTCTTTAATTTCAAAAGCAAGATCTGTATATTTCTATAGCTTCTCATTATGTTTAATGTTTATGTTACTCGATGGGATGACTACTTCTATTAGGTAAGTTACTTATTCCAGTTTGTGAACTGCTACTATATCTGGCTTATTACAGTTGATGGATTTTACTGTTACAATTTCTTGGTTCCAGAAAATTTTATTTTTATTATTATTGACTATTATCTGGAAAGAGCTCGCTTCGCTAGCCTGACAGTCTGGCCAGTGGGCTCCGCCATTTAGATTCTTGATACTCATGTTTCTGAGAATATTATATATTTTAGACATTTATTAAAGAAAAAAAATATAAGTAATTTTTTAATTATAATATTTTTGTTGCCATGGTGAAAGAAATAAAAGGATTTATACATATACATATTATATATATATATATATCGTTCATATCAGGAAGCATGGTGCCTAAATAAATTTCAAAAAACTTATTCATACAATAGTTTTTTTAATAAAATCTAAAAAAATAATAAGTATCATAAATATTAATGTAAACAACGTACTCTTTATAGTACACAATAGAATTTATTTGAATACTAGATCGTGAATACCGGTGTTCTTTGGTGCTTGGGTTTCAATTAACCACACATCTCGAATGGTGTAACTGAGAATGTACAAGACTACACTTCATTTACACTCGTACATATCATCCTCATTCATCCTTTTTTTTTGTTTTTTCTTTTTAACCTCCAGGTCTACCGTTAGGTATTACTTCAGAGGATGAGATGAATGATTTTTAGCGCGTGTGAAAATGCCATGCCTGACCGGGATGGCATCCTTATTCATCCTCTGAAGAATTATCTAAACGGTAGTTACCGGAGGCTAAACAGGAAAGAAAGAAGAATAGAATTTATTATACAGTTAATTCAGTGTTTTCCGCTAGATGGTAGTGTTCAACAACGGCTGCACGCAGCCATCCGGCACACCATGTGTTCCGCTCTGTACCATGTGTTTTTATTAGATAGATTTTTTTTTTTTTTTGGTGGGTTGGGGGGGGGGTTGAAGTATCGTTAAAAATTGTTTGATTATTATACTAACAATATTTATAGATTTGTATTAATTTGCGAAATAATATTAATTTTTTTTATCGCTAAAATTTTACTAACTTCTAAACTTGTTAATATATATTACATATAATCAAATATAATTATTGATTTTCTTCTTATTAACCTTCTGTTTAAATCAGAGAGATGAGAATTTTGTAATTGTTCAATGTCAGATGACATAATACGATCTGACTTGAAATCATTGTTAAAGTTAATGGAAATTACATAAAACAATCCATTGATAATGATTATAGTACAGATATGATAATTGTAAAAAAGGTATTTATGATGAAAATGCTAATAGACGGAACCGGTTGCGCATGCATGTATTTTATAGTTTTATCTGTTCCTTATTCACAACAGATTTATTTATATACTCCACATATCGAGCATCTACTTTTCTTACACATACTTCTATTACCGATATAAATAAATATTTTGAAATGACTTATCTTTGTTGGCAATCAATGCCGACGATGATAAGTCGTCGATGCCGTAGGGAAATATACATAAAGCCTAAAATTAAAATTTAATTTTTCTTTGGACACGGGGGAAGATTTTATTACACTCGTCAAGATGTTCGGTAGGTTTATTATTAACCCAGAACGATGTATTTATGTAACAATCACGATTTGTTAATTATATATAGTTAATCAAATAATATCCCCATTTGTTTATTTTAATTTAATTTTTCATTATCATTAAACAAGACAGGAGAAATGAGTTCCATCTTAATGTAACGTTTTTAAAATTTTTAGTTAAAAACTATGTTTCCTAAGGGTTAATAATTTGAGTATATTTGTCGAATAATATGTAGATGATCAGTTGAATTTTATAAAATAACAGAATACATGTGACAAAATGTCTGAGAAAATCAGTGTTAAAGACATTTTAAAAAATCGTAATAATAATTTCAAATAAATGACAGTTTAGCAAACTTCAAAAGTAATTTTTTGTGAAATATTGACAATTTTAAAATTGTATTTAACGTGAAAGGCTAATATTTTATATTATTGTTACCTCTTTCTTATTAACAACTTTACTTATTTATCCCGCATATTCTGTATCGTCATATATTATTACACTTTAATATTTTCTAAATCTTTTATATTTAAATTTATTTTTCATGGTTGACATGAGAGAGTCTGGATGTGTTGTTACGCTCCCGATGTAAGATTCAGTTTTTTTTATTTCCTTCCGTTTTGTTCGTTTCGTTGTTTTCTGTTCAGCTAGTGTTTTATTTTGTTGCTATTTTTTCACTAGTTTATTTAACTTTAAGACTTAAATTACGAGGCTATTGGCAGTAGGCCTAGCGGTTGCTTAGCGACGCTAGGTAGACTTGAACTTTTATTTAATTTCACTAATTTAAATTACATTTTCGCTGACTTGTGGATTTTATGGTGAAGTATAATTGAGAACGGTTTCATTTAATCGTCTTCTCAACGAATTTTCATGTTTTACTGTATTTTAAAGGATTTTGTTGTTTCGGGTATTTGTTTACATCGGCTTTGTACATTTTACAAGATAATTTTTTTTTTCGTATATATTTAATTTGTCTGGTGCATTTCGGTACTAAACGTTCTAATTTAGAGACTCCTTGTTGTATTTTACTACACATATAATTGCGATTTACGGGATTTTTCTGGTAATTAAACTTAGATTGTTTTTGTCGTCAATACTTGTTATACACCGCAATGCCTCGTCATGGAAAATCACGGGGTGTACCCTCATACCACCGCTGTGATTCTGCGGTCCCGGCTGGGAAATCAGGGAGGTAAGCATCAAAAGGAAATTTACGGAGTTCTCGACGCGGGGTTGCTGTAACCGACTACAAATCTGATAGCTCTCGGGATATAGTGGTCACGGGGAGGCCTGTACGTGGGACTTCCCGTCCATGTCAGGGGTATGATAGCTACTAGGGAGGAAACAGTAATTGGGAGGACTATGAGGGGGAATTCCCGCCCTTGTCTGAAGATTGAGGGTGGACGCGGCAATGCGTGTGGATGAGGAACAGCCTGTTGATGTACCGCGGGAGGACCGAGCGATGCACGAGGATGGAGAACTGCCGATTGATGGAGCTTCCACAGTAAGATTCTATCTGCGAATTCGAAGACACCTCCCGGGGCTCTGTGTAATGATGCCTGATCGTTGCTCCGGCCTCGGGAGGGGAGTTGGTGAGACAGGATGTTTAGTCGGTAGAACGCAGGCATACATGCATCGCGCTTTTAATACCAACGTGCGGAACCTGTTAGCGAGCCCGACACTTTGCTCTTAAATGGGGTTCCTCAGACTCGCCGGAAGAAAGAAAAAAGGTCTTTGAAAAGACTGTAAATATGTGTAGAGTTAAGATAATGTCTATGAAGAGTTAATATTGTCTTTATAATATCTGTGAGGAATTAATAGTGTCTGTGTAGAGTTTTAATAACCTCAATACATATTTCTATTTGCAAATTATGAAACGTAGATATCTTTTTGGTTCATTGTATGGTCAAACAACTTAATTTATTTATTTTATTACAGGATTTTTAGCAAATCTTTCTTTTCTGCTTGTCTTAAAACCTCTTAAGTTCAAAACTTTTCAAACAAACTCGACTTTAATTTCACTTTAATTAATTCAAGTTTTAATATTGATTAAACTTTTATTTTCCACTTTCAATAACTGGAGTGAAATAAATGTAGAAAGATTATTGTTTATTTAAAAATTATGAAACTAACGCAAGTTTACATCAAAATCCACTATATTTAGATACTTGCCCTATTTTTCTGTGAGCTTTCTTATTCCAACTGTAAAGAATTCTTCATCTAGTGTCTGAGCTATTCCTGGCTGTTCATTGTTAGCGAACTCTGTGTCACGTAAAAACTCTTGAGAGAATTAAAAAAAAAAACAATCTGATGATGCAAGATCGAAACTGAAAATTGGATGTGGCAACATCTCCTGACACAACTTTTATATAGATTCCCGTGTCTTTTGAGCGACGTAGGATAGTAGTTAAACCCATCGGGTTAGTCTAATGGTGAACGCGCCTTCCCAAATCAACTGATTTGGAAGTCCAGAGTTCCAGAATTTTAGTAAATGCAGTTACTTTTATACGGATTTGAATACTAGATCGTGGTTACCGGTGTTCTGTGGTGGTTGGGTTTCAATTAACCACACATTACAGGAATGGTCGAACTGAGGCTGTACAAGACTACACTTCATTTACACTCATTCATATTATCCTCATTCATACTCTGAAGTAACTCCGCTAAACAGAAAGAAAAGGATAGTAGTTATCGTGCAGAAGAATTACCTTTTTTTGAGAGGGAACTGGAACGTTTATTGAGGGAACTGTTTATTGTTAGTTTTATTTGATTTTGTAGCATATCACAATAAATATTCATGATGACTCAATATATTATTATTTAAAAATAATAATTACAATAAACTGAGCTTTTATAATCCCAAAACACCGACAGATAACTTTACCGGCTGACGAATAGATTTTGAATTTTTTCCTGGTGAGCGAACTGTGAGTATTCCATGTTCTGACGTTGGGGATTGCGGCTCAAAATGGTGAATCTAAGTATTAACAAAAGTTGTTATGCGATCTAAAAAAGCATTGTTTTTCGCTAAAAACCGCCGTTTAAATTTCGTACAACTGTAAATTTGGGTGGTTTTGAGTAAACTTTCTCGGAATTCACCTATAACCTTCTTTGTTGTAATTTAGCTATAATGAAATGGTTGATATCAATAATCGCACTAAAAATGTTCTAAATTTTTTATGCTTCAATTTTTGGAAACAAATTATTAATGCGATTTTACAAAATGACCGGGATCGTTACAAGGCGGTTCTGTTCACCTACGAGATCAGGATGTGCCCGATTTAAGCTGTTCAATCCACTTATAAAATCTTTTTATTTGAACGCACTGTTTTATCTTCTGCGAGTGAATTTTAGCCAGTTTTGCACCTTCAGAAAATAAAGATTTTATCACAGCATGTTGTATTTCTATGATACAAATTTCATGCGTAACTAAAAAGTTTAAATAAAATAATAATGGTAATTTTTTTTTTCGAGCAGGTTATATTTTTAATGCCAGATTGAATTTCAGACAGTTTCATTTTATTTTATTAGATGCTTTTCCCATTTTTGCGATTTGTCTTATTAAATATTTGTCAATATTTGTTATTGAACTACCGTCGCATTCTTTATTTCAACAAATTTCAAAAGTTCCTTTTGTTCATATTATACTACCATAAAAACTATATACTTAAGAAAAATATTTTCAATTTTTTTTTTTAATATTTTAAAATATATCTGTATTTAAAATAATACTTGCTATCAAGTAACTACTCTTTACTTGTGCTAATCTGCTTTTCGTTTCAATCTTGTAATATTACTTCTTAAATAGAAAAATGTTGTAATTTCTGATATAGCATATATCCCTGGTTTTATTAATTACCTCATTACATCTTCCTTTTTGTAATATTTTATTTCGCTTCATTTTATTGATTTATTTTCAAACTGAATTTCTTTCGTAGCAATAAATCCATGTCATTTTACATCTCTTCTTTTTATTAATACAACAATATCAGTGGTAATAAATATCTTTAAATTCTTTCCTTAGATCGATATTTCATTTTTTATTTTTTAATTCTTGTAATGGTTTGTTGTATAAGTTGAAAAGCAACGCCAACTGAGTATATATTTATCTCGTTGGTTTGTAAATCAGAGCTAATGTTTTTTCCATATTTTTACTTTAATTTTTTTAATTTCAAATAATCTTTTTTCATTCTACATTATTAAATAAGTTTGGTTACCTTTAAAATTAGTCTCAGAATATAAAGATAATAGCTTCTTGTATACTTAAGTTCTTTTTCTAAATCCTCCTGGTTTTCTAATACATTAATTTCACGTTTTATTCAACAATAATCTGATCTAACGGATATTTACAATAAATGTGACAATATATCTTATGGTATTACTTTTGTAAATAATTTTTTGTCTCCTCTTGCTGTTTTAATGTGTTTAAAAATAAATTACTAATTTTCTTTTTAATCTCCAGATTCATTTCCAGACTAATATATTTTTTGTAATATAATTATTCATTTTAATTTAATTGCTTTACCTCTGGATAGCGCTTTAGCAAAGCTGTAGCTGTAGAAGGGAAAGTATTGTAATCGGTCCAATTTAGGTATATGTGGTTTTCAATGGATCTTTAAATTTTGACGCGAGTGTAAAAGAATCATTTCAAATTAAATTTGTTGGTGTTCCTCCGCCAGAAAAAATGTCAATTTCTAGGCTAGCAAACCAATTTCGAGAGACGTAGCGTTTGCAACAGAAAACGTAGTGGTCGACCAACCTGCTTGACAGATGACGTTTTAGAGAATGTAAAAACAAGACTGCTCAGTTCTCCACGGAAAAGTTTACGAAAACTTTCCACGGAAGTCGGTTTGTCATATTCGAGTGTTCAGAAAGCTGCTAAAAAATTTAAATTGTATCCGTATCGCATACGATTAGTCCAAGAGCTTGAGCCTAGGTTTCTCGTAAACGATAACGGAATCGAATTTTTAAACACAGTGTTCTTTAGTGATGAAGCTTGGATCCATCTCGATGGTTATATGAACAGTCAAAACTGTCGAAATTGGGCGGTTGAAAATCGTAACGCTTTACAAGACAAATCTTTGCATCCTGAAACAATTGGTGTGTGGTGTGCGATATCTGTCATCGTATAGTCAGACCCATATTCTTCGAACAGACAGTAAATGGTGCGCCAATTTGTGTCCCTCCTGGAACCTCAAGAACGGTATTGCTGGTTTCAGCAAGACGGCGCTACATGCCACACGTCTCGAGAAAACATGGATTTTCTGCAAGAGTTCTTTGATGATCGAATAATAAGCAAGAGCTTATGGCCTCCAAGGTCCCCAGACCTCACATCTTCTGACTACGTTTTGTGGGGAGGCCATCAAAAACAATCCTGACACTATTGATGAACGTAAAGTCAATATTAAAGACTTAATCATGAATATTTCCAATGCAACTCTTAAAAAGGTTTCTGCTAATATGCTGAAAAGGGTCCGTGCGTGTATAACCGCAAGGGGTGGGCATTTTGAGCATATTCTTTAACAATTATGTAAGTAATAGCTTTTTATTAAATCTCTTTTGTAAGTAACAAATAAATTTTTTTAATTCCACCTAAATTTTCCTTTCTTAAATTACATTTAAAATCGGGTAACATGACTAAAAATCAGTCTGTATGTGCGTGTGAGTGATCGGTTTTAGCCTCTTAATCATCTTATATCTCCAGAAGTACTAGACCAATTTTGATCAAACTTGGTTAGATTACATCTACATAAGGGGCATTGATGACATTAAATTTTCAACTTAAAAGGTCAAGGGGGTGAGGCTGTAGAGCAAGGTGTCATCCTCAGTATCTCAAGATTTCGACTAGTAAATGTCATATTTTTCTTAGGCACATTTGTTAACAATTAAAAAATAACAATATTTGCAAAAAAAATATGTTGCAAAATCACACCCCTATCCTAAAAAATACTGTTGTTGTCGTCTAATATGTTGTGACGTCATAGATTAGCTGTAGAAATAAATAAATAAATAATATTTAAAGTGTAAAAAGTAATGCGGTGCGGCTGGATCTCAAACTTGATCGCCCGGTTGACACGGTACCCGGTGCGTTAAGCCTCTCGGCTACACCAGTAGGCCGACCGTATAAGCGAAATTTGTTTTATATAAATAGTGAAATTAGATTAGTTTAGTTAGTCCCGACAGTCGCCGCTAGTACCGCCACACCCGCGCGAATTAAATACCGTATTAGCGCGCGCTTTAATTTGAATCAATGAATTAAATAAACGAAAAATATTTATTTAAATAATGTTATAAGTATTTTTTAATGTTGTTTGTGTAAGCCGTGCATCAGAAACAACCCACAGTCGTAGGACTTTCACGGAAATCGGCTTCTACCGCGTGACGGGAAACTCTTACAACTGTATTGTCAGCTTTTTTTTTTATTTATCACTACATTGTTTTTTATAAAAAAGGTTTCCCGCTTTCAAATTAATAATAATTACTTTATAACAATATTATTTTAAAATTAGGAATGTTTTTAAATTACTAAAATGTAATTAAATTCATTTATAAATTTATATGGAAAACAGATCTTTTTATTGTAATGGAACAATATGTAATACTACCTTATCTTCAATGACAGTAGAAGTGATGAAAGTCGGTCTTGTTGAAAGCCATACGGAGCTTTTGTATTATTAGCTGTAAAATTTGATATCTTTACATAAAATTTCTTTGTTGCTCCAATTGTTTACTTTAAATTCAGTCTTGAGGTAAAATTTAACAAATAATAATTAGTGAATAATACGATAATTAATTTTATATTTATGAATAGATATTATTTTCAAAGCTGTCTTGCAGAGTTAATTAATTATAAAATAATACGAGTAGTATTAAAATAGCTAATAAAATTTAAGTTACCTTTTATTTCGTATAATTTACATCATACTTCTTCATTTTTAAAAGAATTAATGATTATTAGTACACAATACTTTATAATCAAAGATAAATTACAATTTTTCATCGCCTTAAATTTCTTTTTTATAACCTTTTAAAAGTTATATAATATTTCAAAACAACTAATTGTTACTGAATATCAATTAGTGGAATGTATTCTTACCTTATGAAGCATATTTGATTTTCAACAAAGTGGAATGATATAAATAAAAAGCTGACAACACAGTTGTAGGACTTTCCCGTCACACGGATTTTTTCTGATGCACGGCTTACACACACAACTTAATTTAAAATACGTCAGTGCTCTAATAACGCTGCTTGCGGTGACAGGGGGTACTATTGACGCAGTATACCCACTTAGCCACTAGTTTAGAGCATTTTTTAGGATGGAGGTGCGATTATGCATGATTTTTTTGTTGCAAATATTGTTTTTTAATTGTTAACAAATTGTACCTAAGAAAAATAAGACCTTAATTAAGCGAAATCTCGAGATACTGAAGGTTACCTTGCTCTACAGTCTCACCCCATTGACCTTTTAAGTTGAAAATTTAAACGCATCAATCTTCCATATACAAAAGTGCTCTGATCAAGTTTGATCAAAATCGGTTCAGCAGTTCTGGAGCTATAATGCGACACCAAACACACAACACGTGCTTATGAACATCCATCCGGTTTTTTGGGTTCCTTAGGTGCAGTGGCGGCTCCCGTATAGGCACTGTGGAACTGCAGCATCCTCTATTTCTACTAGTTGTTATCGATAACATTTAATATAATGAGTCTTTTTTTTCTTTTATTCTTTCTTTATACTTGTACTAGATACAATCCTTAAGCTTAATGTCAGTAGCCATCCCCCATTTTATGAAAAAGATACAAAAATCTTTGTATGTAACAGTGCGCTTCACAGTTCCAGCGGCATGATGACTGTTGTGCGCAGGCGCACATAGATAGCGCACGCAAACTGCGAGGAGAGGAGAGAGATAGAGAGCACTATCCCTCCCGCAGTGCCGACCCTGGCGTGCTGAAGGAAGGTAGTGTTTTTTTTTTACTCCGCGTGTACTGTACTTATAACCCGTGTTCCATATTCTTGAATATGATAAGTGTAGAATTAGATTATTATCCTGCTTCCAGCTATTCTACTTGATTCATTTTTTTCGTTTTTTTTATTTTATGAAAACGTTAACATAGTTAAATGGTTATAACAATTTAGGTTAAAGTAAGTAAAAAATGTTTGGTTTTGTTCTTTTAGGATTTTATAAAGTTTGTGAATAAATTTTCTTTTTATACATGTTTGTTTCCTTTAACACAATTTTAAAACAAAGACTAAAAACTTTTTGGAACAACACCCCTATTAATTTTAGCTACGTTCCACCACTGCTTAGATGTCATTACGTAAAGATCCGGTAAAAACTGCATATGTCCAAATTGGACCGATTACAATACTTTCCCTGCTATAGCCATAGGTCTGTTATAACGTTAGACGGGAAACTAAAAAATTTTAGTAATGAAATCAAATTTCTTGTATTTGTTTCTTATTCGGTTATTTTACTTCTTTTATTTTTGAGAAATAAATGCTTTACAATTTTTAATAATACATTTTATTATTATTAAATCTTTTAATAATAAATTATTTTCTTAATAAATAGATTAATAATAATTTTTTTTTTTTAATAATTCATTAAAGTAAATTTATTTCGCAACTGTTATGTTTTGAATTTTTTGATTAGTGCAGGTATTTCATGTTCTTCCTTATCCTTCTGTATCTTATTGATGTATCCTAATTTCGGGTTATATTATAATTTGACACTTTTATTAGTCATTTAAAAAGTATTTGTATTGTAAATGTAAAGAAAGTGATCACGACAAATTTTTTTAAGACAACAAATTTTTCTCTTTTACGTTGGATATGAAAACTAATGGAGGTAAAGTTCTGAAACCAGTTTTATTCAATTTTTCAGATTAAAATACACAAGAAACTATAATTTCGGTTTCTATAATTTCATTATGGTTTTATTTTACTCTTTGCACAGGAATCATGGCAAAAGTTTTCGCTAGCTAACTCGCTAACATAGCATTTCCGGACCAATGTATATAAATGAACTTTTTTTATTATTTTTGCTTGCAAAATTTTCTCATAAAACGCCGGTAACACTATGTGGATCACTCTGTGTATATAAGGGAGGATAAAATGTAATTATTCACAATTATTATGAGTAAGAAACAAAAATAGATAGTGAAATGAAACAAAAATGACATAATAGTTCATTTTATTTGCTACAAAAATTTACATTTATTTTTCCATTATTGGTCTTTCTATAAACTACGACCTCACTGCGTCCTTCAGTTCATCATTCACAGTGAAACAAATACCCTTAATATCACTCTTTTATTTCGGAAAGAAGTGAAATTCGCAAAACAGTAAATCTTGTGTGTATGGTGCTTGCGGAATAGGTGGGAAATTTCAACATGATAAGATCCTCGGCAGGCGTACACGATAGGTGTGGCCGAGTACTTCGTGTTGCAGAATCCACGTTATCTGTGTATTGTCGAAGACGATTTAAACGTATCTTGAGGTGTTTAAACGTCACTCTCTATCGCACAGAATTTACAGCCGAACTGGCTTCCAGATAGTCAGTCACATACGCATGTTTGTAATTCTAAAATACTGACAAGTAAATTTTTTCGCAGATTCAACGTTTTGAATTTTTGATTAGTGTTGGTATTTCATGCTCTGCCGTTTTTCTTCTGGATCATAATGATATACTCTAATTTCGTTTCCCATTACAATATTGAAATGCAAGTCAAGCCCTCTTCACGAAAACGTTTCAGAGAGTATACGCAACATTCTTTTCTTTGTTTTTTGTTATTTTCTTTAATTTTGCGTAGCAACTTATTTACGGTTGGTCGGTCACGCAATAATGTGTCCTACTTGCTTTTTTGATATAACTATCTATGTGACAATCGCTTCTCATTAATCATAAAAACTGATCGATCACTGCGCGATTCATTCTCAATATTCGGTTTATCAGCTTCTGATGCATTTAAATTTATTTCCCGCTTACATTTATTCGATCAAGAGTTTCATTCCATAAAGTAGACGATGATGAATCTCATTAAACGTTCATTTTCTTCATTATTGAAAATTTAGTCAATTTATATTGTTTTAGCCTAGTTGACAGAGCAGATGAATTTAATTCTACACAAAGATGACTTTACACAAGAAAATAAGAGGGTTTGAGTCAGTGAGTTTTGTAATATTAGTAGTAGGGTAATGAATTTACAACATGGCAGGATCTGTCGCTTTTGTAAAATTTTGTCCTTCAGTTACTTTCCAGTGTCCATGATATATTATCCACTCCCTCGTTTATAAAAATTCTGAATTTATAAAAAAGTTTAATTTTAATTCCAAATGTTCATCCTTACTTGTTATATATATTTTTTTTAAATTCTTTAAACTTGGTAAAAATATAAAATTGACTCAATCTAAAAATAATGTATCTTCCATATTATGTGCATAATAGTGTTTTTTCTTCTATTTTATTTTTTGTATATCTTTTTTAATCGTAATGAAAAAACCATAAAATATTGAAAATAGCTAGTAAATTGATGAAACAAATAGTAATGAAATTGCACTTTTATAACTTCAGTTCACTAATATTTATAGTTGTAATAATCATCACTTCATAAATATATATTTATTTATTAACGTTTACAGTTCAGATGACAACTCGCTATATTTTTTTAAGCTATATTTATGAGTATTCAGATAAACGAATAATTTCTCGTAGAAGGATTCATAAACTTAACTTCCGTTGATTACTGTTGCCTTATATTAAAATAGGTGTGTTCGTCATATTTAGAGTTGTAGTAGTTTTATAACTCTTTGTATATAATGATTATTATTGTTAATAAAAAAAAGAGAAAGAAATTTAATGGAATAATCAACTTAAAATCCTGTAAAAAGGGAATGCAAAAAATTATCAAATGTATTCATTAGAAAAATAAATGGATAAAAAAATAATAGTAAATATAAAGATGGAGCGTGTGATAGTTAAAAATGATAGGCTAGTAGCAAGATAATTTTACATTTGTACGTACATGGATCATTCGTTATTTCATGAATAAAAAAACAAATTATGAAAGGCATTTGAGTAATAGCGTTAAATTTCCCACTCCAAATAGTCAATGTAATATTTTCATATTTCAATATCCATTTAAAACAATTAAAGATCCTTTATCGTTATGTATATTTCAATTACTTAATAACTCTTCTACTAATTTCATTCATGATAAATATTGAATTTTTCTTTATCTTTTAAACATTACCCTTAAATATTACAATTAAAAATTTAATTAAACTTATATCCCTGTTTTCTACATTATTAAACTTTTGACTTCGTAAAATTTTACTAAAATGGCCTGGACAACAATTTTTTTTTTTTTTTTAAATTAATATATATTCTAATTAGATTTGTAAGATTTATCTATGTTTTTGACTCGAAGCAGTCAAATTTTTTTCTTTGTTTGATTACTTTCATTATAGTAGAATATTTCTTTCAATTAGCAACTTATAATCAAAAGTATAAATAATAATATTTACTTTTAATAAGCAAAATGTTAAAATTCTGAAAAAAGATTTAAAACATTTTTGTTGCTAAAAAGGAGTAGAAAGGTAAATGATAATGAATTTTTTTCAAATTTAGATTTCTTGCGTATCACCATACAGTTATATATAATTGTTATACTGATCACGTCAGGAATGGTAGATTTACTATTTCATTGATGACAAAAATCTGAGTAGAAAAATCAATGGAAAACTTGAAAACATTTTATTGTAAATATATACACTTATGTAATAATATACTTACGTAAATATGTGTATACTCATATTTATAAAAGACACTTATATTTTTAATTATTTGTAATAAATAAAAATTACATAAATAACACCGTGTGAAAGTAATGTAAAACACTGATGAAATAAAAATTTTCAAAAGCTACACATTTACTACTGCACGTATTTGAGTAGCTGACCTCCTCGGCGCGAGTGGTAGCGTCTCGGTCTTTCATTGGAGGCGCTGGGTTCGAATCCCGGTCAGGCATGGCATTTTCACACACCCTACAAATGGCTCATTACATCCTCTGAAGCAATACCTAACGGTGGTCCCGAAGGTAAAACAAGAAAAAAGTATTTGAGGAAGCCTATGTATTTAAGAGCACAATAAATATTTTACATAAAATAAAGGTCTATTTATTTAAAATTTCATCAACATAGTAATATTCTATAAAAAAAAAAGTAATTAATACTAAATTTAGTCCAGGCGGTATCTGTTTTTGTTGAAATTTTTCTATATGAACGCTAATTTTTGCTTTAATGCCTCCGAAATATCATCAGAAATGATCATTTCGTTATGCGCCAGTTGAAAAAAGTGTACTAAGTTTTTATTAAACAAGATGTAGATAAACTGCAAAAATTTTAATTTTTTTCTTCAATTTCACTAGATAACTCGATAACTGTTCATTTCAGAGAAAAGATTAAAAGAGAAAACAGATTTTTTATTAAATGTTACATACAATATCATCGGTTTCAAATCGCAGAATACGTTATTGTTGATGCAAAATAGCAATAACTGCCAAAAAAAGATTTTTTGGGAATTTGTTTGAGTACGTATATGGTAGGACCTACAGATTTTTCCTCAAAGAACTTTTTATATGATAAAGCAGCACGCCAAATTTCAACAAAATCGGTTCAACGATTTTTGCACAATTATTTTGCAATACAGATTTTTAAAAAAATGCGAATTTTCCAAACAGTATAGAGCCTGAAATAAAGTGTTAATTAGGAAATTCTAAGGAAGTTTTCAAACCGATTTTCAATTTTAACAAACAAAAGTATTTTTATTTTTTTTAAATCGATGTCTTATAAGCTAAAAAGTTCAACTATGATACTGGCAAACGCGAATTATTGTTGAATATTGGTCTATTAATTTATCGATAATAATTTACTCTAAAAGTTGCACAATAGCGGTCAACTTCTATTTCCCAAGATAATTAAGAATCAAATTTTTTTTTTTTAAGAAGCGTCTTTCCTAGTACTTTTAAGCTGTGCTTTTTAAAATTAATTTAGGTAAAAATTCGTGAATGTATTCAATTTTTTTTTAAATCAAAAAATTGCAAATATGTTTGAAAAATTCTGTAGGCTCTCCTAATTAACCGATTTAAATTTTTCAAAACACATTTGAAAGTTTGAGTGCTCATTTATATGGGAATACATTTTCAACTACCTAGAGACTTTATTTTAAGCCTACAGAATTTGGAAAAATCGCATTTTTACTTCCTTGTACGAAGTAAAGGAAGTATTGTGATCGTGATAAATCTCGGTTTCCAGATTTCAACGGAAATATCCATTTTGACCATCCCTGAGTCTACTTGAGTAGATTCGGCGTGACATCTGTACGTACGTATGTATCTCCCATAACTCAAAAACGATTAGCAGTAGGATGTTGAAATTTTGGATTTAGGTTTGTTATAACATCTAGTTGTGCACTTCCCCTTTTGAGTGCAATCGACTGAAACAAAAAAGTATTCAAAAAAGCCCAAAGTCCAACAAAATTTAGATTTTGGAATTTTTCTTAACTGCCATAATAAGCCCTCACTGAGAGCTTTTGAATGATACATCATAAGTGGTACTTATTTTCATTGGTTCCAGAGTTATAGCCAAATATATATTTTTAATTAATGAAATATTTGGATCTTACAAGGATAAGGCACATCGATTCGAATCATACTTCATCTCCTTGTTTTTAATTTTTTTTGTTTTTTTTTAAATACATTGATTTATTAATAATTATTAATCTTTGGTCGTAAAAAAAATTTACGATAAATAATAATTCAATAATAACAATTAAAAAAAATGGAAACATATCAGATGTTATTAATGAAATAAAATTTCATGTACTTTTCATTTAAAAAAAATCTGTATATGAAATTTAATAAGCGAAAAAGAAATCATATGGTGTCTACATCAATTTTTTCTACATTTCGTTTAATAAAAATTTAAGCACGCATTTTTCAACTGGCGCATAACGAAGTAATCATTTCAGATGATATGCCCTAGGTATTAAAGCAAAAAACAAAAAAAAATATGCAAATACTTAAATATAGCAGTACAGCAGAATGTTTGAAATTTTGATGAGTCGATAGAATTTTTATTCTATCGACTCATCAGGTTATAGAATTGAAGGAAAGAAATTTACGGCTGAATTTTTGAAAAGAAAGATCATGTAACATTTATTATAGTATCAGGGTTGATCAGAAATTTGGTTGTATAAGAAAGCATAAAGAACGTTAAAGAGAGACAAAGATAAGAATATGTGAACAAATTATGAACGAATGTCATATTTCTCCTCTGATTATACATTCATACACATAAATGGATAGAAACGTCAAGTGCTCGTAAGTCGTAGCTTTCAACTATATTTTTTACTTATTTCTATATAAAACTTCATAGCAAAGATATTGACTTATTTTACTAACCTCAAAATTTAACGGAGTATTAGAATTTTTTTAAATAACTAAAATCATATGGACATACAATTAATTAATAATTTCTAAATATAGACTAATAAAAGTTTTATAAAAATGAGAAATATTTTTGCAGTTATATTATGTTTAAAATTTTATTTTTGTTGGAGTACTGCATATGTTTGTTTTTCTAATAAATCCTCAAAATAGTCGTAGATCACCATTCTGTTGATGGCTTTTAATTAACAACATATCTTGGCCTAGTAATCCACGGTTTTAATTAGCTACATATATACTCATTACAAGAATTAAAAACGCAGCTACCTTTGGGTCTCAAACTAAGAAAGCAGCATAAGCTTGTTGACGACTTACATAATACTATAAGAATCAAATGAAATGTTTTAATTTTTGCTTAAAGTATTAGTTCTAAGAATAATTTTTATTTTATCCCGCTTATATGTCTAGTATTGTGAGGATTAAATTTGAAAATAAGAGACAGACATGATTAGTTGGATAAGATTATAAATAATTATATTCGGATTGCATGGTTGTCCTATATTAGTCTCTCTCACACTCTCTCTCTCACTCTCTATCTCTTTCTCTCTTAGTCTTTCTTAGCACTCATATTCTCACTCACTCATACACTTTCTATCTCTCCCTTTTTAAAATATATAGTGATTAATGCGTAAAGTATTGCCGATTAATTAGAACGAAAGCATATTGTTAAAATAGTAACTATAAATAATATATAGAGATTGGTCAATATGTGGCATTTGGATGATCGGTGTTTTTGGATTGTTCTTTGATATGATAAATGAGGATAGACGAACTAAGGCAGACTACTCTATCTCTTGTCAAAAATATAAATAAATAATTTACATATTATAATCAACATGCTGCTGTTTAAAAAATGATCATATAAAAAAATTTTAAATAGTATCTGACGTACATTTTATTTGCTCCTAAAATGTTAAGATAGATCGGGTTCCTACTGAAATCTATATGGATGTTCATACTCTTCATTCTTTTAAGGTTACACAGCTACGAAAAAGGCGCCAATTGAAGTCAGTGTATTACGCAATTTAATTTATACAGTTTTTGAATTTGACATATTATTTTTAAATGTAATAAATAAATGCAATTTATTTTATTTTTATATCTAATACATATGTATGTTTTTATTAACTGTGTGGTGTTCTGTCCATTTGCAACAGCATAATCGCGAGAACCATCCGAATGATTGGTTTAAAATTTTCGGGATACATTTGTATTATCCCAGGAAAGATATTAAGCCTTAGATTGAGTCTCTAGAGCTCTCCTGTGAGTAAAGTTATGAATTATCCCGCTTAAAGAACGACCTAACACCGTTTTTGGTTTCGTTTTTGACTTAAAAATAATAGACTATGCTTTTTATAACATATTCAGTTTTCATTGATCTACCTTGAGCCCATTCCCAAGGTATAGGGTACTTTAGGGTAATGGAAAAGGTAACCAAAAGGGATATGTTCTTCTACAGCAGAGGCGTCTATGTGAAGAACGAAGGAAACTTTGGAGAAAAGAGAGCTTTTAAGACTGTAATTGTTATTTATCAGTATTAATGTTATAACCACGAGAATAACGAACACAGCGGGTATCAGGCTAGACGGAAAGGGTGAGCGAAGCTGACCCTGACCCTGACCGGCTATTTCTAAAGAATTCAGTATTTTGTCATTGACGGATTTGTTACTTTTATTTGGATATCCAAGAGGTTTTAAACAAATGCCGTTAAGATACATTGTTAAGTTTCTTTCAGTAGCAAAAACTAAGAAGTTTGAAGTAGCTATATAAGAGTGTATTTTATATATTTTCTTTTTTGAAGATGAACTTTTACCGACTCACATTTCCTTTAAGCATAATCACAATTCCGCAGCTGGACTAGTACTTGATTGTAAAATTTTGACCATGAATATAAATAAGCTCATTTAGAAAAGACAAAATTAAAGAGTGGTAGTAATAATAATACGATTATTATTATTTAATTTTATTATAGTATTACAATAAAATTAAAAATAATAAATATTATGTACGTATTTAAGAAATTAAATTTAGTCATAACAATATATTTTTATTGGATTTGCAATTAAGAGCTTGGCGAAAAATTGATGTAGCATTAAAAAAAACCTCTTGTGTTCTATGTACGCACGTAAGAACTTATACTTCTTTGGCATGAATAAAAAAATAATTTTTACGCATTCAAACAAATTTGAACCGAGTCAAATAATCGATAGACGACCCCATGAATAAAAGTTTGAATAAATAACAAATTAAATAATATTTATTGTATACAGTTTAAATAGTATTGAAGTATTCGTTGTCATATAAAACAAAGTTCATCGAATATATTTCAATTAGTTTAGTTCCATTAATTCTTCGGATGACGATTGAATAGGCACGACGGTTATCAGCGGTTTATGATATGAAAAATATTATACAGATAGTTTTGTTTTATAACAGCCTATTTTATAAAAAAATTTGTTTTTGGTAAATTTAAAATTATTTATACGAAATCAAGAATTTATCTGATGTGTGCTATTTTCTGTGTCATTAAAAAATATAATTTTACTCGTAAAACGTAATACTTAGGTAAATATAACCTAAAATTCTGATACACAGTTTTCACAAAAAGATAACCCAGCAATATAAATAAGGTTATATGAATATGAACAACAATATTCACAGTTTAAAATATCCATTATATAAATATATATTTATTACGACTCAATATCTGTTACGACTCAATATCTGTTATGTTTACAACATGTGCCAATCACTTAATTGCATTGAACAACTGGCTGAATTAGAGACTACACGCACGTGCGTGCAAACTGATTCACTTGGACCTGCGCAAATCTTCATGGTGTGTTACATCGGCGCGCGCAACTTCCGTAACTTGCTAAAAATACAGCGTGATCGGCTTCTCCTAACGCACCAAAAGAAGGATAATTTCAAAAATCAAAAAACTGTAAAATACATATCAATCCTCCTTTTCAAAACACTTTTAAAAATACACTAAAACAGAACAAAAATACACACAAATGTTTAATTACCATTTTCAACTTACTAGGATTTTTTATAAACGTATTTTTAATATATTCATTGAAAATAATTTTTAAAAATCTCTGAAAAGGAATAAAATCCACATCAAATTTTTTTATCTTTTTTATTTTTAAATAAAAGTCTATTTCTCCTGTAGTTTTTAAAACTTTTTTTTTTAAGTAAAATGAAAATTTGAAGTGTAATGTATAAAGGTTTGGTTCGTTTTAAATACAGTAATTTCAGAAGTAAAAGTTTAGATTAAAAGAAAAAAACAAATAAAAAACTAAAAACAGTATATATATGTGCTGACAAGCGATGCAGGCAGACATTGTAAAGTATACGGGTGTTCTTAAGTAAAGCCTATCTTACACAGTTTTGTTGAGGTAAAGCCAGCTTAATGCTGCCTAGAGGTATCAATCTACAATAGCGTTGAAAACAAGTGGTACAGTGAGCGTGCGTGTGTGCCTAACTGTTGAATTTAATGACAAATTAATGTATAACTTAAAGTTATACGTTTTAATAATTAGTTTTTAATTTTTTTAAAGAATTTTATTTTTAAATTTGTGAAACATTTTTCCTACATTAAAATTTTTGTTTTCGATTAATATTTCAATAATTTTATAACTTTTACTTAATTTTATTAATAATTGAAACAAATTTTAACCTTGCAACTAATTTAATTCTTTTGTTTTTTAATATTAACAGCAAAGTTTTTAAAACACACACGCAATAAAACATTAGCCAAGAACTGAACATTAAATAATAACTGAACATTAAAAAATAACTCTTTTTACTTCCTTGTACGAAGTAAAGAAGTATTGGGATCGCGAAAAATTTCGGTTTTCAGATTTCAACGGAAATATTCATTTTGACCATCCCTGAATCCATTTTGACTAGTTTAGGCAGGCACATTGGTTCAATTCGACTTTATCTCCTTTTTTTGGTACTTACATATTAACGCCACCGCAGCTACAGCTTTATTTAAAAACAAAGTAGTCAATCGGATTTCGGTGGAAAATGAACAGTCTCTTTATTAATTTTAATAAATGACATTGACTATGAGGCAACGATTATAGTGGGTTGTGGATCCTAGGAGTGAGAAAGATGCTGATCTAACCCGCAGTTTCTTGATGTGTTTTACTATTTATCATTTTATACACTATTTGCGTTATTTGATATTTGTGTTAACTGTTTTATCCACTGACTGGGCTCTTTATAAAATTAGTATCTCCGAATTAATTTACTATCAGTTGCTTATGTATTATCTGTTGTCATATTTATTTGTTGTTTAATCTTGAAGAATATTTTTGGATGATTCTCTTTCACGCTATAATTTGTCATACGATTTACTTTTGGTTCCAACTGGGGAAACCGACTGTAAATAGTTACAAAAAAAAATTAAATTAATAAATTAATTAAAAAAATTACTTTATCGTGCTAATAAGAATTGTATTACCCACCTCCGTGGCTGAGTAGGTGGCGTCTCAAAATTTAGAGTGGAGGTCCCGGGTTCGAATCCCGGTCAGGCATGGCATTTTTTTCTATACGCTACAAATTTCCACCGGGCTAATGAGCTGTTGATGCCAACTTTTTCATAAAAAATCTGACGTGGACACCACATGACTTCCTTGAACGCCTATTAAATTACATATACACATTTTTTTAAATGAAAAGTACATAAAATTTTATTTCATTAATAACTTCTGATATTTTTCCATATCTATTATTATTATTATTATTATTAAATTACTATTTATTGTAAAATTGTTTTATGATCAAAGGTTAATAATTATTAATATATTTAAATTTAAAAAAGGGTACTTAGGTATTAACACCACCGCAGCTACAGCTTTATTTAAGAACAAAGTAATCAATCGGATTTCGGTGGAAAATGGGCCGATATAGAGTTTAACATAGATTCAAAACAGTCTTTTTATTAATTTTAATAAATGGTTGCATAGTTCTACTTATCTGTAAACCATACCTCCTTATTGGTTTCACGAAAACCTTGTACAGCAACAGTTTATTCATTGAAGGACAAATGAGACTGTCTATCAAGGAAAAAGTACTTTCTTGCAAGTTTAGCATTCAATTGTCTCCTCTTCTGCTTGAAGTGATCCTTCCAGGTCAATTGTGTCCGCGTAAAGGATGAGATGTTGTGCAGTTGAAACGGACGGCAGTTACTACTACTATGTTAAATGTCACGTGAAAATATGGATGGTGAAAATGTCATTAGAAACTAGGTCAAAATGACCAAAATTTTTGGTTTTTACAAAAAAAAATTTATTTTTATCTCAATTATAATTTTAATTTGCTTAATTTGTAAGAAAGTTTATTTGATCAAAGGAGTTAAATTGGACTTAAATTTTTTTACAAACTTTTTTTTTGTGGGTCAAACGTGCTTTCTGGTCTGGTCAGCCAAACCAATAAAAACAGAATTAATATTAATCATAATTAAAAACTTAAATTAAATAATAATTTCGTAATTTTTACATATTTTATTTAAGTAACTTCATGGCTCTAAATATTGTTTGATTTTTGCATTCCTAAAAGTCGTATAATAATAATATTTATAATTTTTTTAATGAAATAAATTTTCCTTATCAAATTAGTTTTATTGTTTGCATTTGAATTCAACGGATAGTGCTGGGAAAGGTATGTAAACCTTTTGTTGATTTTTTTAATTTTTTTATTAGATTCTCTTGTATTTTCAATTTTAAAATATCTTGGCATCAAGCATTTAATTTATTTTTTTCTTATATTAATCCGATTATGAATTTCTAGGATTCTAGGAAATTTACAGATTTAATTATTTTTTAATATTTCAATAAATTTTGTGTCTATTTTATTTTAAATATGTCCTTTAATTTAAATTAAAATAATGGAATAATATATGTTTTCCTAATTGTTTTTTGTTATCCATAAAGGAATCGTCAAATAAAATTTAGAAAAATATATTTTGTAAAATTTTCTATTTTTTTAAAAGTCGTTTTTAGTTAAATTCTTTTTAATTAATTCTTGTCTATAAAAAGTCCTTAATGAGATGCATTTCTTGCGAGTGCATTATTAAAAATTGTTTGATATCGTATTCAGATAAAAATATAATTTCTTTAATATAATCCTTAAATTTTATCTAAAAAAATGTCATAGAAATTAGAACTACTGATATATAAATTATTTAAAAATTGAAATTTACACTCTTACTTTCCCGCCTAGCGCTATAGCAGAGCTGTGGTTATAGAAGGGAAAGTGTGGTAATCGATCCAATTTGTGCTTATGCGCTTCTCACCGGATCTTTACGTTTTGACATTTAAGGAACCCAAAAAAAGGATGGAAATTTTCCAGATATACATGTATGTGTGTTCGGTGTTAGGTGTCGCACCCTAAACCATCTTATATCTTCAGAACTACTCGACCGATTTTGACCAAACTGGGACAGATTACCTTTATATACGAGGCATTGATTCCATTAAATTTTCAACTAAAAGGTCAAGGGAATGAGGCTGTAGAGTAAGGTCACCCTCAGTATTTCGAGATTTCGCCTAATTAAGGTCTTATTTTTGTTAGGGAATTTGTTAAAATTAAAGGATAACAATATTTGCATAAAACATTTTTTTTTTTTTTTAAATCGCTCCCCTACCCGAAAAAGTGCCCTTAATGTACTAGTGGCTAAGTGGGTATAGTGTGTCATTATTACCCCCTCACTACAAAGAGCGCTAGTGTAGCACTGACGTACAGCTGCTGTAGTCGTCTTCAATGTTGTTACGTCACAGGTTAGAATTAAATAAATGAATAATATTTAAGATGTAAATAAATATTAATATATTATTAACCCAGAGGTCCGGGGTTCAAATCCTGGTCAAGCATGGCATTTTCACACACGCTACAAATCATTCATCTTATCCTCTAAAGTAATGCTTAACTGTGGACTCGGAGGTGAAACGAAAAAAATAAAAATAAATAAATATTTAATGTATCCGTTAGTAGCGCCACTCCAGCGCGAATGAAATACGGTATGCGCGCGCACTTTAATTAGAATACTTTCATTGAATTAAATAATTCAAGAATATTTAAATTAAATAAAATGATAAATATTTTTAATTAAGTTGTGTTGTAAGCCGTGCATCAGAAAAAAGCCGCGTGGCGAGGAAGCCCTTCAATTGTGTTCTCACCTTGTTTTTTTTTTTTAATTTTATGTAAAACTTTAAATCCCCATAAGTTATGTTATTAGTTACATAAAGTTGACATACAAAATATTATTGTAAGATATGGTAATTCATTTTATAGTTATGAATTTCTAATTAAAATAAAAGAACTGACATCGATTAAAAAACAAAATAAGAAAAGTTTTTTTGTGAACATTTTTATTTACTTTAATGTTTTGAATCAATTTCCGATGTATGAGAAATTTCCTCTCACAAAACTTATGTATATTTATAAAGTACTGCTTTCAAAGCTTCTTCTTTGATATTAGATTTAAAGTAATAAACTTCTTTTTTTTTTTTTTTTTGAATAAGGAAATTTCATCTATTTCCCCTCATATTTTTTTCTTCATATAACAGAAGTCTGTGACACAACATTTGACGTGAATCCTGATGTTTATTCCACGAACGTTTTACAGATGTATTGGAGTTACATTCCATAAAAACATTACGTATAATTGAAAAGAATAATTAAAAAGATTAAACGCAGTACTTTCTTCCTCGTATTATCTAATACAAATATTTTTAATCATTATTACCTTAAAAATCCATCGTATGAATATATAATCTTATTGTCAATTCAAATTATTGTATGATTGTTGTTAAACAAATAAGCAAATTAGAGAATGCTTATTAAAAGTATTATAAATAGGGCATTCAGCTTATAAATCTATCGGTTGAATTAAATTATAGATATTTATGAAAGGAGAGAGAGAGAGAGAGAGCCCATTTATTTAAGCAGATAGTAATTAAACTAATTCAGTTGGTCTTTAATCCCAGCAACATTTTATAACCAATATTATTCTACTTGTTTCATACTCATTCATAAAATACATATATAAATCCATTCCTTAACCAGTAATTAGAAAGGAAAAATAGCGTGAAAAAATATGTCATTTAATTGAAATTCAACGAATTTTTTTTAAAAATAATATAAGCGACTCAAATAATAAGCGATGTGAATTTATTTTTCAAAATTTGTAACTGAATTACCATATGGTAATAGATCAATTTTCATAATTGCGACAGCTAAAAAAAAAATCATTTCAAGATGTGGATAATCTATCAGTAAGAAAAATTTCTAAGTAAAACGTTTAAAAAAGATCCAAATAGTAGACGATGTGATGATTTGTTAAGAATGCACCGTGGTTAATCACGGAGTTCGTTAGAACTTCGTCGGTAAGAGGCGACGAATTCAACGAACTACGTTTAGAGTTCTAAACTGATCTAACCTAATAGTGAAATGAAAATGGGGAAAAAACGTGAAAACATTATTTTTTAGTTTAGTTAGATTAGTAATAAAGAATACTTTCAAAAAAAACTCGAATTTTATTAGATAACGTTTTTTTTTCCATTTGATAAACCGCGGGACTCGAATATGCCATTTTATTCATTTTTTTTACGGTGACTTTACGAATCGCGGCACTAGATAGCAGTACTTGATAGTACTAGGTAACGTTCAAATACTTCATAATGTACTTGAAAAAATAAAATTTAAAAGAAAGTATACTACAGCTTGTAAACGTTCTTATGTAAATTAAAGTACTGAAGATGAAACAATTTTTTTAATTCTCACCACTTCTTTAAAAAAAATAAAATAAATGTGTAAGTTTACAAGAAATTATACTAGTTTTATAAAAAAATAAATAAATAAATCTAAAATAAATTCGATTGGTAAAATCAAATTTAACGATAAAAATCGAGGGTTACATTCACAAAGTAATAAGTGCAATATTACATTGCGGATCTTCGATTCGTGAAGGTCATTATACTAGTTTTATTAAAAAAATGAAAAATATGGTTTGAAGTGAATGATATGACTATCAACAAAAAAAAATTGGCCTTGAAATTCAATTTCTTTGTTCTAAGGCAATAAATTTTAGTAATAAATTCATTAAGGTAACAATTAGTAATTCATAAAAAATAGAAATAAAATAACAATCTAACAAAACGCAGTGAACCAAAAAAATTACAATGAGATTGAAAACTGTACGGTAAAAGTCTCGCAGATTTCATTACTTCCGCTCAAAAAATAAAAAATTCTGTAATATAAATAAATCTGCTTTTAACATAACGATAGTGATATCAAAAAAGCTAAGACGTTAAATTTCTATTATTTAAATCTGTTATTACTTTAGAATTTTCTTTAAAAAAATTCATGTTAAAAATATGAAATAGACAGATAATAGCAAAAAAATAAAAAATAAAAATTTGTTACAAAACTCTTATCGGTGTGATTTCATTTATATGTCATACATTTTACAGAAATAATATAATCCTTATGTTTATTCGTTGTTTAATAAATGAAATCGGGCAACAAACAATAAATAAAAACAATTAATATTTAATCGAATTGAACGTAAAGTGGAGGACTTGAAAACACACACAAAATTACATCAATTTTCTGCATAACTCGGCTATTTGTTAAACGATTTAAAAAAATAAAAAGTCTTTTTTTTCAAAACAAAAGGCTTAATATTTTAGCAAATAACATATGTACATTTTGAAAAATTTAATATTTATGGAGATGTAACGGATTGATAAATACACATTGCCGCCATTTTTTAATTTGATAATTACATTTTGTAATTTGCTAATTTTAAAACAAGACGCTTGCCAAACATTAATATGATTCCACTATCCGAACTTGAGATACAAATTTTTATATAAAATAACAAAATGGCGGAAGTAAGAGAATAAAGGAGAAATTGTCATTCTTCCTAAAGGTACTTTTTGTTTAGTTTTTACCTTCCTAAAGGTACTTTTTGTTTAGTTTTTAAAGTAGAATCCGAAAAAGTATAGCCAGCCCTCCATTTTATAAACACCTGTATGTGTGTGTATATAAATATATATATATATATACACATACATGTATATACACACATGCATTTTGTGTGTGTGTGTGTGTGTGTGTGTATGTGTTTGTGTAAGCATGTTTGAGGATTAAAAATAAAAAAAACTTATAAAAATGTTTAAATTTAATAGTGTTTTCTTTTTATATAAAATTATGGATTATGAAAAATGAACTGTCTTATTTATAAAAGACTTATTTTAATAAAAATTATATTGAATAAAATAACTATGACAGAGTATTATAGGTGGTAAATATTTACCTTAATTTTTATTGACAAGATAATCTTATTATTTCATCTCACTAAATCGTCGTATAATGTTATTCAACGTCTAAAGAAGTTATAGTTTATAAAATAATTTAAAAAAAAAAAGTATTTATCCCTTTTCCGATGGTGCTGAAAATCAGGCCAAAAAGTCATATATATATTTTTTTTGCCATATATTTGTGTTAAATTTTTATTTTTATTTATCGGGATTTAGGTTATGAGACAAAAACTCTATAGATATAACGTTAAATATCACGCTCTAATTTTGATCGGTTTAAAACTTTGTAAATTTAAATAACATAATGAGTACTTAATAAAGCTGAGTACTTAAGTACTGAACATAAGTACTTAAGTACCTAATAAAGCTCAATTTTCAACGACCAATTTAAAAAGTCAAAAAATAAAATAACGAAAATTACCCCTCCTCTTTTTTAATTTGGTCCAAAATTTAATGCCATCAGTGTCTCATGTTGGAAATTTTTGAGCCATTTTCAAAAAATTTATGTTTACTCATTTCGGTGATATTAATCAAAATTAGGCAAACACATCCGTAGATATATACATCTTCCAGAAAGTTTTGTAGTTTTTTCGTGATTTTTAAAACAAGAGGGTCTTGTAAACACTATATTTGCAATAAACCTCCATATCGAAAAGATTGGCTGATCACTTTAGTTTCCTTCTATAGCTCTGCTGCTCTTGTATAGTAGAGCTATATTCGGGAAAGATAACCGATATTAAAAACGTTTAAAATGTTATTTACTTTTTAATTTATTTTGTGTTTTTGGACTAGGGGGGGGGGGTCTTGAAATGTGAACATTTGCAAAAATCCCGACACCCAAAATCTTAGTCGATCACTATACCTTCCCTTTGTAGCTGTGCTGCTACAGCAGCAATAGTTATAACAGGTGTAAATGACAGTCATATTATTTTGAACATTATTCTACTCGTTTTATAGCTAATTAAATATATTATCAACGTATAATATAGGTTGATTACATTTTTTTTTTAACCTTCGGGACCACTGTTAGATATTAATTTAGAGGATAAGATGAATGACAATTTTTTCGCGTGTGAAGATGCCATACTTGACCGGGATTTGAACCCGGGACCTTCGGATAAAAGGCCGAGATACTATCACTCGCGCCACAGAGACCGGCCGGATGATTACATTTAGGATAACAAAAGATATCTGATTTCGGATTATAAACCTTTTTTTTTTTAAATAATGAGTACATTAGTTCACAATATTTTTCCTTTTGGTTTTAAATTAAATTATAGCCATACATTTTTAAAGGTTTTTTTTTTAAATGGAATTCTAATTACTTTAGTCATTAGCTTCATCCACATAATTCTTTCTAATTTTATTCCTTTTATTTTTGTGAATTAAAATTCATTATTTTCCATATTATATAAAATAATCGTAATTCTCTTTAAAAAATTGTTGTATTAAAAAAAAGGAAACTGCTTATCTAGTAAGTAAATACGAGTTTAAACATTTTATTAAAATATAAATTGTAATTTACGTAAATTAATAATGTAGCTTATAAATAAACTAAAATATGTTACATAGTTATGTACATTGCTTTCATTAATTTTGGGTATATTTTATAAACGTTTTATTATATAGCCCATTTATGTAATATACTCTACGAACAGTTACTTGAAATTATACACGACACCTGTTATTAAAACGAAGTTACACAGTTATATCTACTCGACAAAACTAATTTCAAATATTAAGAGAAGCTAACCTAGTGTCATCTCTAATAAAATTATAGAATTTAAAGTTACTCAAACTGTTAATATAATTATATATACATCGTAGTTATTGCATAATATTAAACAAGAATCAAATTTGTAATTAATTTGATTATAGTTTATTGTTATAACTGCATTTAAAATATCTGCTTGCCAATTATTTTAGGTAAACAATAATATTTCATTACGTTATTATATTTATATTACATACGTAAATAAACTTATGCAAATTATCTAGTTTACAATTTCGTTATCAGATTTCAAAGTTATAATATGCTCATGATTATATTATATTAAACTGACTACAACTAAAAACTCATTTTGTTTTTTAAATGAATATTATTAAATACTAGCCGATCAAGGAACGCTTCGCTCGTCCGACCGTTTAGGCAAGCGGTTCTACTCCCTGGACCAACGACGTGTTCGTATCCTCATCTTTGTAAGAATATTAAGTATATTACATATGTTCATTAAAGAAAGAGAGATTAATAATTTTACTTTATTATATTTCTGTTACTATGGTGACAGAAATAGAAATGTGAGCACGTACAGCAAACAACCCAACGCACAATACTTTTTTATTAGAAAGATTATTATAGAAAGGTTTTTAATTTAATATTTTTTTTTATGCATCGATTATATGATTTTAAATTTAATTATTTATTTGATCCACTAAATTGTATACATGGAACTAGCAGTTAATGATGTTAAAGAACAATTTACATTCGGAGTAACAGTTCAAGGTGAAAAGATAAAGATGCTACGATTTGCTGAAGATATAGTAATTCTAGCCGAGAGTAAAAAGGATTTAGAAGAAACAATGAACGGCATAGATGAAGTCCTACGCAAGAACTATCGCATGAAAATAAAGAAGAACAAAACAAAAGTAATGAAATGTAGTAGAAATAACAAAGATGGACCACTGAATGTGAAAATAGGAAGAGAAAAGATTATGGAGGTAGAAGAATTTTGTTATTTGGGAAGTAGAATTACTAAAGATGGACGAAGCAGGAGCGATATAAAATGCCGAATAGCACAAGCTAAACGAGCCTTCAGTAAGAAATATAATTTTTTTACATCAAAAATTAATTTAAATGTCAGGAAAAGATTTTTGAAAGTGTATGTTTGGAGTGTCGCTTTATATGGAAGTGAAACTTGGACAATCGGAGTATCTGAGAAGAAAAGATTAGAAGCTTTTGAAATGTGATGCTGTAGGAGAATATTAAAAATCAGATGGGTGGATAAAGTGACAAATGAAGAGGTATTGCGGCAAATAGATGAAGAAAGAAGCATTTGGACAAATATAGTTAAAAGAAGAGACAGACTTATAGGCCACATACTAAGGCATCCTGGAATAGTCGCTTTAATATTGGAAGGACAGATAGAAGGAAAACATTGTGTAGGCAGGCCACGTTTGGAATATGTAAAACAAATTGTTAGGGATGTAGGATGTAGAGGGTATACCGAAATGAAACGACTAGCACTAGATAGGGAATCTTGGAGAGCTGCATCAAACCAGTCAAATGACTGAAGACAAAAAAAAAAATTGTATACAATTTCCATTTTATGTGTGTTAAAGATTATTAAAAAAAATATATAAAATAAAGTTCTTACTATCTGACATATCAACGCATAGCTCAACCGCGTACATGAATTTTGAAACGTATATTGTTTGCCTAACTTAGACATCAATTAATAGAGGCCGGATTAAATGCATATTTGCATATGCATTTTCACATTAAGCCCATTCTGACCGGTTATTGTACATTTTCCTTAAAAATCTAGGGAGGAAGCATATTTTCGCTATATTTACAATAGTTTTCGGTAGGGTACCTAGTTAATAAATGAAATCTTACGTTGTACCCGGCCAAACCTGTTAGCTGCACGGTTCTTAGAGCGCACTAAGCAGCCGCGTAACAGTACCTCTGAATGGTTTATATTTACAAAAGTAACAAAATGTTAAATAATTATTAATTATCGAATTTATCGATCTGTTATTCAACTACTTACTAATTGTATCCTGATTTTGAAATAAAGAAACTAAAAATTACTTTTTTTTAATTATTTAAAGTTACATATTTTGACACTTTTCATGCATATTTTAAGCATTTTTCATGCATGTTTGCATGCATATTTCATGCTTTTTATGTTGAATATAATCCAGCCTCTATTCATTAACAAAGGATTTTGGAAAACACCATCTATAAGAAGGTGAAAAAGACGAGAAAACCTTTTTTTATGAAAGTTCTATATCTCAGGAACCTAAGGTCGTAACGTTCGTGAAAATTGTTATTTAGACACTTTTGATAGTAGAATTATAAGTAATTCACCAATTTGAGGTTGGTAAAGACCGAGCATAGTTTTTCATAAGATGATATGAAACAGAAAGTTTTGCAGTATTAAAATTCGTATTTGAACTTCCGTTAAAAAAAACTCAAAGAAACATGTTACACCATTTTTCAAAAATCCATTTTGTGGCAAGGGGATGCACCAAAACTTTGTATGAAAATTCTGTAACCAAATAATGTTTAATGAATATGATTTATTCTCAGAAACAAATCCTCTTTTCTACGTAGTTTTATCCTTCAAATTTTATGCGAAACCTTGTTAATTTGTCTCCTAATTATTTTTGCATGAGCGCTAGGTTTACGCAGTTTACAAGCTTGATGTTTTTTCGTTTGGTAGTATTTTCGATATTTGTATAATTCCACAGTACAATTCATTTTTAAATGTTTACGTACTTGGTTTCTATTTTCCTAATGAATACGTTGAAAACTATTCAACTAGTATAGAATAGAAACTCTCCTACGGCCCAATGAGTTGAGGATAATACTCGTATGTATGACGTGGAAATGAGGTGTAGTCTTGCACTCAAGCTGACCGTACCTGAGACGTATGGTTAATTGAACCCCAACCACCAAAGTACCGCTAAATATTAAGTAAAGTGGTTACCGGTGCGTAACCACTGTCTAGTATAAATCCGTATAAAAGCAGTTAACTTTTACTAGGATCCGACCTCAGAACCGTCTACTTTGAAAATCAGATATTAAGCAATACCGGGCTGGTCTAGTGGTTACTTGTCGTCGAAAATCACATGTTTAACAGCTGATTTTTGTTGTTGAGGGTTCTACGGTTCAAGTCTTATTATATTTGGTTCCTTTTATAGGGATTTGAATACTAAGCAGTGGATACCAATCTAGTTTGGTGGTCGGGGTTCAGTAAACCACACATCTCAGGAATGAAAAAAAATTGGATTTTCCACACTATACAAACAATTGAGATTCAAACCCGGTCCCATCTGGATGAGAGACTGAGTTGTTACCTCTCTGCCACAGAGGTGAGTAGAATTATTAACGAAAGAATTATTAAAATATTTCATTTTTATCGTTTTTAATTTAAAAAAATATCTGTTCCATCTCATTTTAACTTCTTTAGAGGTTTCTCTTATTATATTTTTTTTAAATATAAAATTTTAACGACATAATCTATAAAATTTTTAAATTTAATTAATTTGTTTTTATAAAGACCTATTTTCTTATCAAATCGTTCTAGTAAGAAATTATACATTCGATTGTATCACGTAAAAAAATATATAATGTAATGGCGATTTAAATTCACGAATCAAGTAATTCAGCCGAGTATTTTCGGGCTAACTTATAAAGGCGTGTTAAGCAGCGTTCCATGGATCATCATGAATCTTGAGACAGGTGCGTGGAATTCATTTTCAATATCTCTTGAAGCTCTGGTCTAGTTGACACAAGATTATTTCTATAATCCCTAACATCTACGTAATTTTTCAGTAAAAATACATGTGGTATTTTTATTTTGTGTGTCAGACGCTGACGTGCAGTGTGCGGTCAATAGTTTTCATCTGATTATCTAAGAAAGCGAATAACTTTCTTCCCAGTTTGAATAGGTTGATAAACAATGAGAATTTATCAATATAAAGTAAAACAAGATTCAGTATATAATGAAAAGTTTTGTATTCTATAGTTAGAAATTAGAAAAAACAGGTCGGGATACTTTTAATTGAGGAAACAAATAGTGTTGTTTCCCTAATTTATACTGTTATTTGTTAGTGTTGTTTCCCTAATTTATACTGTTATTTGTTAATGGGATAAACTCAATAATTTCTAATTCTAATTGTAGATAAACTTTAAGTACAGTGCTTTCAAGGAGACCATCTTCTCTGACTGATGTTACGGGAACTAATGACTCTAAACTATGTGCTCTTGCAGTAGTACTAAAATATTAATTATCTTTAAACTTGCTACTTGATTAACCTCTCTACTACGTGTTGTACTTGTAAATAATGGTGTAATTTATCGTTACTAATAAATGAACCATTTTAAGGTTTTTAAAACAGCTCTCCTACAGATATTTTTTTGGAGTAAATAATTTATATCTATAAATCAAAATGGTTTTAAGACATAAGTGTTTATTATTTTTTAATAATAATGAAAAATGAATAAGACCATAAAAAATTTGATTCGGGCACATATTTCTTACCATTTATTTTTTTGCCTGAAAATGGATCTCAGCTTGTTAAAAAACTGTGAAATATGACAAGCAATACTAACATCGAAGATGTACATCCTGTACATCTTCGATGTTAGTATTACCGGTAAACGGTAGTTACCGGAGGCTAAACAGGAAAAAGAAAAGAAAGTCAATACAGAAATCTCAAATAGTCACGCCACTTACCAGTGGCCACCGTCAGACGCACGAGCAGATTGTCCACGGCCTCATCACACCCAGGTGACCCCCTCACATACGGGGTACCCCCTAGGCACCCAGCCGAGAACCTGTCCAACCCCCCTTTCGGCGACATTCTCCTCTGCGGGACTCTTCATATAATTGCAGCTTCCTCATGACCGTCCTGACGAATCTTTCCACAGTCTTACACTGTACCTCACCTTGTAATAGTATTCGTAGCGTATCTTCAGGGCTGAACATGTGCTCACGTCTCAGGTTGCCTTTGCTCCATGGAGAACCCCTTCCGTACCTAGCCATTATGAACTTTAAAGGAGGTCATTTTTAAAACCTCGGCAAAAAGCATCTATCAGCCTTGTTCTTGCCTCAGCCAGGATACCATTGATGCGATTTTTGCGCGTGACATACCCATCAGTGTACTGCTATCATTAAGAACTCTCAAGAAAAGACAACAAAACACATCTAAACTAAATCTAAAACAAGACTGAAAAACAAAAATAAGGAACTGAAATCCAATACCAACCGGAAAGATAATACTTGAGTTCAACACGCGTTAACAAAAAATACGAGCACAACAAAAATAAACCCATGAATGTAGAAGAACAATAAAAACGTAAAACAACAGAAACAGAAAGCAGGGAATCCAAAGCGGCACCATAGACCCCTTCAGCAATCCTTTCTTTTCCCAAGTAAATTATGAAGCTGTCCACTATGACACATTCGGCCTGGTTTCGCCAATTAAAACGGACATCTAATAATGTCGACCCGATAATATTGAGCCGATAAATAGTCTGCGTGCGCACCAAAACATACTTGGAACACTCATACAAAACATGATGAATGTCATCTAACTTTCCGCATTGAGCTTACATTCTTGAGTCCACCAGACTGAACCTCTGCAGCCTTTCTCTGAAAGCGCCGTGCCCAGAAAGATATTGCGTCACGTTCTTGTTCGAGTTTACCCAAGAGGCGTCCTGCAAACTAACAACATCGGGAAAGAGACCATGCGTATAACGTCCGCCCTCTTCCTCATCATACTATCTGGCCTGCCACAAAGCATTGCCATGTTCAATTTCCTGAATTTTTTCAGAAGTTAATTCACGTAACTTTATGACAACTTAACGCTGTTGCCTCTCTGACCCAAGTAAATCTATCGGTTTCACGCCCGCAATTATCAAGATTACCTACCGTGAAATCGTGCGATAGCCACCCGCTACCTTTAACCGTATTAGGCGTTGAGTTCTCTACAATATATCCCGATAGCTTTTTAAATTTTAGCCTATCCGTCAGACTGGCGCCGCATATAGCGTAATTTCTTCGCAGACACTCCTACATAGGATACTCATGGTCTTAAAGTTAAGATGTACAGCAATTCCAGAACAAACTATTGAGAAATATAAAAGACGCGCTGCGGTTTGCGAAAAACACTGAAGTGCACGATTTTTTGGGATTGCAAACCGTTCGAGAGGAGGTTCGGCGATTCGGTACAAGATACAAAATGAGACTGAATAAACATGTGAAGTTGCTCGCGGTTAATCTCCTAAATAACTTACTCCACCGGGTTGTAGTGGTGAACGCGTCTTCCCAAATCAGTTGATTTTTAAGTCGACAGTTCCAAGTTCAAATTCTAGGGCAGTTAATTTTATACGGATTTGAATACTAGATCGTGGATACCGGTGTTCCTTGGTGGTTGGATTTCAATTAACCACACATCTCAGAAATGGTCGACCTGAGACTGTACAAGACTACACTTCACTTACACTCATATATATCAACCTCACTCATCCTATTAAGTAATACGTGACGGTGATTCCCGGTGACTAAACAGGAGAAAACACTTCGTGGATAACAACGAGGACGTTAAAGTGACTGCATAGATTACACCTGTAAGTTCTCCAAGATTTGTGGTTAATCAGCTACATCAGGGTGTTATGCATAGTCAAAATTGTTCTTCACTTCCTTTTACTACTTACTTTTGATAGTTTGTTTAACTAGTAGTTATTATTTGAGTGATTGATAAGATTATATTTTGCTTATTTTTGTCAACTGCGGAAAAAATTATCATGAGTTTTGGAGACATTTTGCATAACCTGAAATTAAAGCATTTCGTGTATGGAATTTCTTTGAATTATTATCTTTAAATTCTATTTTACTGTTCATGAAAACATTGTACTTTCTCCTTTATTTCGTTCGGATACAATAGTTTCCAAAGGATTTATAGCCAGAGAAAAGATTTAATGAGTTAAGTTTTCCAAAGGGATTTTATTAGCCAATATGTCTGCTGCAGAATATTACCAATAGCCATACAGGCTGATTACTCAATCGTTCTTAATAGATTCAAATTTCCTCTGGATTCGAACATTAAATAGTTTTCATCATTTAAACGTATTTTCAATATCAAATCTAAAATCAAAGTAAAGGTTGTAAAATATTAAAAGTAACTTTTTTTTCTGCGTCCAGGGACATCTATAGTTTTCATTAATTATTCTACAATATAATAATTAGTAAAATACGTAGATATAACTTAAACATTTGCTTAATCTGGTTGTTAAGTGTTGTTGATTAGTTCTACTGTGGCGGTAATATTTTGTTATACTATTTTTAATTCAGTGCTTCTTCAATGTCAAATGGATAAAGAGTTGTGAAAAATTCTAGTTGATTATTATTCAATTTTCTCTGTTGTATTATTATTTTTTATTTTATTAGAGATCCTTAATTATCTATTTTATTAATCCTTTTTTTGTTATGTGTCAGTGCATTTATATACAATAAGTTATAACATTTTATATAATTGTTTTTTTATTTCCGTTGAAATCCCTGAAAGAACAATATATGTATGTATACATATTTTATTCAGTTATAGATATATACAAAAGATAAATAAGTACATACAAAGATGAAGTCTAAAGTACATTCAACAACGTCCAAAGTTCATAACATAACACGCAAAGAAAACACCAAAAAATAGTGTGACCAATCACACAAAGAATAATTAATTAATCACAGAAACAGTGAAACAAATCAAAAAACCATCAAAATTAAGTGTTGAGACGAAAGGAAAAAATTTTGAAGATGCACTACATTTTGGGATAACTGATTCACCTCACGTCTCGGAGAACTTACAGAACTAACATATGTAGTTACTTTAGGCGGCTAACGCCTTCGCTGTTATCTAGGAGTTTAACCGCGAGCCAGTTCACACGTTTATTCAGTCTCGTTTTGTATTTTAAACTAAATCGCCGTATCTCCTTTCAAACGATTGGAAATCCCAGATAATCGTATATTTCAGTGTTTTTCGCAAATCAAGGCGCTTCTCTTATATTTCTCAATAGTGGAGAATTTTTAAATTATATGTTTTATATATATGTATGTACGTTTCATTTATTTATCAATTTTTTTTTTTATTTGTTAAACATTCTTTGTTAGTTCAGATATGAAAAAATGCTGCGTGTTGTATTATCAACAGTTTTTCAACTGCTTTCTCATTCTATATTAAAGGCAAGGGTTGGTATTTATAATTGTTTTTCCAATCCTGAGTGAATTAGATTTAGTATCTATAATGAACTTGAAAAATATTTGTGTTTTTTTTTTTTTTTTTTAAGGAAACATACTTGTTGAGAAAACCAATAAGTAGCTCAAAATTTATCTATTCTATTAAAGAAATATTATGTAATGTAATACAGTACGCGTAAAATTGTATTTACTGATATTGTTTTGTATACAATCGTTAAATAATTGATCTCAAATACACCATAGTTCTACTTTTACTAATATTCTTACCTGTAAAATCGTTATAAATTGGCCTTAAGTTCATAACGAAAATTTTTTTTTCTTTTAAACCGAAATCAAGAAAATCCCATTAAAAATTTTGTAATTAAACAATAATGGAAAACGGTATGCGTAATTTGTGTATACTTGTTGATAAAAGAGGGTGTAAATATGAGAGATATTTTGGAGACAGTTCACAATATAATATAATAACGGTGAAGAGAGGTACATTGAGTATGAGAAATAAAGGAGGAATGGTAAATATATGTTTGAAACAAGGGGTGGAAGTACGACGCATTAAATACAGACTTAGTACATTTCACATGTTATTACTAAACCAGTGACAAAGATAAACTGCTGCGATACATCAGGATAAACCACATCTGGATTTCAGCAATTAACCAAACTGAAACTCAAAATACATATACACGAAATCAACTAACACATGCGTATTTATATGTTTGTGTTCTCTCCGTCCCCGATTTTCGTACTCGTTCTCTCTCAATTACAATTTTCCTATCTTTCTATCTATCTCTATCTATTAATCCATTTATCAGTAGTATTTTATATCATGACATACTTATCTTGAGTTTAATTAAAACTTAGAATTTCAGTCATTGCTATAAATTACGTTGTAGTCCCTTATTAATATGTTAAATTTGTTTTTCATAGTTACAGTACATAAAAAAGGCCTCACATTCTCTCTCCGTCTCTCTCTCACACACACACACACACACACACACACACACACACACACACACACACACACACACACACATGTATTTCATATTTGTAGAAAATACCTCCATTGGCTTCTCCACCACTCGTTTTGTTCAATTTTCCTAATAATTATAAGACTCATACTTGAACATATATATCCCAAAGAGATATTAATAAAGGGTAAGTAAAGATTTTTTTTGTTGTTAGAAATTGCTTTGGTGTTAAAATAAAAGGGAATTGAAAAGATGTCCTGAAGGTGGGTGAGATGGCAACTTAAAACCAGACAGCGATACTAAATAATTGCCAAGCTTAATACGATGTTTTTTTTTAAATTCATACCTAACCTATTAAAAGAGGGTGGAAAACGATTTTCCAAAACCTACGTATCAAGCTCTAGTTGAAATTTCCCCTTGCAATTTATTAAAACTATTATTTCATCTGTCAGAATATTACCTCAATATTATCAGAATATTATTTAATTAATCAATATGAATGTACAATAAAATCACTACTAAGAGGTTGAGGAAGGATAATAATTATATATATATATATACATATATATATCTTTGTATATCTACTTTATTTTTTGTGGCTTTATTTTTAATAATGGTTCATTATAGTTGTTGCGCATCTTTTAATGGAACTGTATTAAAATCTAGAATTGGACTCTTAAACGTATATCCAACAAGCCCTGAAATGTACGTGTGGGTTTTACTGTCCTTATTTTAATGAAAAAAGCTAAGTATATTTTCTAATTCAGATGGGTTTTTTAAATATCTGGGACATAAATTCATCCGGCAGTTCCAGGTTCGAATGCCAGTTAAATATAGTACATTCCATGTACTAAAAAATTTAATTTTCATATTCCCACGTACAAGCTTCAAAAGCTGTTTTAGTGAATTAATGGATTTAATTCATCAGTTAAAAAAAAATTAACACGCCACAGAGTGTGAAGAATGGTTGGACCAATCAATTGATTGGTCGAATTGAGATTCTACAAGACTACCATTGATTTACACTCATACATATCATCCTCATTCATTATCTGAAGTAATACCTGAACGGTAATTCCCGGAGGCTAAACAGGAAAAAGAGATAAAACATTAAAGTTGTGCTCTACGATAGTTTATTTTATATACTTCAGTTGACTGTAATTTTACGTTCCCGTCTAGCGCTTTAGCAAAGCTGTAGTTGTAGAAGGGAAAGTATTGTAATCGGTACAATTTGGTCATATGCGGTTTTCACCGGATCTTGACATTTTGACCCCCCTAAGGAAACCAAAAAACCGGATGGAAATTTTTCCGAATGTTAATGTTCGTACGTACGTATGTCTGTTAGTCTCTAAATCGCCTTATACCTCAAGAACTACTAGATCGATTTTGATCAAACTTGCTAATATTCTATATATGGGACGATGTTATTAAATTTTCAAATGGAAAGGTCAAGGGAGTGAGGCTGTAGAACAAGGTCACCCTCAGTATTTCGAAATTTCACCTAATTAAGATCTTACTTTTCTTAAGCACATTTTTTAACAATTAAAATATAATATTTGAAAAAACAATTTTTTTTCAAAATCGCACCTCCTTCCCAAAAAACTAACTAAATAAACTAGCGGTAAATGGGTATGCTGCCTTAATGTACCCCATCTTACTATAAGCAGCGCTGGTGAAGTCCTGACTTACAGCTGGTGTAGTTGTCCGGTATGTCGTGACATCACAGGTGAGCAAGGATTAAATAAATGAATAATATTTAAAGTGTACAAAAGTATTTAAATTACCTCCATATAGTATTTAGTACCGCCATCCCTGGGACTTGAACAAGATCGCCGGTCGACTCAGTACCTGGTGCTCTAAGCCTCGCAGCTTACCAGTCTGCCGATCGTACAAGCGACATTTTTTCTATGTAAGTTGTGAAATTACATTAGTTTAATTAGTGCCGACCGTCGCCGCTTGTACCGCCACACTTGCGCGAATGAAATACGGTAATCGCACGCGCTTTAGGTAGAATCATTGAATTAAATAAACAGAAAAATATGATATTTGAATAAAATGACAAATATTTTTAATTATGTTGTGTGTAAGCCGTGCAACAGAAAAAACCCGTGTGATGGGGAAGTCCTACAACTGTGTTGTCAGCTTTTTTTTAAGTTATGACTATTATTAAAAATGTTATATAAAGTAACTTTCAAGCAAACGGGAGGTAAATGTGACCCAAATTGTTTTACAAAAAATTCAGTTTTTTTAGCAATTATACTCTAAATACAGTATAATTTAATGAAACAGTAATGCACCATCATTTAATCAAGGTAGTCAAATCGACCACTAAGATTTTAACTGAAAATTTTGTAATTTTTCTCAGTTGTGGGTCAAATTTTGTTCTTGAACGGGCAGTAAAATCAATAAAAAAAAAACAAAAAAAACACTATTTTCACTATCATTAATAATAATTATTAACTTATATTTTATAATAATGTACATAATTTTTATTTTCATTTACATATTCCACGATATTTCATATTCCATTGAACATCCTCCATCTATCATAATAGTTGTGCCGGGTAGAATGCAGACTGTCCAGCACATCTCAAAGCAAACTCTTTCATTTTTCAGCAAACGCCATTTCTTTCATTGTCGTGAATGTTTTACCTTCCCTATACTATTGTGTTACCGCACTGTCATCTTGATATTCCCTCCATATACTGCACAAAGATTACGATGGATTTTAGCAGCTGACATGTTTTTTGCAGGAAGGAAATGGATGACGGCACTCACATCACAGTCAGCGGGATTATCTAAGATAGTAACCATTAGGAATCAGAGTTTTACAGGAACAGACAAGCAAGAGATATTTCGACAAACACTACTATAACTACCCTGACCGAAGGGCTATTCAACTGTGCAAAGGTAGAATCACAATTCGTACTCCTTTGCGCAATACTGAGGACCGAAAGTTAATTTCCGAATAGCCCTCGCACAAACGCGTGAAATAATATTAAGGTAAAAAAACATGAAGATACTAAACATCTATTAAATAACTAAAATTCAGAAGGCGATAATGAAAACCACTATGGCACACTTCTGTGATATATACAGTTGCAGAAAATTCAGGATTCTAAAATATATATATTAGTATTGTTTAAAAATTCATCGACAGAGTAATATTGTTTCTGTAAATGAAGATTTTTTAAAATAAATTCCTGGTAAGATTTTTTAGATTTTTCGGTAAGTTATTGTATTTACAAGAAGACCGAAGTATTGTATTTAGTTATATAAAAATAGATAACAGATGGATGTTAAACAGATAATAGATGGATGTTGTTAATTTTTTTAAGAATAAATAACTATACTTGTTAGTTAAGATTGCATATTTATAATTATAAACATATGACTAAGTTTAAGAATATTTTGCATTTCCTAAGTATCAATTTACATGATTCCTAATTCACCCGAGAGCTGTAGTTTTTATATGAAAATTTATGACTTATTGTGAGAGTCCAAGAACTGATATTGTATTTTAGATGGGAATGCATTAGTGTATGTTATGTGTTTTTTAATGGCTTGAACTTTTTATGAGGATTTTATGGATTATGGTTCTGAAAGCCGAATGATTACTGAAGAAGATTGATTTATGGTTGGGTAGTAGATTATATGAATACGTTTAACTATGATTTTTCGTTTACAATTTATTTTAAATTGTGGTTTTATTTTTATTTATTTTTTTTTTTGGATGTGTGAAAGAAAATTTGTTTATTTTAATTTTATGTTATTCAGAAATATTGAGTCATAAATCAATTACATTTTTATGATTTATCTAATTATATATCTTAAGAGTTATTACATTTCTTTGGTAAAATATTACTTTATTTTATCTGTGATAAAATATTATTCTGTGAACAAGATACCGGTTAATAGTAAAGAGGAGAGTTTATATCAAGCGCATTTTTTTTACACTATTAATATCATAAATCTGGTTTAAAGTACTTTTCTTATGTATTTAATTTTCTGTGACATTTTATAAGTGGTAAAACCACTATTTATTTTTATAATATTATATATCGCATACATCATGTATAAGTTTGAATTACTTTAAAAAAAATAATAGTATTTTCCTAATATTAAACTACACTAAATAATAGTAATAATAATTAGCTTTTAAATGTGTTATCCTTGCAAATATATTACAACTCTTATAAGAGTAGAAAATTTTTACGAACGAAAGAATTAAAGAACGAAAAATATTATTTGAAAGTAAATATTATTTAGTGAATATTATTTGAAAGTAAAGAAAATATCACACAACAAAAATTAATCCATTTTAAATTCCCTGTACTTTATTGAACAAAATAAATCTTTCTTTTTTTTGTATAAAATAAAAATAGAATAGAAAATTTTATAAAAATTGGCAATCTTCCATTTTTAAAAGTAAAAGAAAAGTTTATATTGTATTCTACCTACGTGCTCTATGGAAGAGTTATTTGGCGACATCTAGTCTGAAAAATATAAACGTTATTAAAATCCGTTGTATATTCTTACAATTTATAAACATTATCTGTTTTATATATATTGGATAAATTGTATAATTTTTTTTAAAATAATAAGGAATTAATAGAAGGACTTGAGAATGATAAGGTTTTAAATATGGAGGAAGGAAGTAATATTCCTTATTCACAATAAGGAACGATATTTCCTAACTCGGTTGTTACGTGGGCTTACCTGTACGTTCATATAAGTATTACATTTTAATAAAAATATAAGTAATATACCTAAGAACTACTTCACTATGTTTCAAGCTGTTACTTCAACTGTTGACGGGGCATGGCTCGTTCGGCCATTAACTGTTTAGAATTGGAACATTAAAGAGCAAAGAGGAATTTTGCATATTTCTCATTGAATACATTCCCCACTCAGCTGTGTACGATTTTCAATTTAAGCATGCGCAGTTCTCTGCTCAGCATGTTCACCCGATCCCTATCCCTATGTCTGGTTATTCATGTACCGACAGCTGTTACGAATTAATCGAACACTTAAATACAACCCACAAACTGCTAACATTATACAGTGGAAGGCTGTATTAAGTGAAAGAATGTATGAATGGTGGAACTTTATTATAATGACTGAATTGTCTTCGTGATGGCTAATTGTCGAAGATAAAAAGACAGATTAGCTCAACCAGATATTGTGTCTTTTAATATTTTACACTCTAAAAATGTAAATAACGTATGCGAAGGTTTACTCAGATGATCAACCATCTTTTAACTTCGTAAGCTGAGCCTGGATTCCGCAATAAAACTAGGCACGATCTGGAATAGTGTTATGTAGACAAAGTCGGATATTGCAGGATTTTTTCTTTGAATTAACTGCTTTTATTAAAATAATCCTGTAGGATTGTGTCTGCGTGGTCAGGAGAACCTATCTTCTTGGTTTGTCTGACCGACAGTATCTGCTAGCTCATTTAGTGTTACCCAGGGTGCACCACGTGGAGGTGAACTAGCTTTACACCCCTATGAAAACAGCAATTGCTGTCACAGAGGAAGAATTCAACCTGACTGACGCCTGGTGTCAAAAATGGACCGTAAAGCAGAATAACCAAATACTATGCATTACACAAAAGCCGCCGGGTTTTCACTTGCCGGTTAAGACATGGTCAACGTTAAACAGAATACGAACTCAGCATGGTAGGTGCGCTTATTTCCTGTATAAATGGGGTAAAACACCGACGCCCCTTTGCGAGTGTGGTGAAAATCAAACTGTTAAACACATCACAGAAGTTTGCCCTAGGACAGCGTATGAAGGGATTCCTGAAGATTTCCTGATGGCGACTCCAGAATCAGTAGCTTATATTTGTTAGATGTTTGTTTATAATTTTTGACTGTAATTGGTCTTGGCACCATCCGCTAAATAAATAAATTAAAATCATTTAAAGAATCATCATGGTTACTTGAATATGATAGTAATCAGATCTAAAAATTATAATGAATTAACATCGGAGTGTGTTACCGAATACAAGAAATATTGACGTTTCAAAATATCTTTATTTAAAAAATACAAAAAATAGCTATAGAAATTTTCGGGAAATTTTTTCTTGAATCAAAATAAAATTTAAATTCGGTTACATTAGTATAGAAACCATAAGTAAATTTGATCACATGAGAGGCTTCCATCGAAGTTTCTCAAAAATTACATACTAATATTCTTATAGAGAACATTTAATGTAGGTACACACGTAAAGCTAGGTCAGAGAACACTGGCACTAGTAGTTCAACACAAAACAAAAACAATCAGAACAATTCATAAATAAAAGAAAGAATGAAAATAAAATTATAATTAATAGTTAAAGAGTAATAGATTAAAATTGGACGAAATTAAAGCTATTTGTTCAACTTTGGAAAATAAGCGGTCGTCTCAGCTTTGACCTTATCATCTGAAGTGAATCTGAAACGTGACGTGGGTGCAGGCGTCTTATCGCGGTAAAAAAGTGCTTTATTTTTGGCCAAATATAGACGTTTAGACTGAATAGTACCATTCAATCGTACCACTAATGAAATGAAATACTCCCACGCCTTGGTTCTGCTTTTTCTGGTAGTTTATAAGCATGATACCATAAGAATTACAAAAAGAGAATCATGACGTTTCCTGATGACGGACTATTTTCGTTTTTTTTGGCTCACATACACCTGTTTCTTCTCACTGTTTGGCTATGACGTACAATTGTGAATTAATTGTTCATCTTATGTTATAAAACGTCGAAGAAACTCAGAATTAATGCGTTTAAATAAGTGTATACACCCCCGAGAAGTGTACAGTCGAATGCGTTTTCGATCGACTGTTAACAAACGCGGCATCCATCAAATGGTAAACTTTATTACGCCAAAAATATTGTGTATAATGTACTGGGAACGATCTACGATCGTTAATAATAAATCAAAGCTAATAAGTCAAGAAGCTCGCTCATCTTCACCCGAATATTATTTAACATGACATTGTGAATTTTTGTGATTTCGTTGGTCGTAGCAATTTTTGGGCGACTCGATTGTTCATCATCTTGAATAGATATACGACCAATTTAATTACAGCAGTTCATTTGTTTTCATCATCGAAAACGAAAGGGAAGAATTCTTTGAAGTGATATCTTACTCTTTTTGTATGGTCGTGTGATTTTATCAATTTTTCAGAAAATGTCAAAATTTATTTGTTTTACTCAATGGCCACAACAAACACACACGCCTTTGAAACGTTGCACCATGCTATCTGAAGAATCTTACTTGACAAATTTTGTAGTCATTCGGTCATATGTGTCAGGCCGAGAACTTTCCGAACAACCATGAAAAATATGAAATCTGTTTTAGGCCGTTTAGAAGAAGCTAGAATCAAATCTTTAATTTTTTTCATTTATTTTTATAAATTCGAATGAATTAAAAAAAATTATATATATTTTTTTTTAACTTAAGAAAGATTTTCTGGAAAAAAATTAATCCTTTTGTATCAATTTGCTTCAGATATATACAATGTTTCTAAAATGGTGGGTTGGCTATACTTTTTCGGATTCTACTTGTAAAACTAAACAAAAAGAATCTTTAGGAAAAATGGTAATTTCTCCTTCGTTCTCCCATTGTCCGCCATTTTGTTATTTTTATATAATAATTTATGTCTCAAGTTCCGATAGACGAATCACATTAATATTTAGTAAGCGTCTTTGTAATAAAGTTATAAAAATAGCAAAAAAATCAAGAATTAAATACCTTCGCAAATTACAAAATGGCGGCCATGTTTATTTTTCAATTCGTTATATCTACCTACGTAAATATTAGTTTTATCAAAATTTATGTTATTTTCTAAAATATTAAGCCTTTTATTTTGAACAAAATGACATTTTATTTTTTTATATCGGTTAACAAATAGTCCAGTTACGGGAGAAATTGATGTAATTTTGTGTCATACTTATTAGGTCTATTATTGTGAGAAAATTATTACTTAATTTGATACTAATTTACAATACTAGTATTATTATTAAATCAAAAGCATTAATATTTAATCGAATTGAACGTAAAGTGGAGAACATGAAAACAAACATAATTACAACATCAATTTTCTGTCATAACTCGGCTATTTGTTAATCAATTTTCAAAAATAAAATGTCATTTTGTTCAAAATAAAAGGCGTAATATTTTAGAAAATAACATAAATTTTGATAAAACTAATATTTACGGAGATATAACGCATTGAAAAATAAACATGGCCGCCATTTTGTAATTTGCGAAGGTATTTAATTCCTAATTTTTGTCTAATATTAAAACTTTATTACCAGGACCCTTACAAAATATTAATGTGATTCGTCTATCCGAACTTGTGATATTAATTATTATATAAAAATAACAAAATGGCGGACATGGGAGAACGAAGAACTTCCCATTTTTGAGGGTACTTTTTTATTTTTAGTTTTACTAGTATAATCCAAAAAAGTGTAGCCATCCCACCATTTTAGAAACACTCGGTATATATATTTTTTAATTAAATGGACTTATAAGATAATAACTGAGGGTTAATTTACGTGTTTTTGCACTTAAAAATTATGTAGATTAATATCATCAAGTGGAATGAAATTCTATTGAAGCTCAGAGTAATTGTGTGTTATCTATGCACAGCCTTCCTCTGTATGTAAGCCCCCGTGCGCTTGCTCACACAAACACAACGCATTATACAAGAGGGTTATTCGCTGCAAAAAGAATTCGATGGAGAAGAATTGTCGAGAAATAAATAGTGTGTCCTCTTTCCATTAAACCTGAACCAAGTAATTTATCGCTGATACTTCAGTTTGAAATAAATTTTTCACCTTGTACCCTTTTTTTTCTAACTTATTTTCTGCCACCAGAATTTAAAAAGACAGAATTCCATTACTCATTATTTTTTTTTTATATCATATAAATTATATTGACTTCAACATGTTACGATTACTTGGTTCAGTTTAGACTTATGCAAAAAAAATGAATGTATACATGTAATCTAAATGGAAATTCAGAATTAAATTTATGTGGTTTCCAAATAAATAAATTATAAATTTATTAATTAAAATCTTTGTATTTTGCAAGTATTAATACATAATTTATTAATTAATGTTTTAAAAAATTAAAAAAGTATTTAAGTCGTTATCATAAACAATGAACAAATTAATATTATTTTGAAAATGGTGAAAGACACGCGCACGCGCACCCATTGATAAAAACGAATGTAAATTTAAAATTGCCATCCCTTTACATATTATTGCCATGTATCACTGCCTCAACCATAACACATGGTCCGCGCGCCTTTGCACCTTTTTTCGGTGGAGACCAACCCTTCCCACCGTATATTCCTTTGCATTGAACTTTAGAATCGTCGCTAAACACCATCGGAATAGGTGATATGGGTCTCGTAATGATTCGTACACTTCCCGACCCTATTGTTAAAAACTACTAATTTCAGAGATCGGCCACGCGCACATCAATCTTAGACCAATGTAGCCGCTCATTTTAGAACGCCGGACATTAGGGTACTAACATTGCTGCCACACGAAAGCAATGTGTTGGCAGTTATTCCGGTAAGACTTGCAAGCCTCCACAAGAGACAGAGAAATCTTCTGCCCCCAAACTGTTGGAGCTACTGCCAATCCATTGTCGGAGAAACTACAAAACCACCAATCACACACACCTTTCTCAATTACTTTTAGAGACTAAGCGAACCCGATCCCCAAGAGAATAGCTACTTGTGCCATATAAGAATACTCCTTCTAGGTAAAATGCCATTTTATATATTCAAATTAATTGAAATAGTTTTATCAATTTATAATCAAAGTCGCTATCTATGCAAGGATAGCTTAAGTTTTCGTTGTCGCCAATTTTAGGCATGTTCAAGTCCGTTTACCATTATACACCCGCCAAAAAAAAAATCTCTTAATCCTTTCTGGTAAAATTTTATCAGGTAAACCTTTTAATAATAAAGAATCATTTTGTGAATATGATGTAATAGCTAAATTAATTGTTCAAAGTAAAATTGTTCCATAAAAGCATGTTCTAATGGATAACTGTCAGATGGTCGATTTCATGAATGTCATTTAGTGTATTATTAATCTAACTGTAAAGTTTTCTGGCAAAGAAATGAGGAAGGAAAAATTTTCAGTAATGGTTCTTCGACTGTAAGCATTAAATAAAAAACAGGATTCTATTTTATTGATCATCATAATGATGAAGGCTATTCTCACAAGGATTACAAATAAAGACTAAATGAGAACTCTGTTGTTTGTTACAGTACTGAATTATAAATCCTTATAGATATAATTGATTTAAAAATTGAAATAACAAAATTTTTCGTTGTTTCCATTATTGTTTCTTTTTTTATCAAAAGGAAAGATAAATACTTTTATTAATTTCAATTATTTAATAAATAAGTAAAAATATAATTAATAAAAAATTATTATTCACTTTTTATGGAATTTTTGTTTAAATAATAATAAAATACGAACTGTACATAAAAATAAATAAGTATACAAAATCCAAAAAAATTACAATGAAATTGTAAATAATAAATGTAATAATTATAATGATTATTGAATAATCATAAGAATGTAATATTATTACATATGAATGAAATCGGGTCGGTAAGAGTTTTGTAAAAAAAAAATTTTTTTTTCTTATATGGAACGCTTAAACATTATTTATTATCTATTATTGTATATCTACTGTCTGTTACATAAATTTAAAATTTAAAATTCTAAATTAATAGCAGATTTTCATAATAGAAATGTAGTATCTTACGTTTTTAATATCAGTATCGTTTTGTTAAAAGCAGTTTTATTTATATTACAGAAATTCCTGTTTTTTGAGCGGAAGAAATGATATCTGCAAGACTCTTACCGTACGGTTTACAATTTCATTGTAATATTTTGGATAATTTATTACGTAGTATATTTCCGTAAATATTTGACTAAAATCCGACAAACATTTCAACATCTATCTAATCTATTTTTTTTGGATAACACTGCGTTTTGTTAGATTATTCATTTATTTTTTTTTATGAATAAAACAAAGAAATTGACTTTCACGGCCAATTTTTTTTTTTGGATAATCATATTCACTTCATACCGTATTTTTCCTTTTTTAATAAAACTAAAAACGAACATCCGTGATGTAATATTACATTTATTACTTTGGTATTGTAACCCTCAATTTTTATCGTTAAGTTTTACCAATCGAATTTATTTCTGTTTTATTTATTCTTTTTTAATAAAACTCGTATAATTTCTTGTAAATCAATACTTTCGTTTTTTCTTAAAGAAGAATTATAGGAATTAAAAAAATTGTTTCTTCTTCAGTACTTTCATTTACATAACAGCATTTACTATTAAAAGAAGCTGTAGTATGCTTTCTTTTAAGTTTTACAAGAAATGAAATTAAATAAGTAAATAAAATAATTGATTGTATGCCTATTTCTCGTTGTAGTTCAGCATAACCTACAAATTGATTATCAGTTGTCATTCGCTTCGCAATTATTGTCCATTTTCTTTTACTGTTTCCTTATCGTTTCCAATATCCCACATTTTTCTCAATATCTTTTGCAAATTTCACCAGATCTTATTTTTTTTTTTTTTTTTTTTTTACTTTTCATTAAACTTAAATTTCAAATACTTTCTGTCTAAAATGTTAATAATGATAATAATTGCATAGAAATTAAAACTAATGTTGTCCATATATCCTCTGGTAATAGAGCACATTACGGTAAACAATCAGAAAATTAAAATAGTAAAACAATTTAAATATCTAGGGGAAATAATAACTTATAATATAAATGAAAAGGTGACATGGCAATACAGGACAAATAAAATGATTAAATCCCAAAAATTAACTTGGTCAACATATAACAAAAAATGCCGTTCGGCTAAAACAAAACATAAATATTATACAACTGTAGTTCAGCCAGAAGTCACCTACGGAAGCGAGACCCTTTTCAAAATCACTCAGAAAAACCGAATTGATAAAATTCTGAAAATAGAGAGGAGAATTGTCAGAACGTGTATCAATAAAAAACACCAAAAAGAAGGCCAATGTTGGTTTGTACCAAATGAGGTGGTGTATCGAGAAATAGAGCCTGTTACTGATACCATGCGGAAAAAAAGAATCTCTTTCTTTGGTCATCTCGTAAGGACACCGGAAACAAGACTGTCAAGAAATATCATTGAAAAGCTCTGGTTCCAAAAGCTATAAGTAGGATGGATCAAAGAGATTAGAGAAATTTTGAAAGAATTGGGAATTTCCCTGACTGATCAACAAAATAAAACTGGAAAAATTACAAAGCTAAAAGACAAAAACATTAGATTTAAACAAAAGACAGACAAACCACAAAATACAACGAAGAGAGTGTTTACGGTTGAAGAAAAGAAAGCAAGATCTGAACGGATGAAGAAATACTGGGCAGCTCGGAAGAGTAAAATAACACGCTTTTCTCAGAAAAGATCCAACTAAAATTGACTTAAGTGGTTCCATGTTGGCCGTAAAGGCATAATAATAATAATAATAATATAGTTATTTTCTTAATACACATATTAATTTTTTTTAAATCTATTAGATAATCTTATTGTTCAGTGATTTAGTTTCTATTTTATGTGCAATTAAAAATTATTTGTCGTTTCCCAGTTACATCATATAGTAAACATTATTAACAGCTGTTCTAAAGATAAGTTGTTACAAATTGTATGAAATATATATATATTTATGAAATAAATAAAAAAGAAAATGTTTCATTAAATAATGAGGGGTATATATAGAAATTTTCTTGTGTAAAAATTGTTAAAAATATTATTTGTTAAATATTCTATTTTCTCTTTTTTTTTTTATTTATTTATTTTTAGAAGTTACATTGTGTAAATTATGTTAATGTAAAACGACTTCACACACATTAATTTCTACTACACCACTAACCTAAGTTTGTATGAAACTTGTAAGTGCTTAGTAGTATTAGAGGGAATTAGGTAATTAGAATTAGGATAGGCGCATAGTCATTAGAGATGTTTCACAGAGAGAAACAGGAGGAGAATAGAGAGAGATGAAGTTACTCTAACGTAGTGTTCATTTATTGGAAAATCAATATCTAAGAATTATTTCAGAGATTAATTTAAATTTAATGTTTCTTCTTTTAGTTAAACCTCTATCATATTCCTTTTATTTTATCTAAATTTAAATTAAAAAACGTTAAACTTTTAAGAATTAATTTGATATTTTTTTTATTTTTAGAATAATTTTACAAATTGTAAGAAAACATTATCTTTAAAATTAAAAAAAAAAAAATATCATACAAAAATTCTCTTCGGAAAGCTTTTATTATCTTAAATCCTGGTCATCAAAATGAAATATTTCTATAATTGCTAATAAAGAATAATTTACTTACATAAATAATATAATTATGAAAAATTTCAATCATATGTGTATTAAACAATCAAAATAGAATATTTTTTTTTCAATATTTATTTATTTAGCCCACCAGACTGGTCTATCTAATGGTTAACTCGTCTTCGTAAATCAGTTGTTTAACTGCTGATTTTCAAAGTCGAAGGTTCTGAGATTTAATCCTAGTAAAAGCTAGTTGATTTTATACGGATTTGAATACTAGACAATGGATACCGACCGATGGAGGTTTTTTTTTTGGGCAGGAGGAGGAAAAATCTACGCCCAGACGTCCATCAGCACGCACTAGTGGGTGTGAAATGTTCCCTTCAGAGACGGGAATTCATAGAAAAACTACCCCTATGAAACAACAAGCCCCAGACCCGCTCCGATAGTATTAAACCGGGACGCGTTGTTCATCACACGGGTCACCTGAAAACCGGATCAGGAGTCTCACATACCTCATCGATGGCAGCGACCCGAGGACCCCTGCCACCTCAGCATACAAGCTGTCCCTTCCTGGCCTTCCCCATGTATACTTTATCCTCCTGCTGGACAGAATCTGTATCCTCTGCTTTTTATATACAGCGCACTCTGGGAGATGTAGAAGACAAGCCGCTCTACCGCACCCTCATACCAACAACGTATTTATCGAAGATCCAGGGAGCAGGTGGATCGAGAATTCCCAAACACTTCATCAGTGGTGGCGACCCGGTTTCCCCATCACCTCCGTGCACGGGCTAACCCCTACCAATCCTCAACTACCATTCACTCCTCCAAGGCCTTTTGCTTAAGAACTTTCCCAAACCATTCCTGACATTTTCTCCACCTTGGGCACTCGAAGAAAGTACGGGTCACATTATCATCCTTGCTACGCAGTACGAACATCCAGGGGTTTTCCCTATAAAACATAGGTATTTCTTGGTGGTGGTTGGGGTTCATTTAACTACGCGTATCAGAAATAGTGGGCCTGAGCTTGTACATTTTCTTATCGTACACATCATCCTTATCTCATTGAGTGGTGAGGGAGTTGCTTATTGTTCACTAGTTGAACATTAAAAAAATATTATAAAAAAAAAAAAAACAGAAATAAACATTAACAAAATGAAAACATTAAAAAATAAAAAATGTTACATTACTGTATAAAAAAAAAGCTTATTTATATTGATTCATCCTGACAGTGTTAGCGTCTCAGCCTTTAATCCGGAGGTTCCGGGTTTGAATCCCGATCAGGCATAACATTCTTCATACGCTAAAAAAATTCCATTTCTATCTCCCACACACAAGCTTCAAGTTTATGTGGCGAAATCAACAAGAAAAAAAATTAATTTTGGTTTAATCGATTTAAATTAATATTAATCGATGTCATACCCCCTGATCACTGTTAACACAAACATTTTACCGCTGAAATTATTTGTTTTACAATTTCATAACAGATTTAATTTTCACACAATTAAGTCATTTTAGACGTAAATTAGTGTTGCCATTGTCGCTCATAAAATAAGTTAAAGTAATGAAACAAACCATTAAAACACACACGCGTGCACGCATGCACACACACACCAACTAATTGTTTCATTATAGAATTAATCTTTATTGACCAAAAGAATATTTGATCACTGAACAAAAGTTCGATGCTGAATTACGTCTCTTAATAATCTAACCAGAAAATGTCAGATGCTTTCACTTTACGCAAATACTACATGTACAACGTAATATGATATTTTATAACGGTTAACAAGCTTTTGACAGTGTTTAAAACTAATTAGTTATCGTAGAAATTTTTAATGTAGTACAGAAAAAATAAAAGTAGAAGGTTACACAAATAATAGAGAAGATATTAATGGAAAAATCTGAATTTAATATTTATGAATTATCTGATATTCTAACGTTAATTCAAGTAATCGGTTAATACTTGCCAACAGTCCATAAAATCGAATGAAATCAGACGTGAAATTGCTAAACCGTGAAAATTTTTATTATGCATTCTACTGCTGTTCCGACACACTCATAAAAAAGTAAACATAACTTCTACCACCTTTTTTTTTTTTTGTAGCCTTGAATTCATTTTACTATTATGAACGGTTTAGGGGTTTTTAGATCTAGATTTTTATAACGTTTACCATCGTTTTCATTATTGAATTAACATTTGAAAATTTATTTGATTTGAAAGATAAATTCCCTAGTTGGTTGATTATTCATTTTAACTAAGTTTAATCAAATTGAAAATTTTATTTCCGTGATTAAAAACTCATGCTCATCCAAAATGATTTAATGTTGGATTATAAAGTGAATTCGTAATTCTTCTTTTCTTATTTCTATACTTACTAATAACGTTCTCATTCCGTTTCCTTGAAATCATACTCTTTTTATTTTATTATTACAATTGAAATTATTTTTTATTAAAGCCAAAATTTATCTATTTGTTCTCGTATCACGCAAGAACTAACCGACCGATCCCTTTCAAATTTGCAGGATACGTTCATGTTATCCCAGGATGGTTTTAAGCCATAGATTGAGACCCTAGCCCTTTGAGGGTGAAGTTGTTAATTGAAAGTTTTCAGTAAAAATTAATAATTCAAAATTGAGTTAATTACTATTACCATGGCAACAGAAAAATATTGTGAAGTTTTCCTGGTCAAAGTTCTGAATACTTACTTTATTATCTACTATAGTTACTACTATTCTGTCTTTTGTAATTTAATTTCTTTTTCAAGTTTCTATAAAGCCTGAATGCTTAAATTATTAATTCACAGTATAATTCTAATAATCATGAGGGTAACGAATAATACAGGGGTCTTTGCTGGACAATAATGGTAAGCAAAGCAAACTCTGCGGCGTTGGGGTCGGCCTCGTGTCCCCAGGAGGCCTCCTTGTGCCCCGAAGCCGATCCAGGAAAACCCTGGGGCTCACCTACGTCAACCCGGGCCATGGGGTGGAGCTGCTTGGCAGACGATCGGGGCTCGCTTCGCTCATCTGACCGGCTAATATATACGAGTATATAATATACATATAAATAATATTTAATTGAAATTTAAACTGATTAGGTCAGATTATAAAAATTTTTTTATTAAAAATCATTTTACGCGTGAATGTAGTGACAATTATGAATTCAAAAAATCTAGATAAATACGAGTAGATAATCATAGCGGTAAAATTTATGTAATATGCTTATTATAAGCTTTCCACTTAATGAGATCTGCAGCTAGCTTCTCAGAATAATTTAGACTACTACTTAACCTCGCTCTATCTAATTATTTCATTATTATCATTTTCACTGCATTATTTTAACTACTAAAAATGTTATCCATAATTACAAAAAAAGTCTCTCGCTAGTTTTATTTGATACAAATTCCTTTTGTTTCTGACGTTACAAACGGAAATTTGAGTTGAAAATATATAATAAAATAGTTGAATTATTTTTTAGAAAAGACGTACTTGATTGTACATTAATTTTTGTATAAATTTTCTGAATACTTAAGCTTTACCGTAAAAATTATACCCGATCGGATACGAGATAATAATTACTCCAAAGATCAGGAATTGATTCTTAATAACAACATACATTCCACACCAGGCTTAATAAATAAAATGAAAAGTAAACTAGTTTCTTGTGGCCTTCAACATTGTGTGAGTGTGTGTGTGTGTGTGTGTGTGTGTGTGTGTGTGTGTGTATGTGTGTGTAATATATATATATACTTATACAATAAGGAAATATGCTGTAATATATAAATGATTCTTTATCTCCATCTAGGAATACACTGATATATTAATCGTTACTGGCGCTAAATAATGGTTTTATTTTCGCGTTAGATTTTTATTTTAGTGAAGCCCAGAAATAAGGAATTCTAAACGAGTCAGATCTGGAATTCCATCCAGTGATCAAAGAATCTATCGTTGAGTAAGTTTCAAACTTTGGAATTATAATGGGATTTGTACACCCTCTTTATGAGAGATGACTAAAATCATTTTATCTCTTTCCGTTCTATAATCTGAGTTCCAATATATTTAATTATTTATTAGATTTTTTCAAACAAGAATTTGTTCCACTTTAAATTCTCTTCTGATGTAAGAAGTCTACCAGGAGGTTTCTTAATAACCACATGATCTGTTTCTTTTAACCGATTGTGACGACATCTATTGGAGAATTCAATAAAAATACATTGATAAAGCCAATTTTTTGTTATAACTGATTTAATCTTATGCAACACAAGACACACTGTTTCCTTTTACATTGTTATGTTAAACAGGCTGTGGCGATAATGATGGTTAAATATGCAGTAAGACACCGCATTCAAGGTGTCTAAAATTTCAACAACAAAAAAATTTCTGAGACTTTATATATATATATATATATATATATATATATATATATATTTATAATTAAATAACTAACAGAAACATAAAAACTTTATTTCCTCATTATATATAATTGGGTCTGGCCAAGGCTTTAAGCCTTACCAGCAAGTTCCCATTCAATGCAGTACAAATGCATTAACAATGAAAAATACAAATTAAAAAAAAAAAACATTAATAATTTCATTAAAAAATAAATAATATTTACTACTAAATTTATTATAAAAAGAAAAACAAAACAAAAGGTTGTATTAATAAAAACAGTGTACTACTAAATTTTTAATAAAATTACTATTAATTATAAAACATATCTAGTGGTGTCGTAAAATAGTTACGGCAAATATATATATATATTTCAGTATTAACAAAATATTAACCGTTTGTTGCTTTTCATTCATACATATTATTCTCATTCATCCTTTGAAGTAATACATTATTATTGTTCCGGAGACTAAACAGAAAAAGAAAGATAAGTCTCCAGAACCAAGTAAGGTATTACTTCTGAGGATATGTATGAATATAAATGAGATATAGTCTTATACAGTCTCAGGTCGACCATACCTGAGAAGTGTTGTTAATTGAATTCCAACCACCAAAGAATAGCATATTCACGACCTAGAATTCAAATCCGTATAAAAGTTACTGCGTTTACTAGGATTTGAATCTTAGAACTCTCGACTTCGAAATCAGCTGACGAGTTCACCGGTAGACCAATCCGGTTTCGTGGAGGCTAAACAGAAAAAAGTGAAGAACTATTCAGCGTTGAAATTTTGATACGAAGTGAATGAAACCTGGACCATACGTTTTCCAAAGTATCGGCATCATCAATTTTCCTACAGATGTATGAATCAAAAATTTGATTTCATTGAATTTGAAATCAAGATTTCTATCTCGACTTCGAAATCAGCTGATTTGCGATGATAAGTTCACCACTAGATCAACCCGGCGGGTTAATTACTGCGATTTATAGTAAATGCAAAGATTAAAATCAAAAAGTATTGTAAACTTTCAAAAGATGTAATCTTCCTCAGGATAAATCATTTCTTATAGTCGAAAAAATAATATTTGACTACAACTAAGTTTTGATTTGCTTGATCACCTACCTGATCAAACTGCCAGCGATATTTAATTTTTTATCTCAACTAAAATATTTTTGTGCGAGAATATTTTTTTTTAGATGAAGATGTCATAGAATAGCGTAAAAGTGTCAATCGGAAAAGTTTCTGTAGAGATTTAAATTAAAAGTTTGTTAAAACATGAAGTAATTACATAAAAGTAAGAAGAGATTATGTTGAAAATAAGCATAATTAATTCTCGTAAGAGTAGATGGAGGTGATGCTTTTTAAATTTCATTCTAATTTTACCACGTATTTTTAGGACTATACGTATTATATACATTGTACTACACATGAGTTTTATTTACATAATTATGCTGAACAGTTTATATACCACCACCTTCTCTTTGATCATTTTCATTGTTATCAGTTTAGTACAACACCGCTATTATTAACTGTTGAAAGCTACTCAAGCATCACCGATACTGTTTTAATTAAGTAAACATTCTTTAAATTATAAATTTTAGATCAGTCCTTGTTGGTAAAATCTGGAAATAAATTATTTCTCCGGATGAAATGATAAAATGTTTATATAAAAAAATTATAATTGTTGTAACCCATCAATGATATTACTTTTTTTTTGTTTAATGTCAAATAAAATAATGAATGATATTTATTATATTCCTTTTTGGAATAATAAATGAAAAATAATGGATGGCAATTTTATTTGTTTATATATCATTTGTTTATATTATTTATTTTATCTCACAATATTCTTTTTTGTGTTACTTTCAGCTTGAGTTATATTTTTATTATTTTTCTTTTAAATGTTGTATAAAGAGAATTTAAAACATGACAATAAATAAATTTAATAATTGTCATGTTCCTTCTACGTTTTTTTTCTACGTTAAAAAACCCCATACTCCAATCTTAAGTGAGATTTAATGTGTTATTCTACTTAAAATATCGTTTATTTTTTAAAAAATTTACCTTTAATATATATCGATATGAATCTTTATCTAATAATGAATAATAGTAAAAGGAAGATTAAAGAAAAACAAACCGACATACATTGATAGAGTTAGAAAAGGTGTTTGATAACGTAGACTAGAATAAAATGTTCAGCATTTTAAAAAGTTTAGGGTTAAGTATAGAGATGGAAGAACAATTGCTAACATTTACAGGAACCAAACTGCAACAGTAATAGTAATAATCGAAGAGTGAAGTGCAAGATGAAAAGATAAAAAATGCAACGATTTGCTGATTATCGTACAAGGCGTTTCATAATGTTCTTCGCAGTTTCGAAAATTCATTAACAAAAAACTATTTCACTTATAAGATTAAAACAAGTACTGTACGAAAGAATACTTCAAATAGTTTTTTGTCACATATACTAGGCAGTTAGTAAACCATTTTCTCGCTAGGTGTCGACAGCAGAGAAAATGGCTGCCACGGAAAGCGAGAAGTCGTTTTGTGTGTTAGAATTTCATTTGTCAAAGTCAGTAATTTCTGTGCAACGTGCGTTTCGGTTGAAATTTCATAAGGAGCCACCAAGTGACAATTCAATTCGTGCACGGTATAAACAATTCAGTGAAACCGGTTACTTGTGCAAGCGAAAATCAACCGGTCGTCCATCAACCTCAGAAGTCAATGTCGAACGTGTGCGTGCAACTTTCATTCGCAGCCCGTCAAAATCGACTGCGGCTGCAGGCAGAGAATTAGGAATTCCGGAAACAACAGTGTGGAGAGTTCTCCGTAAACGATTATTATGCAAACCGTACCGTCCTCAATTAATCCAGCGTCTTTCTGATGGAGATAAAACACGTAGGCTTGATTTTTGTTTATAGTTACAGGAAAAGATGTTGTTAGATGAAGGTTTTGTAAACAAGATAATTTTCAGCGATGAAGCTACTTTCCATATCAGCGGCAAAGTAAACCGTCATAACGTGCGAGTTTGGAGAACTGAAAACCCATACGCTTATGTGGAACACATTCGGGATTCTTCAAAAGTAGTTTTTTGTGCGATCTCTCGTGAGGCAGTGTATGGGCCGTTCTTTTTTAGGAAACGACAGTAACCGGCATGATATACCTGGATATGTTACAATTATGGCTTATGCCTCGCTAGTCAACGACTTCATTTTCCAGCAAGATGGTTGTCCTGCCCGTTTTCATAACGAGGTTCGACAGTACCTTAACACAACATTACCCCGGCGCTGTATAGGACATGAGTCTGAAGAAGACCAACACATTATGCTGTGGCCACCAAGATCACCAGACCTCACGCCATGTGATTTCTTTCTCTGGAATTACGTGAAAGATAAGGTGTTTATCCCACCGATGCCGCACGATATCGCTGAGCTAAAGGATATCAATGCAATCAACTCTATCGAAAATGACATGTTAGAACGAGTTTGGCTTTTGTGATTTTAGGACAGAGCTAGACTTTTGTGGTTGATGTGTGCCGTGTCACCAGAGGAGCAATATTGAACATTTATAGATTTTACCAAAGACTGTTTGAATCCCTGCATCATCTCGTACAACTTTCATATAGGTAAGTGAAATACTTTTTTTGTACTGAATTTTTGTAACTCCTATGAACATTATGAAACGCCCTATTATTGCCGAGAATAAAAAAGATTAAGAAGAAACAATGAATGGCATGGATGAAGTTCTTCGCAAGAACTATCGCATGAAAATAAATAAGAACAAAACGAAAGTAATGAAATGTAGTACAAATAAAATATATGGGTCACTGAATATAAAAATAGAACGAGAAAAAACTACGGAGGTAGAAGAATTTTGTTATTTGGGAAGTGGAATTACTACAGATGAAGCAAGAGCCATATAAAATGCCGAATAGCACTGCCGAAACGAGGTTTTAGTCAGAAATATAATTTGCTTTTATCAGAAATTAATTTAAACATCAGGAAAGCATTTTTGAAAAAAAATTTTGGAATAAGATGTCGTAGACAATAAGATATCGCAGAAAGTCAAGTCATACCTTGTATATATTTTTCATATTGTAATTTTATTGTTCAATATAATTAGGTAGAAAAAATTAAAACATTTTTTAACTGACATTTTTTCCTTTCCCATACTAAATTAATAATTTTAAATAGAGTTTAATGTAAAAATGAGTAGCAGAAAAATATCTAGTCATACGAAAAATAGTTTCATGAACTGCTTTTCTTTTTTTGGAACAAGTAAAATTTTCCACATTTGAATATTGAGACTGAAAAAATATTTTATATCTATTTTGATATCAGTAGTCTCCTGTATAAATAATAATAACAAAATACATATCCCTTATATTAGTATGTACACAGCAGAAATTGTGTTTAAAATTTAATGTACGGTTTAAGCATCGCTTAATATTTTTAATAAAATATAAAAACTAAAATATATTTTAAAGAAAAAAAAGTTAGACAAAGGGTGACATGTTCCGTACTTGAGTGTCATGATAGGCTGCCGTTATCCTCATGGCCACGATAACACATCCGGCGCCGCGTCGGGTCACTTAACACGTCCATCGTAAATTAAAACGTAACTTATGCTTCACTGCTTACTTCTAATTTTTTTTTCTATTTTAAAGTGGTAATATTAATGCTAAATTTTACGAATAAATTTAGCCGAATGTTTTACATTATTAGTATTAAAGAAAATAATTATTAATAAATTCAGCCACGTAATTTTATCACAATATGTAATTAATATATTCATTCATTTTAATGAGTTTATAAAAAAAAAATTAACAACTTTTGTTTAGTAATTGTAAAATTTTACCCTATTAGATCAGGCGTTTTTTTATTGTCTAAACGTAGAAAAGATAATGTAAATACTGTATCAAGTACTAACTTTTTAAGAATATTTTACTAAGAGAAATATTCCTGATTGAAAGTACAAAAATTCATTAATCCTGAAAGGTTAAACTTTTAACATTGCGGATCAAAAACGTAATAAATATCCTAGTTTCTATAGTATTCGTCCTATAATGGCAATTCATAGCATTCTTCAATTAGCAGATTAAAATCCAGTATTTCTGTAATAGTGGTAGTCAGGTTAGGTAATCCTTTATTAATCAGAAAATAATACAAAAAAAAGGTAAATAATATCCTACCGACGTATATTGAATTTGAATGAATATGTTTTGTATGTATCAAATTTTAAATTACCAAGTTAAAATTTTCCCTTTAACCAAAGGCTCCAAGAATAGTAAGGCTAACTTTTATTATGTTATTTTAACTTATTATAAAGCCAGTAATATATATATTTATATATATTCGTTTTATTTACAAATTTAATTTTAAAATAAAGTACCAATAATAAGCGTGTGTGTTTTATATCGGCTATCATACATCTAGGGTAAAATGTGTATTCGATATACTTATTACTTTTATTAACAATAAAACTGGAATTACAAATTTAGTAGTATTCAAGAAAATGTATAATTTGATTCCAGAAACTATATTCAGTCCATCTTCTTAACTGCATTGATAAAATTTACTGGAATAAGTTTTTACTTTTTGCGAATCAAAAAGAATATAGATATTTTCATTTTTATCTTAATCACATGTCTTGCAACACTGACTATTCTGCTATAAATCATAACTCTATATCACCTGTTCATTAGAAGTATTGTTTAACTTTTGGCTGTTTTTGGTTGTATTTAAAATGAATACTCCTTTATCAGATTTTACCGACAAAGAAAAATATTTTCAGTTCAGAAGTAGTGAAACTAGCAGGAAATATTCGTTGAATACAAGAGCAAAGCCGAGAATGTTGTTTGAGTGGAAATAAGTAAACAACATTATTTCTTTGTGAAGACTCAAACGTCTGCGGGTAAATTAATCTTATTAATTTTCTGGAACATGGAAGGTCAGTTCAATTCACATATGTCCAATTATTCCTTGATGATATTACGTTATGACTTATATGTCTGCCCCAGGTACGAAGAAGAACGTACTAAAGTAGCTAGAAACATTGCGAACATCAATTCTGATTTTGATCTGCAAGTTAATTGGAAAAACGAAGAGAACTGAAACGTATTTTCTGGCTTCCTTAGATTCTTAGCCCTGCGGAGGATGGCTAAGGGGATCTGATGATGTTATAGATATATAAATAGAATAGCAACCCGGGTGGCTATGGTCCCGCCTCGGTGCTTATTGTGTGAAGATAGACGTTTTGATATCGGGCCCCGGTTAGCGGAGATATTCACTGTTAGTATCAGCTGAAGAACTCTGTGATGGAGGTGCGATGTGGAATCGTGTAGCCATTGAACTCCCTCTTGAAAGCGGACCACAGTAGTGAGACGGTATGTTTTCATTAGAGGCTTATTAAATTTGTGAATCTTCCTTATACGAAGTAAAGGAAGTATTGTGATCGCGAAAAATTATCATTTTCAGATTTCAACGGAAATATCCATTTTGACCACTCTTGAATCCATTTTGACTAGTTTCGGCGTGACGTCTATACGTATACGACATCTGACGTCTGTATCTCGCGTAACTCAAAAACGATTAGCCGTAGGAAGTTGAAATATTGGATTTACGACTTTTGTAACATCTGGTTGTGCATCTCCCTTTTTGATTGTAATCGACTGAACTAAGTGTTCAAAAAAAGCCCAAAAAAAAAAAGAAATAGATTTTGGACTTTTTATTAACTGTCATATTAAGCCCTCATTGAGAGCTTTTCATAGATATATCATAAGTGGCACTTATTTTCATCGGTTCCAGAATTATAGCCAAATGAAATTTTGATTAATGAAATATTTGGATCTTATAAAGGGAAGACACATCGGTTCGAATCAGACTTCATCTCCTTTATTTTTTTTAACTTTTATTTTTATTTAAATATATTAATTTATTAACAATTATTAACCTCTGATTGTAAAAAAAATCAAAATATGAAAAAATATAAGAAGTTATAATGAAATAAAATTTTATGTAATTTTCATTAAAAAAAATGTGTGTATGTAATATAAGGCGTACATGGAAGTCATGCGGTGTCCACATCAGATTTTTTTATTTAACGTAAATCAAGAGGAATTTGAATTAATTGATTTGTAGGACAAAATTTTCGATGTTGCAATCAGTACTTGTTTTGTTAATATGATAGTATTTTTATGTTTAAAGACTCAATCAGATAATTGTGTGAGTGGATAGTCTACTTTCATTTAGATGTAGGAAGGTGTTAGAGGAAGGCACAAAGATCGCGCTTCCACGAATCGATTAATTTGATAGTTGAGATTTGTAAGTTACGGTAGGTGGTCGCGGTTGAAAGAAGTAAACGCAGTCGATATTAGGTTGTGTAAATACACTTATGCGAAATGTCTGCCGAGGCATTTGCATCAGTTGCATCCTGATACAGGCCAAACTGTGTTGTGTTATCAAGTTTAGAGGGTCTAAAAGGCGACATTCGGTAAATACCCATCATGGCTAGAAACGGAGGGAGTGGTGTGACGACTACATCGCCGCATGGCAGGTGTCTTGTCCTACGGGTCAGTCTAATTCTTTCGGCGATTTCCTTCAAAATGTCGATTTCTTTTTGAGCTGCAGTTAAGTCATCAACCAAGGTCACTGATCATCTTTAAAACGAAAAAAATCCGTTGATATTCCTTTGTTTTTTGTTCCGATTTTTGTGATTGGAAGTTATAAGTTTTCAATTTATTTTCTGCATTCACGAATTACTTCATTTAAAATACAATTAATTATATGACAAGAGACCAGAGCCTTGTTTCATTTCGGTTGTAATTTTGAAATTTCTCCAATGAATTTTATTTTGAATATGCATTTGTTAAAACTATTTACATTTTTGTTCCTTTAATTAGATAAAATTTTAGAATTTAATCGTATTTTTTTAAAGTTTCTAATACGAAATTTCTGCCTACTGAGTCCAGGGTTTTCCTGAAATTGACAAAAGTTGAGTCATATTTTCTGTTATTTATCATTTTATATAGCATTTATTGCAATTAAAAAATAATAATTATTTCAGTCAATTTAGATTTAAAATTTAAAAAAATTAATAGTACTTAAACAGAGAATTAGAAATAATGAAACTTATTTCTCTATAGTTCAAATATTTTTATATACTACCGAACTGTTATTTCAGTTTAATTATTTACCTAATAATTTTATGATACGTTGAATCTCGTTGATATATATCATTTTTCATCTTCATTTTCGCCTTTTTCTTCACCATATCAAATATCTTGAATCGCGTGATGGATTATAAGCCGCCATCTTATTCTAACCCTCTACAATCTCTCTTCCATAATCCTTTCCTACTCTAAATTTAAATCTATAATACATAATTCAGCCATTTATTGTTATTTTTTTAAATATATTGAACATTTTATTGCAAAATAATAAGTAATAAAATTAATTATTTGAGTGAACTGAATAATTTTTCTTAGTATAAACGTCTTAAAATATTCTACTTAAATATAAATAATTGCAATAAAATTTTTGATAAATTAATTATTTTATTAAATGATTTGCAAATAAGATTAGACGTTGCATAACACCTATTTATAAATTGATGAATCGGATTTTTTTTTATGATTGGATATAACCTACATAAAATCTAATTAAAGAGATGGAAATGAAGTCGTTATAATTTATAAACATTTTACTGTGCTTAACTTAATTACAATAATTCGTAATTACATTTTACGTAATTAAGATATAAAATAAAATAAAAAATGTCATATAATATAATCATAGCATACACAACTCGCGAAGATTGATTCTGATTATTTTATGAAAGGTTTTTCATATTTATTATAATAATAAAATATAAAAAGGAATTTAAGTTTTTACAGGAGAGTAAATTTTCATATTTTTAATTATACAACTTTAAGTCTACAGACATTATTATTATAAATTTTCTTGCCTTATCATTTCACTAACTCTTCCGTCTAACAGCGAAATACCCAAAGTATTTGGATCACATATTCCTCAAGCAATTTGATTCATCTAAAATGATATCTACGTTTATACTGATCATTATAGTGTAAATGCAGAGATTGCTTTAATATTGTCAAAGATAACTCTACCATATACGAAGTATTAATTATTAAAATATGTATTTTCCTTCCAACAATATAAAGAGACAACAATGGGAATGGAGACTAAGTTGTAAGAAATTAACGGAACTGCTGTGTTTAATAAACAATCGATTACAGTTTATCGAAACCATAAGTAAATTTGAATACAAAAAAAAATTCACATGTAGATAGGGTTTCCATTGAAATTCCTCAAACAATAGTATATGCATACGTATCTCATACAAAATACATAAATACTCGTATATAATGAGCAAGAACATTTAAAGATGAGTCAAAGGACCAAAGAATAGATCTATCAATCGCACAAAGAATAACTGATCAAAAAAGAAACAGTGAATCAAAGCGAAGAAGCAACAAAAGAAAGTGGCGAAATGAAAAATGTTGACCATGTACTACAAACATCCTAGAAGAGCTGATTCACCTCAAATCTCGGCGAAATTAGAGGTTTAATACATGCAATCGCTTTAGGTGGTAAGTCAGGTTGGCCGAGGGTCTAAGGCGCCAGATTTAAGTCGCTTTAGGTTTCTAACGTACTCGCAGTTATCCAGAAGGTTAACAGCGAACCAGTTCACCTCTCAAACGGGTTGGCAATCCCAGATAACCGTGTATTTCAATGTTTTTCTCCAAACCACGGCGATCCTGTTATATTTCTTCATAGTTTATTTTGGAATCACTGTACGACTTCGATATTACTTTTAATTTTCCTGCTCCATAGTTGGATTCCGTAGGTCCAAATCCTTTTCAGAAAACTGAGTAAAGCAACTGCTTGTTAGGTAATGTAGTTGCGACCCCTTCCCAAACAACCAGTATATCTCCCTGAATTTAATTTTAAACTGCGTCCTTCTCTCCCTTACATAAATCCATTTGTCAGACGGCGATCCAGATGAAGTTCTAGGTATCGCACGCTGTTAGCATGCGGGATGTAAAAGCCATTAAGTTGAACTCGCGGGTAGTCACTCTTCCTCATCGCAAGACTTAGCCAGTACCTTCATCTTCCATTTAGCTAGCCGTTCGTTATTTGTAGCCATTCGCATACTTTATTTGTATTGTTAATAAACTTGAAGAAACAAATAATATTATTAAGTGATCTAGTAAAACGATTATAATTTAAAATTCCAGAAAAAAGTTGCAAAAATATAATAGCTTTACCATTGACAGATTTTCATTTCAAATAAGACATAATTTTAAATTTTTAATGAATTAATTATCCAATATTTATAGTAAATTACGAAAAAGATCAAAATGTTGATTAAGAAGATTTGGATTAGATTTCGCCTCTAAAAAAAATGTCGTATTTTCCTTAAAAATTAAGCAGCATGAAAATTGGATAAAACTAAAAGTTTTATTAAAATATTTGGGTAGTAATTGACCCCTTGACTAAATAAGTTTTTATCACTTAATTATATATTTTTTAGAGTATAATTGCTAAACAAAAAGAATTTCATTTTTTTTTGTAAAACATTTTAGGGTTTCATATGATTCCCTTACTTGGAAGCTGGAAGCTACCTTATATAATCATTTTTAATAATAGCCAGAATTTGGAAAACAGGTAAATATCACAAATTATAAAAAATAATAAATTTTAAATCGACATCCTGGGGATCCACTTAAAAAAATCCCTAGTAGTCAATATTAATACGTACTAGGTAAATTTGGATTTTTAGTCTTGAAAATTAAAGCTTAAAAAAATATATATATATATTAAGTACGGGTCTTGTTCAGCTTCCTTATTTTTGGGGGTTTAAAAATGTATTTTTTGGGAATAATTATTTATTTCAATAAATGGGCCCGATTTAGTACAATCATATTCAGCAAGGCTAACAAAATTTCAGTTACCTAATAAAATTACGTGATTTTTCCCTTTTTCCGAATTCCTACAGTCACTTTACCAATAGTCAGAATACAGGATGTCCCATATAAAACGCAACCCATCATTCACTCATTCATGAAATTTCAAAAGTCAAGCTTACTCCCTTACTCTTTACTGAAATGGACTCGTCCAACATCTGAACATCGCGGCGACGCAGTAGAACACTACCGATAGTAACAACAATGCAATCATAACGTTCAGTGTATTGCTAGAGACAAGATGGTGTTTTCGCTAGATTAACGTGTTTTCATTGTTGAGTCGTACTTCAGTACGAAATCAGCGGTTGCAGTGCAAGATTTGTTTCATCATTAGTACCCAAATAAACCAGCTCCTAACAAAACATCAGTATTAAGGTTAGTTGTAAAATTTAGAGAGACCGGTTCAGTTAATAACAAGAAACACAAAAGATCTGCGTCAGTGTTGAAAACAGATACAGTCACTGAAATCAAAGACCGATTACTCGCCTCGCCAAATAAATCGATCAGACGTTTGTCTGCTGAAATTAATTTGTCTAAATCGACTGTTCATCCGGCGACCAAACGATTACAATTACGACCTTATCGCATTCAAACGGTTCATCGACTTCTTGAGCCCGACAAAGAAAAACGGCTACAATATTGTCAACGGTTCCGTCGATTTCTGCGTGAGGGAATTAATGTTACGGATTCGATATTTTTCACAGATGAAGCGCGGTTTAATTTGGATGACTACGTAAACAGCCAAAAGAGTAGAATTTGGAGTGCTGAAAATCCCCACGTTTATCACGAAAAACAATTACACCCACAGAAGTTGGGCGTGTGGTGCGCGATATAAAGGAAGAAAATAATCGGTCCTATTTTTTCGAGTACACCATTAATGCAGAACGATATCAGGATATTTTATTTCAGTTCATCGCACTCTTGGAAGAGGAAGACAGACACTGCCGGCTACAACATGACGGTGCGACATCGCACTACGCAGGTTCAACTTCTGATTTCGTCGAGGAATTCTTTGGTAATCGTGTTATCGGTCGAGGCTTGTGGCCACCAAGATCTCCAGATTTGACTGCGGCGGATTTTTTTCTACGGTGTTATCTCAAAGAAAAAGCCTACACCAACAAACCACGACCACTTGAACGTTTGAAAGTCAATATTGAACAAGCTGTATTAAATATCCAGCCACAAACTTTGAAAGAGGTTTTTGGCTAGATGTTGAAATGTTTGTGGATGTTGAAATTTTGAATTTAGGACTGTTGTAACACCTAGTTGTGCACCTCCCCTTTTTATTGCAATCGACTGCACCAAAGTCTCCAAAAAAATTTGATTTTTTTACTTTTTCTTAACTGCAGTAATAAGCCCTCATTGAAAGCTTTTCAACTGTATATCATAACTGGTACTTATTTTCATCGGTTCCAGAGTTATAGCCAAATGAAATTTTAATTAATGAAATATTTGGATCGTAGAGCGGAAGGCACATTGGTTTAAATCAAACTTCATCTTCTTTTTTTAACTTTTTTTTTAATTTAAATATATTGATTTTTTAATAATTAATTATTAACTTGTGTTTTTAAAAAAAACAAAAATTACGATAAATAATAATTCAATGATAACAATAAAAAAATAGATATATGAAAAAGTATCATAAGTTATTCGTGAAATAAAATTTTTACGTAATTTAATAGCCAAACAAGGAAGTCATGTGTTGCCCACATCAGATTTTTTATTTTACTCTTACCGTTGGAATTAATATTGTAATAGATAATAAAAAGAATTATCTTAGGTCTTCTTCGACCCGACTATGGCAATCGATTCCGTTGATATATCGATACTATTAAAAATGCTTGATCGTACAGAAAAAGATTTATGACTGGTTCAGTAGCAACCTTAGTAAAGGAGGCTATTTATAACGGATAAAGGGATTGTAAAGTGACATGATTAAAGTAGCCTACATTAACAGAGATATACTGTTAATAAAGAGAGATGGTTTGATTAAAATTATTTTTCTTTTATGATTAAAACTTATATTAATTTCAAAAAATAAAACTTACGTTGATTTAATTGTATTTAACAAAGACGAAAATAAACAGATAACAATAAACAGATGGGGCTGGTTCAATCTACTTCCCCTAATTGGATATTTGAAAAATTATGAAACACATGAATTAGGGAAGGGGTTTCCGATAATAATAATATCTCTTGAAGTATTTTACGAATTAACTCTATATATTGAGAAATCTTTATTTGTTACTGACTAATTGGTTTGTTCATATTAACCATTTGGAAATAACTACACAAATTTATTTATTTCTTTAGATAAATTAATTCCCTTCTTTTTCTTTAAATTATGTATGCTTTTTATATTAATCATTACTTCATGAGTAATCGTTATTTTTATTTAGAATACAGTTCTACATTCGTTAACTGTCACTCAAAGGACTAAAATTAAGGTCATTTTGAATAAAAGTCGTTTTTACTGCCATTTTCAAAGTAATGAATTTTTACCGACTTTTCGAAGAAAAGTAAATAGTAAAAAGTGAAAAGTAAAGTCAATTGTGGTTTCCGTATATATTTATATGCCTAAATATAAAACTTAATGGCATGAAAATCTCCAAAACTACTCAATCAATTTCATTGAAATTTAGATATGCTGTCTATCTGATATGCAAGTAAAAATTTGATGAAGATTGGTTAAGTTGTACCTGAGTTACGCTCAATTGAAGGTCGAAAAAATTTGAACGGGTCAATTCAAAGCGAGGTTCGTTATAATGCCGAAAGTAGGAACGTGAAAACAAAATAAAGTAAAAAAAAGTGAAAACAAAACTACTCAAGATTTTATTTAATATTAAATATATATATATATACTTATGCTTTAGTAGCTGTTGCTTGTGGAATCATTTGTAGCTAGAATAAGTTTATAAAAGAAACACTAGATTTTTGCGAGAATTCTGCTATAATTTAAAGATAGATACTATATTTGTCGTATTAGAAAATTTGTTTATTTACGTTTTAATTTCTAAATCTTAGTTAACAAAGGAGTAGTAAATATTTTTCATCAAATTTAAACGATAGAACAATAAAGTGTCGGTGTCGTCTCTAAGAAAACAATGTTTATTTTTCTGACATTTAGATTTTTCATAAAAAAATTTTCATTCACCCCGTTTCGCCTAAATTAGATTTTTTTTTAATTATGTAATATTCGACTTTTTGTTTTCAATGAAAACAAAATCTAATAAATTTTGCACCTTTGGTGAATGAGGTACAGAATTTTCATAAAACAATTTTCCCACCCATTTCAGTCTCTTATAGGCAATATTTTTTTAAATTCTTTCTTTAGTGGATGCCTTTTCTTTCTTTTCCTGTTTAGCCTCCGGCAATTACCGTTCAGGTGTTACTTCAGAAGATGAATGACTGTGATATGTATAAGAGTAAATGAAGTGTAGTCTTGTACAGTCTCAGTTCGACCATTCCTGAGATAATTGAAAACCCAACCACCAAAGAACACCAGTATCCACGGCCTAGTATTCAAATCCGTATAAATGTAACTGCCTTTACTAAGATGCTGGAACTCTGGACTTCCAAATCAGCTGATTTGGGAAGGCGCATTTACCACTAGATCAACCAGGTGGGTTTCTTTAGTGGGTGCCTAAGTGTAAAAATATATACCTTCAAAGGGTTACCTTTATAAGTAAAGCTGTAGTAGGTTTTAGCTGTGACTTGATAAAACAGTCAAAACACTGTTTTTATTTATATATATATATATATCAATACATATATTATTATCCATGACGTAACATATCGATATATGAATACGTTTCCTACCATATTAAAGTTAAATAATCTTTTTCTACTACCAAATCAAATTTTTTAACATACATTCTTTTTAAAGATATAACATCAATGATAGCAAAATGTAGCCTAATAGGAAAAATATCCATAAAACATAAAAATAAATAAATAGTTGAAAGATATTTCCTTAAAGGATGTCTTAACATTTTCAAGCATTAGAATCGACTAGAAAAATCGCGGGCTGTGATATAAATCGTTCGAACGAATGAATCGTGTCGTGTTGCGCGTAGCCGCTCCGTGGACTACCATCCGCTCTTCGCTAATAGCAGCTAAAATAAAAATGTGAGCATATAGTAAACAAACAAACCTACACACCATCCTTTTTACCTCCTTGTACGAAGTAAAAGTATGATTGCGAATTCCGATTTTCAGATTTCAACGGAAATATCCATTATGACAATCCCTGAATCTATTCTGACTAATTTCAGTCGGACGTCATTACGTACCGTATGTACGTATGTATTTCGCATAACTCATAAACGATTAACCGTAAGATGTTGAAATTTTTGATTTAGGATTTTTGTAACATCTAGTTGTTCACCTTCCCTTTTGATTGCAATCGACTGTACCAAAAGTCTCCAAAAAAGCCCAAAATCCAAAACATTTGGATTTTGAACTTCTTTTTTAAATGCAGTAATAAGCCCTCATTGAGAGATTTTCAACGACATACCATAAGTTGTACTTATTTTCCTTGGTTCAAAAGTTACAGCAAAATAAAATTTTATCTAATGAAATTTTTGGATCTTAAAAGGGGAAGACACATCGGTTCGAATCAGACTTCTTGTTTTTAACTTTTTTTTTTTTTAAATACATTGATTTATTAATAATTATTAATCTCTGATTGTAAAACAAATTTTACGATAAAAAATAATTCAATAATAAAAAAAAACATATGAAAAAATATCGGTAGTTATAAATGAAATAAAATTATATGTACTTTTCATTTTAAAAGAGAAATGTTTATATGGAATTTAATAGGCGTACAAGGAAGTCGTATGATGTTCACATCAGATTTTTTATGGGAAAGATACGAAGAAATGAAATACGAACGAAACCTACATATTTTTTATTTTTAAGTTTAATTTATTAGTTAAAATAATTTATAATTCTTATTTCTAATGGGTTTTTAAATTTGTACTTTCCCAGTTATAGAGATATAGTAGCTATTGCTAAAACGGGCAAGTACATAGTGATTACAAATGAAATATACCCTTTCGACAGCTTATAAAAATATAAACTGGAGCATGTGAATACAATAAATGATATGGTTGTACAGGTAATTTTTAAACTTTTATGTTGGTATGTCTGTTCTGCTGTTGTACGTCAGTGATTTATGTGTTATGTAACCAGTATGGTAAGATGGCCGCTACTGCAGTAGAGAAAGCTTCTTGTGTGCTCAAATTAGCCAAAACAAACTCGTTTACTGACGTGCAGCGACGTTTCCAAACAAAAGACGGTAAATCACTATCAATAAGAAAATCAATCTACAACTGGTATAAACAGTTTCAAAATACAGAGTGTGTGTGTAAAAAGAAAAGTGATGGAAAACCTTTTTCATAAAAACAAATTGATCGTGTTCGTAGTGTGCATCAACGTAGCCCAGGCAAATCAACTAGATCAGGAAGTTAAAATTACAAATCCCTCAACGTACTGGTTGGAAAATTCTGCGGAAACTTTGAAAATGCCGATTTATATATTATACTTAGTACAAAGTTTAAATATCAGCGACAAAGTCTTTCGTAAACATTTTGGTTGTAGGAATGTTTTGAAAATGACGATAGCTTTTTACATCGCCCAATATTCGGTGATGACTGTACGTTTCACATTAGCAGAATATTTAATTGACATGATGTAAGCATGAGTAAAGAAAACTCAAGAGAAAATTTGCAACATACTCGCGATTCCCCTAAAGTGAACGTGTTTTGCGTTGTATTTAGTGAAACGATGTTCTCTTTTCACGAAGTGACACAAGTGTGCGGTAAAATAAAATAAATGAATAATATTTAAAATGTAAAAGAGTATTTAAAGTGGCCGCTAGTACCGCCACACCATTTTCCGATAGTTTGTTCATAAGGGTGTATTCCCTGAATTTAATACCGTGTTTCAGTTATACGTGTTTTATTTACCTCCATTTTTGGTTTAAAAAAAAATTGTAAATAAATCACCACAGAATGTAATGGTACATTAATCCACCGGGTTAGTCTATTCGTAAACTCGTCATGGCAAAATCAGCTGATTTTTCGAGAGTTTTAAGGTTTGAGTCTTTTAAAATGCTTTTATATAAAAGCCTTCAGATGGACTGTATATGAAGGCTGCTTTTATATGGATTTGAATACTAGACTGTAGAAACCGGTATTCTTTGGGGGTTGGGTTTCAGTTATCCGTATTGCAATGATAAACAACCTGTAAAACCTGCCAGGAAATTCCAATGGAATCACCAAGAGTCGGACACGACTTAATAGCTAAATTATATTTTTCATTTCATTGGTATATTACGATTACACCATCCAATTTTTCGTATATTTAACCTGCATTATTATGTTGTTCTTAATTTTTTATTTTTATAATAACAGGATTTGGACGTTAATTATTCGGCCTGAAAATTGTAAGAGTGAAAATGTACGTATCTGTGGTTCTGTTTTATTAAATAAAAATACACATATACAATATCGTTTATTGGAGCTGCTAATAAACGGTAACTTAGTGAAGAATAAGGTCTCTTTCCTTATGTACAGATCACCGCGTAAATTAATGAAATAGTTATCCAGATGTTACACGCCGTACCGATACGTATTATTCCGCCATTCCTTCAGTAAGCCGGATAATAACACCGGTCTCTGGAGGCCGTTCACTTTAAACTGCTTGAAATCTGCATTCTCTATGTTCGTTTTAGTACAGTTTCTCCAGCTATCCGAATAGGTAATGGATCTGAACGCAACGTGACCGAATAAACCACTTTCCAGTATGTTCCACAAACTGCCGAATGTCCATTGCTGCGACAGATCCTCTCGACGCTCGCCTGAGGTATTGTCAAATAAGATGCCTTACTTCTCTAACTCCATGATGTTTTCTGGTTCACCTATTTCCCCGCCACGATTTTGATACAAATCCGCTGCACCTACTTTCCGTATATAACCGCTTAAGTCAACCTAAACTTCACAAATAATACCGTCTGCTGCTGGTACCATCAAACAGATATTAATTCACGGGCTTAAGAGAAAATAAGTTACACAACTGAAATATGATGACCATGAGTTTCCCAGGCGATAACCAACAACATATTAATAGTACAGGAAAATGCATTACCAATGCAGATGTTTTTCTTTTTCTACCGACTGGCAAAATCCCATTAATAAAACCGACCATTACAGTCCTTCATATGAGGTAAATACCAAATTTTGAACATAGTAAAGTTAGGATTAATAAGTAGTGAAATTCAACCGAGTAGAATATTACAACAGCACGAGCTATGGTAAGAAATCAAAATATAAAAAAGAGGAGTAATATCGAATCTCACTATAACACACAGAATTAATGATAATATGTTACAAGAAATCTGATGTGGAGATCATATGACTTCCTTGTACGCCCATTACATTACATATACGCATTTTTTTAAACTGAAAAGTACATAAAATTTTATTTCAATAATAACTTCTGATTTTTTTCATGTTTCTTTTTCTTATTGTTATTATTGAATTATTTATTGTAATTTTTTCCAAAGTCACAGGTTAGTAATTATTAATAAATAAATATACTCGTAATAAAGTCTGCTTTCGTTTGGAAGAAAGGAATGAATTAATTACAGTAATATGAATATTTAAAAATTTTTAAACGAGCCGTCTTAGAGGAGGTCTATAAACTGCTGAACATATTTTTCATAACAATTGAATTCAATATAAACCGAAAAAAAGTCATCATTGTAATTTACGCTTTTAGAATATTTATTTGATATTTGCACGTGTTGGAATGATAAAAACAATTTTGTTTCATTAACATTAACACGGCTATCCCAAATATTTAAAAACGTTAATTATATTGTATAAATCTGAGATTGATGCTTTTTACTCGGGTAACGTGTAATTTTTTTTTTTTTTAAATAGCATACGACTATATAATAATGAGAAAAATAGAAAATAGCTGCACTCTTGTCATTGAATATTATTTATATAACTATGAAACGCTTGACAAAAATTATACATAATGTGCATAAACAACAGTGCGTCAGTGCTGATATAAATGCATTATAAAAGGAAATATAGATATAAATATATTTCTTTACTTTATATTTTTAAAATTTTAACATGATATATCAGTACGTATGTACATACGTACGTACAGACGTCACACCGAAACTAATCAAAATGGATTCAGATATAGGCAGAATAGTATATTTATGTTGAAATCTGAAAACCGAAATTTTTCGCGATCACAATACTTCCTTTACTTCGTACAAAAAAGTAATAAACACATAAATAATAGAAAATAATTTTACATATTTAATAATTAAATAAATATTAAAACCATTCAAAAGTTGCGTCGTTACAATTAACGAAAAAGTACCAATGAAAGTTTTAATAATGTAGTAAAAAAATAAATTAATGGAAAGAATTATTTGATTTTTCATTTGTTACTTTCCCGTCTAGATAGCGCGATAGCAGAGCTATAGCTCGAGAACAGAAAGTATTGTAATCGGTCTAATTTGGGCATATGCGGTTTCATCGGCTCGTGCCGTTTTGATACCCAAGGAACTCAAAAATCCAGATGGATTTTTTCCTTTGCTAATGAACCTATGTATGTATGTCTCTTCGGTGTTGACATTTAATCACCTTATATCGCAAGAACTACTGGACCGTTTTTGACCCAACAGATTACTTCTATATATGAGGCATAGATGCCACAAAATTTTCAATTTAAAAAGTCAACGGGGTGAGACTGTAAAGCAAGGTCACCTTCAGTATCTCGAGATTTCACCTAATTAAGGTTATATTTTCTTAGGCACATTTGTTAACAATTAAAAAACCATAATATTTGTAACAAATGTTTTGCAAAATCGTACCTCCACCCCAAAAAATTCTCTAAACTACTATTTGTGACATCACTGGTGAGCGGCAGAGTTAAATAAACGAATAATATTTAAAGTACAGGGTTATCATAAAAGAATGGTGCGGTTTTGGTAATTCATAGGAAGATTGTAGGGAAATTTCTAGATGTTATATTGGTATCCCTGAAAGCCTCCAACCCAAAAGTTTGTTTATCAGCAGTTGTAATCTCAACGTCAGTTCTTGTATTGTTGTTGCGGTGAGTTTAGCGAGTTACTATGTTCTCAGATAAAGACAAAGCAAAGTGTGTTTTATTGATGCCTCCGTAATTTTAGTTCAACGTGCGTTTCGACGTAAATTCGGAAAAGATCCACCGCACAAAAATAACATAACACGTTGGTTCAAACGATTCGAAGAAACCGGATCGGTTAAGAAACAGAAATCAACCGGCAGACCAAGTATACCAGACGAAACGGTTGAACTAATTAGACGATCGGCAATTAGAAGTCCTGGGAAGTCCATCCCCCGTCGAAGCGTCGAATTAGGTATTCCAAAATCAACAGTTCACAAAGTTTTACGTAAAAAACTGAAATTACACGCTTATAAAATCCAGATACTGCAGAAATTGAAATCCAATGATGGTGTAAAACGTTACAATTTCGCTGTCGAAATATCGGACAGAATAAGTGAAAACGAATCATTTTTAGATGATATAATTTTTACAGACGAAGCTACATTCCATGTGAATGGATGTGTTAACAGACACAATTCACGAATGTGGGGCTCTGAAAACCCACACGCAATTATTGAGAAACAACGCGATTCGCCTAAAGTTAATGTTTGGTGTCGTGTGATGAAAAATCGTGTAATAGGGCCTTTCTTTGCTGAAAAAACAATTAACGGAATTGTGTATCTTGACATGTTAACCGATTATTGCTTTCCTCAGCTGGATGAAATCCAAAACATTCATCGACTTCATTTCCAACAAGATGGTGCTCCCCGCACTTCAATGCGTTGGTCACAGACGCTTTGAACGAAAAATTTGGAGATCGATGGATAGGCCGGCAAGGATCCGTACTTTGGCCTCCAAGGAGTCCAGACCTGACACCTTGCGATTTTTTCTTGTGGAGGTACATCAAAAGCGTTGTTTATACACAGAAAATTCGCGACCTAAACCGCTTAAAAAACAGGGTTAAAGAAGTAATGACAACCATTAACGAAGAAATGTTAACTAATGTTTGGAGAGAAGTTGAGTATCGTTTGGACATTTGTCGAGCGACTAAGGGCGCAAATATTGAAATTTATTAATTATGTAAAAAGATGTTTGAGACGACAAATTTGAAAAATAAAAAACATAAACTGTAAGTAATTATGTTTTAATTTAAACCATGTTCAAAACCGCACCATTGTTTTATGATAACTCTGTATAATATAGTAACTCGATCTGGCTGGGTCTCGAAGTCGATCGCCCGTTTTATTCTGTACCTGGTGCATTAAGCCTTGCGGCTACGCCAGTCTGCCGACCGTACAGACAGGATTTGTTCTGTGGAAATTGTGAAATTACTTTCGTTTAGTTAGTGCCGCTAATATCTCCAAACCCGTGCGAATTAAATACGGTTTGCGTGCGCGCTTTACTTATAATCATTAATTAAGTAAAAACATTATACTTAAATAAATTGATAAATATTTTAAATTAAGTTTTGTGTGTGTGTGTGTGTGTGGAAGCCGTGCATTAGAAACAATCCTCAGTTGTACGACTTTCCCGAAACGCTGCTTTAGCTGCGTAAAAAAAGTCAGTTTTTTTTTTAACAAACATTTATGTTACGTTATGACTACAATTTTCTTTTTGCGTATTTTAATTTTTTTTTACTAAAATATTTGTTTATAGGATAATAATATTTTTAAATAGTTAAATGTTAAAATAAATTATTTTAATATTTATCAATATTTCTTATTTTGTAAAATTGTCAAAAATGTAATATATGAAGAAAAATCACAATCCGTACATAAAACTTTGTTTTCCAGAAATTTTTATAACCTTTTTTTTTGTAAAACTTAAAAATCAGAATTACTTCAAGAATATAGTACATATAGAAGCCTTCAATTAGATTATACAATAAATAATAGACTCATTTTTCGGTCTACTTTTATCCTTATCAGTGACGGTAAGACGGCTTTGTCCTTGTAATAATGTATAAATCCATTTTGTTCTCCTTTATTCACCGGTCTTTGTGTAGTCTTTAATTTAAAAAAAAAGTATTTTAATAAAAATATCATAAAATAATATATATTAATATAAGAACCCATGTCTATTTAACTCAATAAAACAAGAGAAAAATATTATTTAAATTTTCAAAACTGTAAAGGAACTGAATTTCCATCGGTTATTTCTTGTCACAAAAACTGTAATCTGCATTGTTTTACTGCAACAACAAACATTAATCGTGTATCAAAATAAATCAAATATAGGAATATATAAAAAAATCTGCCAATATTACGGTAATGTGTTCCTAACATCTGTCTGTTAAGAAAAATAGTTTCTTCTATAACCATTGGTCCGGAAATTTTTTTTTATCCGTCTATCTGTCGTTTTAAATTTATTGAAGTAAACGTTTATACTTCTAGAATGCAAATATAAAAATTTCATAAGAGTAGTTCAATCGACTCTACAGATATAAATTCCATTAAAATAAACCTATGCAAAATGACAACGTGACGTTTCTGGACCTATGTTTATAGAAATTTTTATCATTTTACTGATGTTAAGAACACATAGCCAAAATATGGAGACTTTTTACTTTGTTACTTTTTACCTTTTTTACTTTGTTCACACATTCTGTTTAAATGCTTAAACCTTAAAGTTCAAACGGACATTTTCACAAAATATCAAAAACGTTTACCGATCTTATTATCTAGGGAAATATACTCAGGATTTTACATTAGTATATATTAATTGTTTACTAACGGAAACGAAAAAAAAAAAAAAATAAAAACGCTATATAATATACATTGTGGTTGAGGTTGATTCAGTCAAAGAACTTATAAAAAATACGATTTTTACGGTAATAAACAGATCATACTTTCCCAAAACATTTCTTTTAACAAAAAAAGCTGACAACACAGTTGACTTTCCCGTCACGTGGCTAAAGCCGCGTTCTAGGAAAGTTGTGCAACTATGGTTTGTACCTGATTCACGGCTTACACACACAACTTAATGTAAAATATTTATCATTTTATATAAATGTAATATTTTTTCGTTTATTTAATTCGTTTATTCTAAAAAAAAGCGCGCGCACATACCGTATTTAATTTGCGCGGCTGTGGCGGGTACTAGCGGTACCGCCACAGCCGCGGAAAACTTATTTAATTTTACAACTTACATAGAACAAATTTTGTTAGTGCGGTCAACAGAATGTATCGCCGCAAGACTCAATGCACCAGTTATTGAATAACCCGGGCGATCGACTTCGAGACCTAGCCGGACCAGTTACTTTTTTACACTTTAAATATCATTCATTTGACCTGGAGGTTAGAGACAGGCACTGAAAAGATCCAACGGGCAGGCTAAACTGTCGTGCCGGATTTACGGCAGGCGGACGGGAAGGCCCGTTAGAGTGAACAATCCCCTGGGCCGTGCTATGCTGCACTGTGGTTCCAGCCCGGGTGGTAAGCGGAAAAAATTAATAATTTATTTAATTCTACCGCTCGCTTGTCACGCCAAAACATAGCAAGCGACACAACAGCCGTACCTCAGTGATATACTAGCGCTCCTTGTAGTGACAAGGGGTACTATTTGTGCAGTATGCCCATATAGACACTAGTTTAGGATATTTTTTGGATGGGAGTGCTATTTTGCAAATATTGTTATTTTTTAATCATTAACAAAATTATCTAAGAAATATATGACTGTAATTAGGCGAAATCTCGAGATACCGAGGATGACCTTGCTCTACAGCGTCACTGCTTTAACCTTTTTAAGCTGAAAATTTAATAACATCAATTCCCCATGTATAGAAGTAATGTGACCACTTTTGGTGAAAAATCGGTCCAGTAGTTCTGGAGATATTAGGTGATTTATAGGCCAACATCGAACACATACACGTACATACGAACACCCGAGATCCGGAGAATTTTCATCCGGTTTTTTGGGTTCCTTAGGTGTCAAAAGTCAAGATTGCAATGAAAACCTCATATGCCCAAATTGGACCGATTAAAATACTTTCCTTTCTGAAGCTATATAACGCTTTCTAAACGGGAAAGTAAAAATATTCTTTCTTGAATATTTCTTTTACCAAATAAAATTTGATTGTAACGCGACATACATAGGAGAAGCAGGGTGAACATTTAAAACAAAATTTAATAGAAGTATAAATTACGGGGAAAAAATTAAAATTACCTAATGCATTTGATAGAAAAATGACGTATTTCCAATGAGTTGATGAAAATATTACATTATTTATAGAAAGAAAAACGTACAAATATTCTAGAAACCATAGAAATATTAATGCTAAAATTAAAGAACAAGACATACACTGCAATTAATGAATAAATCAGTCCGACGAAACGTTTAAAAATTTAAAATTGTTAGAATAACTAAACACAAGAATTAGTTTTAAGAAATAATAGAACCGTTATAGTGGGAGGGGCTAAGCAGAAGAGGCCATGACAGTAGGAATGATGAGTGGGAGGAGCTTAACAACGGTATTTATTCGACGATCCGACTCAGGAAGACAGTGCTAAAGTAGTTTTAAGAATTGAGGTACTCCGAAACGCAGAATATTTCCATGTTTTACTTGTACATTTTCATGTATAGCTTGAATATTCCCATATTTTCTAGAATATTTAAACGTTCTCATTTTTTCTGTATAATGTATTATTTTCATAGAATTTATCATTTCATTGGTAATATGTCCTTTTTCTGTCAAATGTGTTGCATAATTTGAACTACTAACATTAGAGTGACAATGCTAGGAAGGGCAGAAAATAACAAGAAAATCAAAGATATATAGAGTGTAACAAAAACGTGTATCTCTATAGATTTTCACATCCTATATATCAAATGAACAGAAAAGTATTCTGTGAAAAAATTGCAATTTTCCCTTGATTTTCCTTTTGTCTACCATATTGTATTCTTTAAAGAAAAATTTGTATATTAAAATTTGATTGAGGAATCATTATAATACTGGGTACACATTTTACTCAAACTTTCTTTTTTTAATTAAACGATTTCGGTGTAAACACGTTCACAAATTAGAAAATGGTGGCTTATTTTTAGTTATTATATAAATCCGGAAGTATGAACGTATGTTAATTAGCTTTTATGATTTTATTTTTTTCATTTTATTTTTATAAACATCTCTCAATTATCTAAATATAAAATCTTTAAAATTTGCTTACTTATTTCTATACATCGTTACATTTTTAAATTAATCCGACAAGGCGGCATTTTACAATTTACTACTTTTTGTGGATGCATCGTGAAAGTTAAAATTCGGGTAGAATACAAAAATTTGAAGACGTTCGGAGATAAGGAGGTGACTATTTTTTTTTTTTTCTTTTTTTGTCTTCAGTCATTTGACTGGTTTGATGCAGCTCTCCAAGATTCCCTATCTAGTGCTAGTCGTTTCATTTCAGTATACCCTCTACATTCTACATCCCTAACAATTTGTTTTACATATTCCAAACGTGGCCTGCCTACACAATTTTTTCCTTCTACCTGTCCTTCCAATATTAAAGCGACTATTCCAGGATGCCTTAGTATGTGGCCTATAAATCTGTCTCTTCTTTTAACTGTATTTTTCCAAATGCTTCTTTCTTCATCTATTTGCCGCAATACCTCTTCATTTGTCACTTTATCCACCCATCTGATTTTTAACATTCTCCTATAGCACCGCATTTCAAAAGCTTCTAATCTTTTCTTCTCAGATACTCTGATTGTCCAAGTTTCACTTCCATATAAAGCGACACTCCAAACATACACTTTCAAAAATCTTTTCCTGACATTTAAATTAATTTTTAATGTAAACAAATTATATTTCTTACTGAAGGCTCGTATAATTTCTTTATAATTTTTTTTATGCATACATCCAAAACAGATTACTAAAAATTTCTGAAACTTAAAAAAAATTATTTTCCTTTATAAATTGTAACTTCAGTTAAATTTTAGCCTCAATCCGAGAAGGGCCAAACCAAAATATTTTTATTTTATCTTCGATTTTGGTTTTTTTTTCTGAACAGATTTAACCATTAAGCATCAAATTAAGCGGAAGTATTTCTGTGTACTAGATCTTAATATTGTTAAGTTTTGGATTCCTGCAGATAAGTAAGACGGTACACATTATTACATTTTATCGTTTGGTAGATTTGTTACCTAAAACGTATTTCCAAAATTGATTTGATCGATTTTATCGATTATAATAAATTAATTAAAATTTAAAAACTAAAAATCGTACTTAAATAAAAATTTACAAAGGCGAAGCCGAGAAAACTGTGTAATCCTTTTCCTACTTTTTAAAATCATTTATATATTTTTATATTGTTTAATCTGTATAAATAAAAATGTAAATATTTGTTTGTTAAAAATCTTAAATCTCCGAAATTTCTTCACGGAATGCTTTGAAATTTTGAAACAACGTTGCATTTAAATACGCGCGTGTTTTTATGAACTTACTATTTATATACCAAAGATGTAATACCTGCGACAGGTAAAAACATGCTATTTTTGAAAACAGCGCTGTCTGTTGGACGTAAAAGCAACACACGCTGTACTAAATATTTTACGATTCCATTTCGATGTTTCCGATATGTGTGTCCGCTATAAACTAAATAAATAACTGGACCGATTTACGCGTGAGGAAAAAGGAGAAAGGGAAAAATCGAAGAAGGTAAAAAGGGTAGAAGGGAAAATGGAAAAGAAAAAAACAAAAACGAAGAAAAGGAAATGGAAAGGGGAAAGGATAAAATTGAAAAAGGGAGGAAGGAAGAGGAAAGGGGAAAGATAAATGGTGGAAGGAAAGGGGAAAGAGGGGGAGGGAAATGAGGTAAATGTAAAGAGGAAATTGGTGGAAAGGGAACGGGAATTTAGTAAACAAGAAAATGGTAAATGGGCGGGAAAGGGATAAGGGAAAAGGGAAAGGTTAAATTCGGTAATATTCATTTTGTTAATGTTTTATCAAATTTTCAACTGTGTTCATTTAATCTATTTATATATATATATCAAATCTAGCAATAGCGAAGCATTGCCAGGTCTGCTAGTTTAAAATAAAAATTGATGAAACCGCCATTTTAAAATTTGTTAAGTGGTTTACTCCGTAACTTTTCATTTATTATAGAAAGATGGTTTTAATATGTGTACCAAATATTAAAGTTATTGCTTATTTTTTGATATAAATTTTTCTTAAAACTTTCAAAACCTACTTCCTTATACGCCATGTAATTAAATTACATGCACACATTTTTTTTTTTTTTTTAAATGAAAATTTCATAAAATTTTACTTCATTAATAACTTCTGATTTTTTTCATATCTGTTTTTTTTTCGTTGTTATTATTTGATTATTATTTGTTGTTAAGATTTTTTTTTTTACAATCAGAGGTTAATAATTAATTATTAATAAATCAATATATCTAAATTAAAAAAAAAAGTTAAAAAAGGAGATGAAATCTGACTCGAACCGATATTCCTTCCTCTTGTAAGATACAAATATTTCATTAATTAAAATTTTATTTGGTTAAAACTCTGGAACCAATGAAAATAGGGGATTTTTTCGGAATTCTACCTAAAAAACCCACTTAATTTTTTAACCAATCAGCCAAAAATCGATGTACTTTTAATAGCCAATAAGAATTAGGTGGGAATAAGTATGTTTCAAAATAAAAGATCATAATGAGTAGTTTTTCGTTTCTCCCATCCCCCAAAAGTTTGCAAGTTTTTCACCTGGAGATAACTGAAAATAGCATGAAATATTGTTATTAACAATAACAAAGTTGGCGAAATAACCCAATAACCAAATATAACCATTTATATTACCATTCTTATAACAATTAATATTTATTTATTTTATAAATATAATGTTCTTTATTTTTCTGTTTAACCTCCGGGAATTACCGTACAGGCAGTCTCAGGTCGACCATTTCTGAAATGTATGATTAATTGAAACCCAACCACCAAAGAACACCGGTATCCATGATTTAGTATTCAAATCCGTGTAAAAATAACTGACTTTACTAGGACTTGAACGCTGGAACTTTCGACTTCCAAATCAACTGATTTGGGAAGATGAGTTCACTACTAGACCAACCCGGTTGGTTTTTTTTTCAGGTTCACTGTTAAAGGCATGCTTCAGAGGATGAGATGAATGATTTTTAGTGGGTGTAAAAAATGCCATGCCTGACCGGGATTCAAACCCGGGACCTCCGGATGAAAGGCCGAGAGGTTACACTCACGCCACGGAGACCGGTAATTATTTATTATTTAAATAATCAAAACATGAATGTTAATTTGGCTAGATTTATAAATTTTTTAATAAATTCAATAATTACTGCAATTATTTATTATTTAAATAACCAAAACATTACTGTTAGTCGATTATAGGGAACGTAACGAGCATAGGTTAACTTTGGTTAGATTATATTTATAATAATAAGCAATAATACTTATATTTTTAATATGTAAAATATGTTAATATGAAGAAAGTTTAAACTGACTGGTATAAAAGAGCATGTGTTTTGGGGTTATTTCTCCAACCGGGGTATTTTTAATATTAATATTTCCCGCTATTTTGAGTTACTTCATGCTATTTTGAAATATGCATATTCCCACATAATTCTTACTGGATATTAAAAATACATCGATTTTTTACCCATTGGTTAAATAATTAAGTGTTTTATTGTGGTTGATGGGTAGGGTAATTCCGAAAAACATCCATAATAAGTACCACTTATCATATACCGTTGAAAAGCTTTCAATGAAGGCTTATTACTGATTTTAAGAAAATGTCCAAAAATCAAATGTTTTTATGGATTTTGGGCTCATTTGAATACTTTTGGTTCAGTCGATTCCAATCAAAAGGGAAATTCCACTACTAGATGTTACACAGTCCTAAATAAAAAATTTTAACATTCTACAGCTTATCGTTTTTGAGTTATGCGAGATACATACATACGTACAAGCGTCACGCCGAACTAGTCAAAATGGATTCAGGGATGGTCAAAATGGATATTTCCGTTGAAATCTGAAAACCGAAATTTTTCGCGATCACAATACTTCTTTTACTTCGTACAAGGCTATTAAAAATAAATAGCCAGGAATAGTTTTTAATACACACACATAAATGAAAAGTTCGTAATTTTGAGACAAGATTAAATTAATAATATATTCCTTTTTTAGATTAGACTTTTATTATTCCACATATTACAAATTTATTTTGGCAATTAAAATGGAATAAATGAAGCGATTTATAAAGAAAAAAAATACCAGAACTTTGCCAGGAATCAAACCCTTGTGTGGCTTATGTATCAGAAAATAGTAATTTTAAATGACAGATTGTAGCATTTATCTGGAAGTTGTCTTCTGTTAGAGAACGCTACAGAAAAATCCTGTAGAGATTGGTATAATAGCGTTTAGCTACAAAAATCCTTATTAAGTTTAGATTTATTAGAAATATAAAACAAAAATCAATATTTGTGTCGTGTAAAGTCAATTTATATGCTGTAATGACATACTATAATTTAATTTGTCTAATTTATGATTAATAAAGTATAAGTTGCAATTAATTAAAAAATAATAATATACGTTCCATCTAGAAGATTCTAAAATAATATTGTAATAAAGGGCCCTCATTAAAACAAATTATTTATTTATAATAAAAATAATACGTAATAAATATTAAACAAAAATTATTGAATGACCAAATATATTTTAACTAATTAAATTCATTTTGTACTATTGTTCTCAGATTAAAGACGTTTAAAATCTCCCGTTTAGTACTTGGTTTTATAAACGAATTCTTATTCTGCTAGATGAACAGAAAGGCATATTTTAATATTACAATCCACGAATTAATGATTTTTGTATGCAGACAATCCCAGCAGAAGTTTCTTGTACGGCTCAATATTAGAAAGATTAAATTGTAAACTAATTAACATAGAAAATATTATTTAAATGATTTTATTTAATTAATAATTTTCATTTTGAAAGTAATAATTTAAAATAAAGATAAGAATTAATAAGTAAATAAATATATAGAACGTAAAGGAGACAACTCTGTTAATGACAAAGATGGTCACAAACGAAACAAGTGATAAAATAGTTTTTTCTTTTTTTTTTTGTAAAATATTCTCATTGGGAAACGAAGTGGAAAATGAACCGAGTAAAAAGGTTGAATAGAACACCATCAGCTGAATTGATGTGATCTAAATCGAACTTAGTCCAACAGGGTTGTTGAACAGATGAGTACCTGTGAATGGTACCAACAACGGAAAATGCTGGTCATCTCCTGAATTACAAGTTTAGAGAAAGATAGATGGATGTACAAGATAAAAATAAATGAGTGAGATAGAAAAAAAAATATATATATATATATTTAGCAAAAAAGATAGAATAAATGACAAAAAAATGTGAATTTGAAAAACATAAAAAAGAAGTAATATGTAATCCTGTGGTATTACTAATCCAAAGCACTGTACTGAATTAGAATTTTACATTCCTACTTTTTTACTCTGGTTAAATTTAAATAATTATAATTTAAATACGCTATAAATAAATTTTAAAAACAAAAATTATAAGTATTATAAAAAATAAAAGAGAAATTATATTCTTATTTTCTCGTCATAGAAATATAAAAAAAAAAATAAATAAAATACAAAATAAGTTTAATTAACAGTTTAATAACTTTTATTAATATTTTAAGTAACAGTAAGTAATTCCTATTATCTCATTATTTAAAATTGTAGCAGATATAACCATATTAATAAACACTAAATAAAATAATATATATAGTGTTTCTAAAATGGAGTGCTGGCTATACTTTTTCGAATTCTATTTGCAAAATTAAACAGAAAATATCGTTAGGAAAAATGGCAATTTCTCTTTCGTTCTTTCCCTGAACGCCATTTTTTATTTTTATACAAAAGTGTATATCTCATGTTCGAAGAGAGGAATCACATTAATATTCTGTAAGCGTCTTTGTAATAATGTTTTAAAAATAGCAAAAAATCAGGAAGTAAATACCTTTACAAATTACAAAATAGCGGCCATGTTTATTTTTCAATCCGTTATATCTCCATAAATATTAGTTTTATCAAAATTTATGTTTTGCTAAAATATTAAGCCTTTTATTTTGAACTAAATGACATTTTATTTTTTTAAATTTTTAAATCGGTTAACAAATAGCCGAGTAATTGCAGAAAATTGATGTTGTAATTTTTTGCTTGTTTTCATTTCCTCCATTTTACCTTCAGCTAGATTAAATATTAATTGTTTTTATTTATTGTTAATTCTAGTATTGTAAATCAGTATGAAATTAAGTAATAATTTTCTCACAATAATAGACCTAATAATTAAAAAAATAAGATAACTACCGGTGATAATCTTTTGTTAATTGTTGTAGAACATTATTAGGTATACTTTTAAAAAATAGTTGACGATTGTTAAAAGTTATAAGAGATGTTCAAAGTGTCCACCGCTAGAAATTACACAAGTCTCCAGTCTTTTTCTGAGAGATTATCTTAACCGTTCAAATATTCCGGGAGAATTCCAAATTTCTTGAAATCCATTTTGGATCATTGTTGAAGATCCTCAATGTTGAGTATTAGAGTTGAATAAATAATATATTTCAAATGGCCTCGCAGGTAGAAGTCAAGAGGGTTTAAGTGAGATGATCTGGCAGACCAGGACAGTGCATCTCCACGGCCTATCCATTTTTTCATGCAGGAAATCTGATACCAACTGACTGACATCTGCTGGCGCTCCATCGTAGTGAAACTAATATTCCTTTTAAGGGGTTGCACATGTTCCAAAAAATGTGGAAGATTTTCAGCATATGAGCACGATAATTTTCTTCATTTAAATGATTTGGTAGAATGACAAACCCTAAAAGATAATCATTAAAAATACCTGCCCGTATGTTCAGAAAAGATCTTTGTTGATGGCCACTTTGGAAGGTGCCATGAGGAATCTCATCGCTTCTGATACGCTGTTTGTGATAGGTTTGAACACCATTCCTGTTGAAAGAATGTTCATTTTTATATTGTTAACATGATCAGCAGTAATACTCGCTGTGTAAAATTATTCAAAGGTAAAAAATTAATATCAGTTGTTTTATTATTATTTATGTTAAATTTCATTGTGAGAAAATTATTACTTAATTTAATATTAATTTACAATATAAGAATTAACAGTACATAAAAACAATTAATATTTCATCGAATTGAACGTAAAGTGGAGGACATGAAAACAGACATCAAAATTACATCATTTTGATGCCATAACTCGGCTATTTGTTTAACGATTTAAAAAAAATAAAATCGTTTTATTTTTAAAAATAAAATGATTTTTTAGAATAAAACAACATTTTGTTAAAAATAAAAGCTTAATGTTTTAGACATAACATACATTTTGATAAAACTTATATTTATTGCGATATAACGAATTGAAAAATAAACATGCCTGCCATATTATGTAATATGTGAAGGTATTTAAGTACTGATTTTTTGCTAATTTTAAAACTTTATTACAAAAACGCTTGCACAATATTAATGTGATTCCTCTGTCCGAACTGAAGATATAAATTTTTATATAAAAATAACAATCAAGTGATAGGGAGTGATCGAGAACGAAGGAGAAATTGCCATTATTCCTTAGGATATTTTTGTTTAGTTTTACAAGTAGAATTCGAAAACGTATAGCTAGCCCATTTTAAAAACAACCTTTATATACATATATATGTATATATAAGGAAATTAAATTTGTTTAATATTGAATTTGCCGCGTTGTACGTAGGTAGAGTAGTGACCGGATTACACGGTAGAGGGAGTTAAGATTGGAAAAAGCCACGTGCGGGTTGAATGTAATCATGTGTTATATAGTGAAAAAAATTATTTTACGTAGATTTTTAGAAATACATTAACACAATAAAGTATAAACTTTAAATGTCATTCCTTTATTTACAGGTGAAAATTTGCGTAAATAGAATATAGGATTAATGAAAATACACTTTGTTTAAGAAACAACGAAATATTGTTTATTTGTTTAAGTCGATTCCCGATAAAAAAATTTAGAGATTAATCTTAATATATATATATATATATATATATATAAGCCCAGGTAAAGGGTCCAGAGCCCAGGTCAGTCCCCACCGGGTTGGTCTAGTGGTGAACGCGTTTTCCCAAATCAGCTGATTTGGAAGTCGAGAGTTCCAGCGTTCAAGTCCTAGTAAAGCCAGCTATCTTTACACGGACTTGAATACTAGATCGTGGATACCGGTGTTCTTTGGTGGTTGGGTTTCAATTAACCACACATCTCAGGTATGGTCGAACTGAGAATGTACAAGAGTACACTTCATTCACACTCATACGTATCATCCTCATTCATCCTCTGAAGTATATTATCTGAACGGTAGTTACCGGAGGCTAAACAGGAAAAAGAAAGAAAGGTCAGTCTAGGCGTACCCCGGAGACAATTCAGGGGCTCCTCGGGACCTTCCAGGACCACGTATCCTACCCCAGGGCCCCAGAGCTCGCTTCGGTCACGATTCCCGTCTATCCAGAGGGCGGAGCCCTTTGGACCCCCGAACTGTTCGTTAACTGTTTGTTGCGTGTGCAACCACGCGTGGTCCGTAAATTAAATTTTAACCAATTGAAAGTGCGCGTCCTAGATAGTGCCCAGCAGTTTGAAATAACAAACTTACGCTAACTTCAATATAGTAAACAACAAACCATTAAACAATTTCTGGGGTATAGACGCCATGTCTGTACCACAGAAATTGTTTAGTGTTCTTTACTTTAGCAAGACCGAGTCCGTAATAACAGTTCAGAACGTTTGAGAACCAATACATTATTAGCTAAGAATATTCGTCGGTGGTATTTATATAAGAAATACAGTAAGAAGATTCAGAGTTTTTGAGTAAGAGGAGAGTAAAGGATGACAACGTACTTCAGATGAAAATCTACAACAGATTCAAGATGCTTAAAGGGGAAGATAAAAAATGACCAATCGTCGCGCTAGTCGAGATCAAGCGATTCCTCATATGATTCTTCAGCGTGTGCTTGATTTCAGGCAGTACCGATTACAACTAGTAATCGGTAAGCGGTCTCCTGTAAGCGACAAAAGAAAATTAAAGATTTCTGTTATAGTTGTACGTCACAATGTTCCCATTTGAGAAGTTAAGAATCATGAGATCGTACTGCAGAAGTGATATTCATCAAAAGTTAATGTTTTTTGTGCGGTCTCGTCTAGAAAAATGACGCAGCCCTTTCTTTTTTGAAGGAAATACAGTAACAATAAATTTTGATTTTGGGATATTGCAGGACCAGTTTCGACTCTGAAGAATTAAACTTTGTTTTTTGAACTTAGACAATCTTAAAATATCGACATTTACAAAAACCTCGATACCCAATAGTTTGGCCGATCGCCTATACCTTCCCTTGATATCTATGTTGCTGCAATGGTAATATAAATAATAACTGGAGATGTAAAAATGAAATTTGAGTAATTTTTTTAACTTATTTTTTATTTTTTAACTTCTGATTGTTATAGCTAAAGAAACATATATTAAAGTCAACTGGAAAAGATAGTTGTTATCATAGAAATTCCCGCCGTTAGCTTTTCCAGTTTTAATTCGCCTTATAAACATAATATTAGCATAATTACTGTTTTAACTCTTACTAAAAACGGCAAAATCATAAACTGGTTTATTGCATTTCCTTAGCAACAAGAATCGTCGCCAAATTAATTCCTTCCTTCTTTCACCGGATCTTCGTGGCATTAATAACGACTAAAAATGACTTTAATTCCTGTGTATTAATTGCTTTAATTTTAAGTTTTGAGAAATATTCTAAATAAATTAAATTTTGAAATATTGTATTTCTTTCAATTTCTGAAAAATTAAGGTTCTTTCATATTTTTTTAACAACTTTATTTTTTTATGCTACATTTTTAGCATTTTTATCATAAGCATGTTAATTATAATTCATTTATTCGTTTTTTAATTGTAATATTTTTAGCATGATTTTTTTTTATTATTTAAATCTTGATATAGAATTAATTATTAGCTAAACTCACCTTGAAAAATAGCGATATGATATAACAGAATACGAAAAAGTTAGAGAATATAATGAAGTGTGTTATTTTACTATAAAAGGAATAGGAGTTTCAGGTACGGTTTTTTTTTCTTCTTTGAATATAAATGGAATGCTACAAATCAACGTTCTTTCGTTTAATCTTTTTCTCTGCTGTGCATTTAGATAAATACTTTTTTTCACAACTCTTGGTTGAAATATTTTATTTTAAACGTGTTTATTCTTGATTATTTCTATTTTATACACAATGAATACAATTGTTGAGTAAGAGTACCATTTTGTTGTTCATTCTTGTGTTTTAGTATATAATTTTTTTTATTCACTTTCAGATTGTTACATTTCTTTCTTTCTAAATCTGTATAAAAACATAACGTTATTTTTTTTTTAGAATATGAAGTAACATAATTGGTAAGCTATAAAATAAAACTCTTTAATTATATTAAATATAATCAATATACATATTTTATATTACAATTAAAATAAAGTGAGTCATATTAAAAAAGAATGGTAAAAGATTAGTGCAAATCCTTTATTATATTTTAAAAAAACATTTTCATTTAGAATGTAAATTAATTTTGAGAAAATTAAATAAAATAATTTTTCTTTCTTTTTTTGTCTCAAACTAAATTTATAATCGGTCTCACTATAGAAACCACAAATAAACACAATCACATGTAGAGAGGCAAAAAAAAGAACAAAAGAAAAGTAATGAAATCTAGTAGAAATAAAGTAGATGGACCACTGAATATAAAAATAGGATGAGAAAAGATTACGGAGGTAGAAGAATTTTGTTATTTAGGAAGTAGAATTACTAATGGACGACACAGAAGTTTCTCAAGAATTAAGTACTAATTTTCCTAGAAAGAAACCAAAACGTCATAAGAATTCATAAAAAAAGAGAAAAAATGAAAATAAAACTATAATTAAAATGAAAGAATAATAACTAAAATTGAACGAAATGAAATAATGATATAACGGCTAATAAAACAGTCCTACCTTAAATCACATAAATTTACCATGGTTTAAGAGGCGGAGTCGTTTTAACCTTCTAACTTCTTCAATATTGTCTAGAAGGTTAATAGCTAAAGAGTTCATGTGATTTTTTAACCGAAATTTAAATGTAGTACCAAATCGCTTTATTTCTTTTGAATATGGTATAAACCTCACATTCGTGAGTTCACTGGTCCTTACAAATCAATGGTCTATGAATCCCACGAATATGTGGATATTATACTGAAGAGCCTATCTGATGCTCCTCAGTACTTTGTTTTGGAATTGCTGTATTATCTCGACGTTGCCGCTGCTTGATGTACCCCAAAGCTGGAGGAACCCGTAGGTCCAAATCCCTTTAAGGATCGTCATGTACAATAATTGTTTGCCGAACAGTGAAACCAATAACCTCTTGCTCAGCAACCAGTATATCTCCTTAAACTTAATATTCAGTTCTTTCCTCTTTTCTGTTAATGGACATTCCACGTCAGACGACTCAAGATGAGATCAAAATACCGTACACTTTGACCTCGTGATATGAGAACATCCTCAAGGTGGACCCATGGTTAGTCTCATCTCCTCACTGCGAATCTTTAGTGACTCGATTTAATTGTAATCTTCCATGTTGACAACTATCCGTTAATTTGGTCCAATTCAGATAGTATTTTTTTTTAAGCTAGATTTGGGTTAACATAGATAGCCAGGATAGTCGTGTCATGGGCAAATGCAGCGATAGTGACATAGTCCGTAGTCGGATGGTCCGCTGTGAAGGGTGAATATAAAAAAGGTCCTAAAATTGATCCTGAGGGATGCCCGAGATAATGTCAAAGAACACAGGTAACTCCTTGTTATACTTCAAGTGTGAGAAACATCCGTCCAGGTAGCTACACAGAACCAAGTAACACGGTTGATGTAGGCTCTTTTTTAATTTTTATAAGACACAAGGAAGCCTTACGTTTTCAGTTCAGGAGTCCTTATCTGCTAAACTATGAAACCAAAATAAAATACACATATAGGGTAAATTATTTGACTATAATTTTTAACTTAGACAATTATTGAATTTCTTATTATTTTCTAGTTTCATACAGGTTAAAGATATAATTTGTAGGAGCATTAATTCCTAGATGTAAATTAAAATTGATGTTTATGTACCCACACTCTCGGCGAAAACTAACGATAGAAATATCAACATTTCTGAATTCCAGTAGAGTTAATTTGTAACATATTAAACAGATAGTATTTAAAAACATAAATTACATTTATATTCTAGAAATGATGAACTTTTAACTCTTGAGTAAAGTAATATAACAGTATTTGAATATATGTACGATTGTAATATTGAGGAAATAAATGAATTTCGTTAACAGAGGCGGTTATTTCACTCAGCATAACTTTAAATACATTTAAGTAAATTGAACTGATATTTTGAACTTTACCGCTTTTGTTGCATATTTGTTTTGTATTTGCAGTCACTTTGTTTAATATTATTATTATATTGTTTGTAATTGTGTCTGTTAATTATAAGATTATTTCATTTATTTCAATATTGAAACGACAAGGAACAATAGCAATTTGTTGGCTTAATAAGTCTTATTGTTGTTGAATTAGTTTTAGTTACTTGTGTATAATTTCAATTTAATAAATAAAGAAGAGTAACTTTGATCTTCAGCTAAAGAAACAACTCCGATTACATACAAACCTTACTGAAGCTTGTGCATGCGTACATATACGCAGAGTGTTAAATTACTTTTTAACTTTTAAATATAAAAATTCTTTTGGGTTAAATGCTCCTAAAGATCTATTTTTTTATATTGATTACCATACTTTACGTCCGGCAGCCTCCACGTGTATAAAACTCAAAAATGTTTAATTGAAAAATAGGATTGTGATACATCATTTTTAAGGGTATGGGAAAAATGTAATATATATTAAAATATTTATATTCAATAAAATGTATATTTAACAAAATAAATATTTGTAATTTACCACATATATAGACAACGTTAATAAATTATAGAAACCCTTAAATAAACTTTCAATAATTAAACATAGAAAACTGAAATTTAGGAAATACTCCGACAACCTAGACCAGCAGATTCCCAACCTGTAATGAAAGCAACTTAAAAACCTTAAGTGAAAAATGTAGGGTGTGATACATCATTTTAAAAGGTACTGAAAAACATTTTTAAATTAAAAAGCTTCAGGATATTACAACCCTAACCAAAATTGATAATTAATTGTGTTTTTTACAGTTAGTGTTGACTACAGTACACCTGTGCAGTGGTTTCATATAAAAAAATATATCGATTTGAGGAAGGAGCGTTTACTAAATTCTATTATTTTTATTTTTATTTCACTATTCAACTGTTTATAATTTACCGTGCATCACTTTTGAATCTAGCTTTGAAATATATTAATTGGTCACCATTTTTGTTAGGATTCTTGTAGCCCAGTCACTTTTTATCAAAAATTCTTTATAATGCCCTTTAAAATTATGTGCCACAATCTTATCCTTTTCATTTAAAATTTTTTGAGTTGTTTCTCCATGAGGAACTTGTGTCTGATGGTCTCATTCGGAAAAAATGATCGTTTTGAAACATAATTTTATGTAATTTTAATATGGTATAACGATTTATAGTTGAATAGTAATTTAAAGGATTAGATAGTTTATTAATTATCCGATGTATATATATATATATATATATATATATATATATATATATATATATAAATTATCAAATTTTATATTACTTAAACCGAAATTGTAAAGCAACCTTAATAACATGTACTCATGAAACTGTGATTCTGCGAATTTGACAATCGGTAACATCAGATACACATAAATAAATGAAGAAGCACTCACTATAAGCGTATTTAATAATTGTTCCATTTTTAGAATAAGTTGAACATGAAAATTGATCAATCCTTCCGAAAGCAATCTTTACAAAAATAAAGCAAATATTGTTTTCTTTACGCCTGTATAATAAAGTTTGAATTACGCGGCTGGAACCTGTATCATAATGATGGTAATTGCGAGTATAAAGCAAATTTTCAGTTTAACCAATCAAAAGTCTACTTTTTTAACCACTGATCAATCAGAAGCGGGTATAGTTTAATGCATTAAATGTTTTTACTTCCTTGTACGAAGTAAAGGGAATTGTGATCGCGAAAATTTTGGTTTTTCAGATTTCAACGGAAATATCCATTTTGACCATCCCTGAATCCATTTTGACTAATTTCAGGGTGACGTCTGTATGTACGTATGTATCTCGTATAAGTCAAAAACGATTATCCATAGGATGTTGAAATTTTTGATTTAGGACTGCTGGTAACATCTAGTTATGAACCTCCCCTTTTCATTGCAATCGACAGAATCAAAATTGTCCAAAAACGTCCAAAATCCAAATAACTGCAGTAATCATTGAGTGCTTTTAAACGATATATCATAACTGCTACTTATTTTCATTAGTTACAGAATTATAGCCAAATAAAATTTTAATTAATGAAATATGTGAATCTTGCAAGGGGTAGACACATCGTTCGAATCCGACTTCATCCGCATATATTTTTTTAACTTTTTTTTTAAATCTAAATATATTGATTTATTAATAATAATTATTAACCTCTGGAAAAGAAATTACAGTAAATAATAATTCAATAATAACAATAAAAAAAATGAAAAAAAAATCAGAAGTTATTAATGAAATAAAATGTTATGTACTTTTCATTATAATTCAAATATTTTTACTGAGATTAATAATTATTAAAAAATCAACATATTTAAATTAAAATAAGTTAAAAAAAATTATCTACGTGAAGTCGGATTCGAACCGGTGTGTCTATGACTGAAGTGTAGTCTTTGTACAGTCTCAGGTCGACCACTCCTGAGAAGTGTGGTTAATAGAAACCCAACAACCAAAGAACACCGGTATCCGTGATATAGTATTCAAACCGTATAAAAGTAACTAACTACCTTTGCTAGGATTTGAACATTAGAACTTTCAACTGTTGTAGTCGTCTGCAATGTTGTAACGTCACAAGTGAGCGGTAGAATTAAATAAATGAATGATATTTAAAGTGTAAAAAAGTATTTAAAGTGGCCTCTAGTACAACCACACCCACGCGAATGAAATACAATATGCGCGCGCGCTTTAGTTATAATCTATGAATCATCTGAAGGCCTTACGCATTATTTATTAAATAAATGAATAGTATTTAAAGTGTAAAAATGTAACTCGTCTAGGTGGGTTTCGAACATGATCGCCCCTTTAATTTAACTGCAGCCTAAATCCTTGCGGCTAGATCACTCAACCGGTAAATGTTGAAAACTTACAAATTTATAAGTTTAAAATTAGCGAGTTTACTGTAGGGGCTAATACGGGACAAACAATACAGTCAAGAAAGTCTTTTTACTAACGTTTTAAATCTATTTTATGTGTTTTATATAAAAGTTTTTTTCAACTTGTTGATAAAATAAAATTTATTTCAAAATTTTTGGTTACTTTATTTTTTATAAGTTGAGATATTTTTTTTTCTATGAAAATTAAAACTTAATACGTAATAATATTTTGTTTTAATCTGTTAATTTCTTCTATTTATCTAGTTTTCAATAATAAAATATTTATCTTGACCAAGATTAGAACGTATTAGAGATATGTATATATACGTATCTCTAAGATACGTATATATATTTTAAAGGAAATATGAAATAACAGCCTGTTGCTATCCTTCTTTTTGGACATGCAACGAATATATAATATTATTACAAATACTCTTTTAATTTCTACATTAAACTTTTTAATTTAACCTAATGTTTACCATATCAGGTCAAGCAGCAGTCGGTAACGTGAAATGGGAACAAGATCTTTTATTAGAATAAATTAAATTAAGTTTAACCAAAACAAAAAGGTAGTTTCCTAACAAACTCAACTAATTGAAAGTTTGCAGTTAAATTTGGCTATACGTATAACTGTCTTTAATGATACTTTTAGTTTACGCGAATAAGGTTCATTTTCAACAGGATTTACGACTTCTAAAACTTCTCTTGTGATTTAACTAACTTTGTATTTTAAAGGATAAAACATTAATGTGATCTTTTTTTAAAGCTTATAAAAGAAAATATAATATTATTTTATGGACTAAAAATTAAAAGTTAATTAATTGGCTTATAATTTTTTTTTTACTTAAACCAAGTTTTTAATCTAGTCTATATGAATGATATAGTTGGATTAATTTACTTTGAAAAATAATATTAGGACCCTTCATTCCGTATTATATGATAGGATTTATCACAGTATAATAAACGATAGATTAATTACGCGTATAATTAAAATTCTTTCTAAAAGAATAATCACTAAATAAATCCCTTTTTTCATACTATGCTAATTATATTATTAGGATTTTTTTTTTAATTTTTATTTTTTTAAATTGATTTTAATTGTTCAGCATCAATCAAAATCTTTTACTATAGCTTTTATTACAAAAAGATTCCGTTGATCATGAAACAAGATAATCTGTTATGCTTTGATCCAATTAAAAGATTTACCTTTAATAAACTTCATAAAACCCACAGGATTTTTTGTTCTTAACCCCCGTGACCACCGATAGGTATTGCTTCAGAGGACGAGATGAATGATAATTTTTGTGGAGTGTGAAAATACCATGCCTGACCGATATTCGAACCCGGGACCTCCGGTTGAAAGGCCGAGACGCTACCACTCGCGTCACGGAGGCCTTCGCTACCGGATTAGTCTAGTGATAAACTCGTCGTCGTAAATCGGCTAATTTTGAAGTCAAAGTTCTCAGGTTCAAATCCTAATTAAGGTAATTGCTTTTATTCGAATTTGAATACTAGATGGTGGATACTGGTGTTCTTTGGTGGTTGGGTTTCAATTACTTACACGTCTAAGAAATGGTTGGCCTCAGTTTGTTCAAGATTACACATACCGGTGTAATTACATTACACTGATAAGTCGTTAATAACCTTAGAAAAGGTTATTAACGACTATATAGTCACATTAATGTGACTATAAATAAAAGTATTAAAAGAAATAAATAAAGAAGGATTTATCATTGTTCAATACACAGACATTTTCATGTAAAAAAAAGCCGTAATAAAATATGAAAATTTTCAGTTTCTCTCCCTTATCTCCAACAAAATTTTAAAACAGAAATAATGCAATAAATTTAAGGTTTTAAGTAAAATGAATAAAATTTTAAATAAAATGGTTAAATATTATTGAAATATAAGTTATTAGTTATTATAATCATTAATGACAATCGTTAATAGTATTAATTATAATCATTGCGCCCCCAACCCTCGTCAAATACTTTTGGTATTGCCTCATTGGGTTTCTAGTTATTGTAATTTTCGTATTTTTACCATTTTGTTTACGATGATATAATATAGGGAGAACCACTTACTTAAATTTATTGTTAACGGTCCGTTCATATCTCATCTCACCCTTGAGGAAAAATTTTGCTTGAGGCCTCATTAGATGAGACTTGATTCTCGGAATGTTTTACCTATTGCCCACCGGAGAAAATTAATTAAGTCTCGATTTATTGCAATCTTCGTGTTTTCAGGATGTTCTTATCAATTTCTAATATATAAAGGATTATTACTAATAATGGTAGAAATAGTGTTTTTCTTGGTTCGGCTGATCCGGAACAGGAAACAGATTTGATCCACAATTTCGAAAAATAGCAGAATCTTCAGTAAAAAAATATGTGTCCAATTTAATGCCTTTATCAAATTATGTTTTAAATTAAGAATTATGCAATATTAATATTATAATTAAGAAAATAAATCAAAATTCTAGTTAAAAAGGGTTGGTTGGATACCTCGTCACCACATGACATTTTGATCATCGAAGTTATACTGAATTTAAGTGTAGTAATTAAACAAATTTCAAGAAAAAGAATTTGGACCCCATTTGACCCTCTTACTCGACAGCTACCTCTTATCACACTTTTAATAACCACAACTTTAAAACACACAAAGTTATAATCTTTTTTTAAAAATATGAGTCGGCTCCCTTGAGGTTCCATTTTTTGGAAAGTTCTTATATCGTCAATATTAATACTAGATACAGCAGGATTTTTAATCTTGAAGATTAATATTTTTAAAAATTTATAATTAAGTATGGGTCCCGTTCAACCTCCTTGTATTTTGGGACTTAAATTTTATTAGAGAAATTATTTACTTCAATAATTCGACCAAATTTTGTGTAATGTTATTCAACCAGGCAAAAAAAAAAAGAAAGCGTTTACTAAAAAAAAATACGGATACTTCGATGCTTTCTAGTACAATAGTTTCAAAAATCAGACAAAACCTGGATATATTCAGCCAAATATTTTTTTCAAAATTTTTGTGAACGGGATTTCGAGATTTGAGGCAAAAACTTGTTTATAAATAATGTTCAATATCTCTTACCTCTAAATCCGATTCTCTCTCTCTCTCTCTCTCTCTCTCTCTCTCTCTCTCTCTTTCTCTCTATTTTTTTTTTCTGTTTACCTTCAGGAACCACTGTAAAGTATTACTTCAGAGGATGATATGTATGAATGTAAACGAAGTGTAGTCTTGTACAGTCTCAGATCGACCATTTCTGAGATTTGTGGTTAATTGAAACCCAACTGCCAAAGAACACCGGTATCCACGATCTAATATTCAAATCTGTATAAAAGTAACTGCCTTTACTAGGATTTGAAACTTACAACTGTCGACTTTGAATCAGCTGATTTGTGATGACGAGTTCACCACTTGACCAACCCGGTGGGTTAAATCCGATTGACTTATTATTTTGGAATTTTAAATAACCTTATAAGTATTTTCATCGTACTCCAGCTCAATTTTTTACGACCACTATACTAAAAGTAAAAAATTCTGATGAAAACTACTCTTCCTTTTTTTTAATTTTGTCCAAAATTTAATGCCATCAATGTTCTTTTATAGAATTTTTTTCAGTTATTTTTGAAGGATTTGAAAGTACATTTAAAAAGTATATTTTTCTAAAGAATTAAGCAATCCATTTTATATGAAACCTAGAAGTAATGATGAAATAATTAGCTCTATTACAATAATTAAAAATAAAAAGTCAACGGGAATAGAAATTAATAAAAGACGTTAGTGACATTGTTATTAAAGTTTTGACCCACTTGTTTAATTTGTATGTGAACAAAGATAAATTTCCTTCTATATTTAAAAAATCTGTTGTTGTAGCTATATTTAAGAACGGAAATACAAAATGTTAATAAAAATTATGTTAATAGATTTTGTTGAAAAAACAAATTTTTTTATTATATGCTTTTATTTAATTTGCTTTAGTTATAATCAAATCTTGCAACTGCTATATCTTTTGATCTATCGCATGAAAATCAATGAAATTTGATACACGTATGTAATATCGATGTATAAAAATAAATATTTTTACTTTTTTTTTAGTCTTAATAAACAAACAAAGCTTTTAACTCGCTTTAGGAATAATCAAATCTTGCAACTACTATATGTTTTGATCTATCGTATGAAAATCAATGAAATTTGGTACACGTATGTAACTTCGACAATACAGCACTACTGTGTCGGAATTTGATATGACTCACCCCCATGCCCTTGAACAAACAAGTTTGTTTGTTTATTGTATTGTTCATTAAGACTAAAAAGTAAAAAAAATACAACACTTTTAAATCAAATTGAGAATTTTAAACAAAAAATATAATATATTAACAAATATAATAATGCACTGAAAAGTAAAAAATAAATTATATAAATATCTAATAAATAAATGTAATAATTATTAAATTTTAAAATTAAAAGTAATGAAAATATTTAGTTAAATAAAAGCGTGGCGCAGTTTTTATAATAATCTTGTCGAATAAGTATTTATAGACATTTGCTGCATTTTAAAATATATTTTTTGTTTAATGAGGTTGTTTAGTATATGTATATACTTTATTTATCTGTAATGAAATAACTCAAGTTTTAATTCTTTGATGGTTCAAATTTGCATCGAGATGACCTTTAAGGGTTAATAAGATTAAAAATAAAAATTAAATTTAGAAATCTTGCACAAATTTATTATATTTTGACGGTAATCTGAAAAATTATTAATTATTATAATTGTAATCGTAATTAAAAATTTATTAAATAAAAATTCATAATTAATTAAAATGAAACTTTTAGCGGAAAGAGTGCGTTCAATTTGGCTAAGATTACAAGCAGAATTCGAAGATGAACTTCAACTATGTGAGAACACGTACAAAGAAAGCGAGTGGGTGCATTATCCCAGATTGATACTTGTAGCTAGTCAGTCTCAACTGGAGAGGTTCCAGCAGACCTTTCCGCCTCCTCGCGTCGTTATTGAAAATGAAAATGAAGATTAATTGTTGTAAAAATAAATGTGTTGTTTAAAATAAATTATAAAAACTGCGCCACGCTTTTATTTAACTAAATATTTTCATTACTTTTAATTTAAAAATTTAATAATTATTACATTTATTTATTAAATGTAAAATGTAAAATTATTTGAATTTTGGACTTTTTCTTAACGCAGCAATAAGCCCTCATTGCGAGCTTTTGAGCAGTACATAATAATTGGTACTTATTTTCATTGGTTCCAGAGTTATAGTCAAATGAAATTTTAATTAATTTTTTTTTTTTTTTTTTTTTTTTTGTCTTCAGTCATTTGACTGGTTTGATGCAGCTCTCCAAGATTCCCTATCTAGTGCTAGTCGTTTCATTTCAGTATACCCTCTACATCCTACATCCCCAACAATTTGTTTTACATACTCCAAACGTGGGCTCCCTACACAATTTTTCCCTTCTACCTGTCCTTCCAATATTAAAGCGATTATTCCAGGATGCCTTAGTATGTGGCTTATAAGTCTGTCTCTTCTTTTAACTATATTTTTCCAAATGCTTCTTTCTTCATCTATTTGCCGCAATACCTCTTCATTTGTCACTTTATCCACCCATCTGATTTTTAACATTCTCCTATAGCACCACATTTCAAAAGCTTCTAATCTTTTCTTCTCAGATACTCCGATTGTCCAAGTTTCACTTCCATATAAAGCGACACTCCAAACATACACTTTCAAAAATCTTTTCCTGACATTTAAATTAATTTTTGATGTAAACAAATTATATTTCTTACTGAAGGCTCGTTTAGCTTGTGCTATTCGGCATTTTATATCGCTCCTGCTTCGTCCATCTTTAGTAATTTTACTTCCCAAATAACAAAATTCTTCTACCTCCATAATCTTTTCTCCTCCTATTTTCACATTCAGCGGTCCATCTTTGTTATTTCTACTACATTTCATTACTTTTGTTTTGTTCTTGTTTATTTTCATGCGATAGTTCTTGCGTAGGACTTCATCTATGCCATTCATTGTTTCTTCTAAATCCTTTTTACTCTCGGCTAGAATTACTATATCATCAGCAAATCGTAGCATCTTTATCTTTTCACCTTGTACTGTTACTCCGAATCTAAATTGTTCTTTAACATCATTAACTGCTAGTTCCATGTAAAGATTAAAAAGTAACGGGGATAGGAAACATCCTTGTCGGACTCCCTTTCTTATTACGGCTTCTTTCTTATGTTCTTCAATTGTTATTGTTGCTGTTTGGTTTCTGTACATGTTAGCAATTGTTCTTCTATCTCTGTATTTGAACCCTAATTTTTTTAAAATGCTGAACATTTTATTCCAGTCTACGTATCGAAAGCCTTTTCTAGGTCGATAAACGCCAAGTATGTTGGTTTGTTTTTCTTTAATCTTCCTTCTACTATTAATCTGAGGCCTAAAATTGCTTCCCTTGTCCCTGTACTTTTCCTGAAACCAAATTGGTCTTCTCCTAACACTTCTTCCACTCTCCTCTCAATTCTTCTGTATAAAATTCTAGTTAAGATTTTTGATGCATGACTAGTTAAACTAATTGTTCTGTATTCTTCACATTTATCTGCCCCTGCGTTCTTTGGTATCATAACTATAACACTTTTTTTGAAGTCTGATGGAAATTCCCCATTTTCATAAATATTACACACCAGTTTGTATAATCTATCAATCGCTTCCTCACCTGCACTGCGCAGTAATTCTACAGGTATTCCGTCTATTCCAGGAGCCTTTCTGCCATTTAAATCTTTTAATGCTCTCTTAAACTCAGATCTCAGTATTGTTTCTCCCATTTCATCCTCCTCAACTTCCTCTTCTTCCTCTATAACACCATTTTCTAATTCATTTCCGCCGTATAACTCTTCAATATATTCCACCCATCTATCGACTTTACCTTTCGTATTTTATATTGGTGTACCATCTTTGTTTAACACATTATTAGATTTTAATTTATGTACCCCAAAATTTTCCTTAACTTTCCTGTATGCTCCGTCTATTTTACCAATGTTCATTTCTCTTTCCACTTCTGAACACTTTTCTTTAATCCACTCTTCTTTCACCAGTTTGCACTTCCTGTTTATAGCATTTCTTAATTTCAGATAGTTCCTTTTACTTTCTTCATCACTAGCATTCTTATATTTTCTACGTTCATCCATCAGCTGCAATATATCGTCTGAAACCCAAGGGTTTTTACCGGTACTCTTTATTCCGCCTAAGTTTGCTTCTGCTGATTTAAGAATTTCCTTTTTAACATTCTCCCATTCTTCTTCTACATTTTCTACCTTATCTTTTTTACTCAGACCTCTTGCGATGTCCTCCTCAAAAATCTTCTTTACCTCCTCTTCCTCAAGCTTCTCTAAATTCCACCGATTCATCTGACACCTTTTCTTCAGGTTTTTAAACCCCAATCTACATTTCATTATCACAAAATTATGGTCGCTATCAATGTCTGTTCCAGGGTAAGTTTTGCAGTCATTGAGTTGATTTCTAAATCTTTGCTTAACCATGATATAATCTATCTGATACCTTCCAGTATCGCCTGGCTTTTTCCAAGTGTATATTCTTCTATTATGATTTTTAAATTGGGTGTTGGCAATTACTAAATTATACTTCGTGCAAAATTCTATAAGTCGGTCCCCTCTTTCATTCCTTTTGCCCAGCCCGTATTCACCCACTATATTTCCTTCCTTGCCTTTTCCAATGCTTGCATTCCAACCTCCAACTATTATTAAATTTTCATCTCCTTTTACGTGTTTAATTGCTTCATCAATCTCTTCGTATACACACTCTACCTCATCATCATCATGGGCCCTTGTAGGCATATAGACGTTAACAATCGTTGTCGGTTTAGGTTTTGATTTTATCCTTATTACAATGATTCTATCGCTATGTGTTTTGAAATACTCCACTCTCCTCCCTATCTTCTTGTTCATCACGAAACCTACTCCTGCCTGCCCATTATTTGACGCTGAGTTAATTACTCTAAAATCACCTGACCAAAAGTCGCCTTCCTCTTCCCACCGAACCTCACTAATTCCTACTATATCCACATTTGTCCTACATTTCCCTTTTTAAATTTTCTAGCCTACCAACCTTTTTCAAGCTTCTAACATTCCACGCTCCGACTCGCAGAATGTAATTTTTTAATTTTCTGGTGACCCCTTCCTTAGTAGTCCCCACCCGGAGATCCGAACGGGGGACTATTTTACCTCCGGAATATTTTACCAAGGAAGGCGCCTCCATTATTGCTATGTGAAAATGCAGAGAGCCACATTTTCTTGGAAAAAAAGCAGCTGTAGTTTTCCATTGCTTTCAGCTGCGCAGTACTCAGAGGACTGAGTGATGTTGATACGGCCGTTTAAGTCGTCCTGACTCACGCCCCTAACAACTACTGAAAGAGCTGCTGCCCTCTTTCAGGAATCATTCCTTAGTGTGGCTCTCAACAGATACCTCTCCGATATGGTTGCACCTTCGGTCCAGCTACTCTGTATCCCTGAGCACTCAAGCCCCCTCACCAACGGCAAGGTCTCATGATTCATAGAGGAGGGATTTAATTAATTAAATATTTGGATCTTAGGGGAAGATACATCGGATTGAATTAGACTTCATCTCATTTATTTAACTTTTTTTTTAATTTAAATATATTGATTTATTAATAATTATTAACCTCTCATTGTAAACAAATTTTTACGATAAATAATTATTCAATAATAACAAATAAAAAAAGTATGAAAAAATATCAGAAGTTTTTAATGAAATAAAATTTTATACACTTTTCATTTAAAAAAAAAAAAATGTGGATTTGTAATTTAATAGGCTTACAAACAAGGGTGTCATATATTGTCTACATCAGATTTTTTATCTGTTAGTAGCATATCTACCCGTTCCTGACAAGATCAGTATAATATGTTGTTATATGCCAATAATAAAAAAATCATCTCTTATTTTCTGTGAATTGTTTTTTTGTATTCAATTTAAAAAAAAAAAACAGCATTATCATTCACATTTCCTTTTTTTAAATCCCATCAATATTCAGAAATGGTCAGCTAGCTATTGTAAGTTGTTATAAATTAGTTTGCTTTTTACTTTTGTATTTTATATGGGTACGACCGAAATAAGGAACAGAGAAGGATCTATTCCATAATGTTCAGTGCCTGTAAGAAGTCAAAGTCGGATATAATAATTAATTTATAGTAATGTAAAAGAAAAAATTCTTAGTTTAACTTATGAGAACATAAAATTGCATTTAGCTTTACACAATTATATAATATTAAAGTGAATAAAATTTAATTTAGTTAATCATAAAAACAAATCATTTAAATTTTTCATATATAATAAATGAAATCAAATTCGAATCCAAAAACGCTTATTTTTAGAATCATCTTATTTTCTTTGTCAAATTAGTAGGGCGAGCTTAAGAACATTGACCTCTACATTTCCCTCTCTTTCTTTACTTCAATGTAATCTTAAAACTTTGTCTACATCTTCCACTCTCATCCCAAAAATTTTCCTTCACATTTCTCGCTCACATCTTTCTGAATCTAACTTCATTTCTTCTCGTTTTATTTTATTTTCATTTTAACCATTAGTTTTGACAACTTTCCTTTTCTTTGTTCTCATAGATGTCCAAATAATTCTATGAAATTTTTATAAAAATATATATATTTTTTTGACTATTCATAACAATCGATCCAACATTAATTTATTTTTATTTTTAAATTTCATTCCATGTTAGTAAAATTAACAGAAGAATAAATTATATAAAAAAATTTTAGTTATGTAATAAAATTAACTACTAATTACATCTGTATTTAAAATGTAATATTGGTTGTATTACATTTTATAATATGTAATACATTGTAAATATACATATTACAGTATGTAATATTGTAATCTAAATATTGGATACTTAAAAAATTCAAAAATTGAGTTAAATAAATTACTTGACAACTACATAAATATCGACTATAATGGAAAAATTTTCTACGCGGAAAGTAAACATATTTTTCATATTAACAATCACGCTGTTAATATCTTTCTGCAAATATTTATTTCTAAGAAAAACTATTAGTATTAAATTGATAAAATTATTTTATCAGTTTAATATTGTAAACTCAATTAAAACTATTTAAATAAAAAAAAAAAAAAAAACAGCTTTGACTAAAGAGGGAGGAAGACGACTAAGTTAAAAAAAAATGTCTTAATAGCTGTTAAAAAATATGTAAATGGTTAAAAAATATTTTCATTAAGAAAGGAAGAGTTATCGTTTAAAACTTCATATTGTTTTTATGAAAGTGTTTTAAAAATTATTGTTTTTAATATACAGTTCCACTTCTGCCTTTCATGAATAATTTGTAGATGATTAAACATACAAAAAGCTTATCAAAATCAAATTGTGCAATTGGGTTCACTTTCTTCAACATACAGGGAATTTCTAAGAAAAATCTAAATAGTATTCTGTGACGTTAAAAAAGATATTAAATAATATACTCAGCAATTTTGAAACCATTATGGACAAATGGCCTCCAATTATATCGGACACGACAAGCAAGACAAATGTTGAACTCATCCAGCTGTTTCAGAACAACCTAGCGGTTGTATAGCTAACGCGGCATGGTTTGTTAAAAACAGTGAAATCTACTAACCTTTAGGTCTGCAGTATGTGAAGGAAGAAATACAGAGTTTTAGTTTGAAATATGAAGATCAGCTAAATGAAAACGTCAAAGACTTTTTTATTTTTTTTTTAAACAACCCCCCTGGCAGTCCCCGCCGGTTAGACATAACTCGGTCACCTCAGGGTATCGTGGCAGCAGCCTGCCTCCCCTAGCTTGGCCCAATTTAGAGGCTTCTCAACGGGATCCCCCCTGGATCAAAAGGACGTCCCGATCCCCTGTTCTGGGCAGCCAAGAGGAGGGCTACTCGTGTCCGTTCCTATCCTGCCAGGATCCAGGCATACATTGCGCATGCCCTTCCCCTTACTCACGCCCTCTAACACCTCAAACACTTACCGTAAATATCCTGTACAACGCTGAGGATGATAGAAGACTCAAGTTGCTACACATTCTGGACCTCAGTGACTCTATCTTGTAATTACACACGATGATTGTTGTGCGTCAGTTTTTCATCCCTTCCTCCCTGTTTCTGTTTTCACTTTTCTTTTTTAGTTTCTTTTTCTTTTTTAAGTTTTTCATTCATCTGCTTTTTTATGTTTCTTGTTATTACTATTGTTTTCTACTATATTACTGACACAATAGTTCTTCAAAACTCTCTTATGTACATCCATACGAGGTGTGCGAGAAAAGTAATGAGATTGGTAACACTGCGAGCGATCTGGCAACTCTGTGTCTACCGGTCTGTACTAGACCGGTTGGTTCATCCCTTCTACATGCTCAGTACGAGTTTCAAATCCGTTAAACCAACACATAATTTTTGACAGCGCCATCAGTGAAGTTGTATTTTTGTTGTGTGTTACGAAAATGGAGCATCGGAATTTAGAGCGACGTTGTGCAACCAAGTTTTGTGTTAAATTTGGGGAATCCGCTAGTGTTACCTTTGAAAAGTTGAAACAGGACTATGGGGAACATTGCTTATCAAGAGCACAAGTTTTCTGCTGGCACAAATAATTTTTGGAAGGCCGAGAACACGTTGAAGATGAACCTCGCTCAGAGAGATCTTCAACTTCAAAATCTGACGAAAACGTTGAGCATGTGAGGGTTCTTTGAGATCAGACCGTCGATTAACAATAAGGATGATGAGTGAACAGTTAAATTTAAACACTTTCACCGTACATCAAATTTTTGTCAATTTGGACATGCGAAAGGTTTTTGCGAAATTGGTGCCGAAAAACCTCACAACGAAACAGTAGGACAATCGAAGAAACGTGTGCGTTGATCTTCTGAGAGGATCACAGGTGATCCTTCTGTGATCACAGGTATGATCACAGGTGATGAATCCTGGATATTTGAGTACGATCCTGAAACAAAGCGGCAAAACGAATAGTAGAACACTCCGTCATCTCGACCGAAAAAATGTCGAATGAGCAAATCAAAGACCAAAATCATGCTTTTTTGTCAGTAGGGGTATCGTGCATAAAGAATTTGTTCTTCCAGGACAAACTGTCAACCAAGAATTTTACAAAGGTGTCCTTGTAAGGCTCAGGAAAAGAGTGATTCGCGTGAGACCAGACATTGCAGGCAAGTGGATGGTTTTCATCATGACAATGCCCCGTGTCACACGGCCATTTCCATCAGGGAATGTTTGAACTCAAAACAATTTCCTACGGTTTTTCAACCCCCCCCCCTATTCACCTTATTTGAGTCCTTGTGACTTTTTCCATTTCCCGAAATTGAAACATGTCTTAAAAGGACGTCATTTTGGAACTCTGGAGAACATTCAAAAGACTGTGACCGACCAGTTAAAAGCCCTACTAGTTAATGCCTTCCAGCGCTGCTACCAGAAGCGGGAACGACGACTCCGACGGTGTATAGCTGTCCAAGGGAACTACTTCGAAGGGGATAAATTTGTTGTTTGAAATAAATAAAAACTTTGGTAAGTAAAAAGTCAATCTTATTAGTTTTCTCACACACCTCGTATAATATAAGTATAACTTTTGAGAAATTTCAATGGGGATTCCTTTTTAATATGTATATATCATGACCCCCTTCCCCAGGGGAAGATATCCATCCCTCTTGTGGCAATCCCGATCCCATACCACTCTCTCTGTTCCTAGACCCTCTAAATCTGATAATACATCACAGTGATCACATTGATCTCTGCCAGGATGCCGATTATCTCGGCAGACGTCTTAATCAGTATGTTTACACAATTTACCATCGCTTTCATACAGCTTCTTCCAGCCACGACCACCTACCGTAACTCACAATTATCAACTATCACATCAACCGATTCGCAGAAGCGCGATCCCGGTGTATTCCTCTAACACCAAAGATTTCACGCAAAAACCCTACCCATGTCTTACTTCAATTAGAGTATTCACAGTGGCGGCTCGCGTATATGCACTGTGGAATTGCAGCACCGTCGTTTTGCACTTGATATTATCGATAACATTTAATATAATGAGTTCTTTTTCTTTAATTCTTTCTTTACACTTGTACAATATATAATCCTTAAGCTTAATGTCAGTAGCCATCCTCCAGTTTATGACGAAAATACAAGAATCATTATATGGAACTGTGCGCACAGTTCCAGCGGTGTGGTGTTTGGCTGTTTTTTTTTTTACTCTACTTGTGATCAGGGAAAAAATTATTGATCTTTTCGCGCAAATTAAAACAATAAGAATGGATTCATTTTTAAATGAATAAATAAAACTTGAACTGAAGAAATTTAGGTTAATATAAGGAAAAATATTTGAATTTGTTCTTGTAGAATTTTATCAAGTTTCTGAATAAATTTTATTTTTATACATGTTTGTTTCTTTTTAAATAATTTTAAAACAAAGGCTAACAATTTTCTGAATCAGCACCTCCATTAATTTTATCTACTAGCCGCCACCGAGTATGTACTAATTATTACTTTATTGAGATTTTTAAATACTTTAAAAATAGTATTCTAATACCAACAAATAAGTGTTGATCACAACAACATTAGCGTCAGTTTTGTAATTCAATTTGCTCAGAGTCTCTTGATTTACTAAAAAATTAAAAATAAATTCAAAATTTTAAGAAGCACCTAATGAAAGCATACCCTATACATATTATATAATTACTTGGTAATTATCAATATATGTAAATAATAAATTAAGTTAATTGTCAAGTTATGTAAATATTACTAATAAAATGTATTTAAGGTTCGAAAAATAAAGTCAGTATACGCTTTCTGGTTAATCACGGAGTTCGTTATAACTTCGTCGGTAAGAGGCGACGAAGTCAACGAACTATGTTTACTTCTAAACATGACAACAGTGAAATGAAAAAAATAAATAAATAAGCGTGAAAATATTATATTTCAGTTCAATTAGATTTGTAATAAAGAATACTTTCAAAAAATACCTGGAATTTTGTTAGATAAAGTTTTTTTCTATTTGATGAATCGCGGGACTGGAATATGTCATTTTATTCATTTTTTTAAAGTACCTTTACACCGATAGATAACAGAACTTGATAGTACTAGGTAGCGTGCAAAAACCTGATAATGTACTTGAAATAATAAAATTTAAAAGAAAATATAATACAACTGTTTTAATAGTAAATGCTCTTATGTAAATGAAAGTACTGAATATGTAACAATTTTTTTAATTATAATAATAATAATAATTTTTATTCTACAAAATAAATAGATTAAAAGTGCAAATAAAATTATTTAGAGTTATAAATTCTTAATACTTAAGTTAAGCAGACATACTACCAAACAATATAAATTTTTTACACGCATTTTTTACACTTTTTTTACACGCCAGTGGACTTCTTAAAAGTCTATAAAAATGAAAGTTTAAGCTGTGAGAAACTCTAAGCGGTAGTTTATATATATATATATATATATATATATATATATATAAAGAAAAAATGGTATTGATAAGTTTAATTTTAATTTTAAACGTATGCATATATACATAAGGGAGTCTTGAAACGTGGCACGTATAGTGACGGGAGGTAGCCCTCTTGCCTAGGCCATTTTGGCTCACCTGCATTCAAGAGCAGTGAGTCGGGGTGTGTCCGATGATGGCATGGGGAACCCTCAAGGGTGGATTGAGGGCGCGAGGCTGTGGGTGTACGCTGTGCATGCCTATAGCCTGTCTATAAGAAGGATTCAACTGCCACGGCACCCTGGCGCGACTGATATACTGCTTAACGGCGGTTCTGGTCGCCCCGAGGGTGCTTAAACAAACTATAAATGAGACTCGTAGAAGAAAGAAAGAAAGATATGGTAGGATAAGTTTTAATTTAATTTTAATTTAATGGTCTTTTGGGAACATATCTCAAATTTTAATATTGGGGCCCTTTACACCCCATAAGTGTTTGTGATTGTCCTTGTCTTTATGTCTTAAATGTTTTGTGTAGTTTGTGCTTTTAAATAAAATGTAAGGGCCCTTTACACCCTTACATACGACGATCCAGATGGTGATAGTAGTTTCTTTTAAAGATTGTGACGAGGGCTAATGACCTTAGCATGCCCATAAAAATTCAGAAAAAAAAATAACAAAAAAAACAATATAAAATAATGAAAGTAAATAATTATTTCATAATCTTGTGGTACTAGGTACCCCTATAGTAATAACTTTATTGGAGGTTACCATACAATTATTTTCACTGAGTAAATTAATAAAATAATAGTTTATTGAATAATGGTCAAGTGTTGATTTCCAAGTTGGATTTGAAAATTAATTTCACGATACAAGTCTTACAGTACTAAAATTTTAGCTAGTGACAGGATTATATTATATACATACATATTAAATAACTCAGAACCATAAATACAATGCAAGAATACAGTGATAAAGTTGAAAATGAAATTAACCCTAGATAAAATTGAAAGAAAAATAATAAAAATATAAATTTTTAGTCATCGATTCCACCCACAATCACTGGTCAATCAATTAAAAAAACTCTCTACATCTTCAATTGACAACAACCAATCATAAATTGATAGTGAAAACCTTATAAGTCTTCTTCTACAGATTTAAAATACACATAATACATATCACATTTACAGAAATAATACAATTCTTATTATTATTCGTTGTTTAATAAATAAAATCGGGCCGGTAAGAGTTTAGTAACAAATTTTTCTATTTTTTGCTTATTATATGGAACGCGTAAATATTGTTTATTATCTCTTATTGTATATCTATTTTCTATTCATATATTTAACATGTATTTTTTTTAAAGAAAATTCTAAATTAATAACAGATTTTGATAATAGAAATATAGTGTCTTACCTTTTTTGAAATCAGCATCGTTATGTTAAAAACAGTTTCATTTATATTACAGAATTTTTTGTTTTTTTGACCGGAAGAAATGATACCTGTGAGACTCTTATCGTACGGTTTACAATTTCATTATTATTTTTTTGGATATTAATTTATATATATATAAAACACATAAACTTCACACAAGGCTCTGATAAAATATCTGCATCATTTTTTTAATTAAATAATTTAAAAAAAAAAATTTAAACGCTTTTATTTAAATTGTATAAAATAATTCACGCTCTAAACTAATAAAAATGTTTGCTGTTTTACCATCCGCAAAAGAATTTCGGCCGGTTTTACGCATTGTGGAAAATAAAAATCTTATTACAGAACGATGTTCTTCCACGGTATACGTTTTAAACGAAGCATACATTTTTAAAGGTTATAATACTGGAACGTTTTTTTTTGAACACCTTTTAATTTTCTACGAGAGGGGTACTAACTTGAATGTCACACAGTTTTAATTTATTCCCTTAAATAATTTGTCCACTGTAACTAAATTTGTTTCTTTAATTATTGAACGATCCTTGTATCATAATATTTTTTTAATGATTAAAAGAAAAAACTTAAAAAATGGAGATATTATTCACATTTAATATATCTCAATAGCCAGGAAAGATTTTCAGGCGTTAAAATCCAAACCATAGTATCTTTTATTTAAACTAGGTCGTGCATTTTGATTATAACTAGAAATTACACCGGTAATCTTTAACACCTGCAATAGAATCTAGAAGAATTCTGAATCAGTATTATATCTGTACAATCTATAAATGGTTTCAGTGAAGATGAAACCAATAATTGACGTGTACAATTTTTATTTCAAACGCATGTAATTAACTTGCTATCATTTGCGTAAATATATTAGGCAATCAAAAATATTTTTAAAAAAATTTGTTTATACTACCAAGCGTAAGGTTTAATTATTTTTATTTTTATATAATTTTTCATAATTAGGTAAAACAGCAAATAATATTATTAATAATAACTTCAAACGAATTACGTGTAAATGTCAATTTTTAAGTAAATTAAAAAAAAAATTATTGTGCGAAAATAATTTAATTACTGGTTAAATCAACGTGAATTTAAAAAATCTGCAATTGTAAAAATATATTTTTTAGGATTTTATATATATATATATATATATATATATATATATATATATATATATTATATATATATATATATAAATTAAAGTAATAAAAACGAGGTACTCAAATTAATCGGTCGCCTAAAGAAAACCGACACATAATTACAAAAAAAGAATGCATAATTTTGGCTTTTGTAATAACGTGAAAACAAAGAGAATACAATTTTTTTCCACAATAATTTTTAATTACATTTGGATTACCATAAGAAGGATTGAATTGAGTGTTATTTTATCTCTTTCCTATCATTATCACTTTTAACATTCGTGGTGGACGCGTTTTGAAGTACCTCCATACACAAAACTACGCTGAGCACTCCAGAAAAAAGTAAAAACTTAAAAAAGATTTTAAAAATTGTTAAATTTGCAAGGATTAGTTCCAAGAAATTTTAGAACTGTAAGAGCAGGAGTGACAAAACAGAAGAGGCAATGACAGTAGGAGGAATTTAATATCAGTATTTTTTCGACGAACCCAACTCAGAAAGAAGTTAAAAATAATAATTGATTTGAGTGTTATTTTCTATCTTTACTAGCATTGTCACTCTAACATTCGTATTAACACTGCTTTTACACAAAATAAATTACGTCAAAATAATAATGACCTAATTGATTGTCTCAACAGTCTATTTAGATGATTAAAACGAGAAAAGGTGCAATTTTACAACTAACCAGGTACCTAAAAATAAACATGAAATTTAACAAACTTAATTCAAATAAAATTATGATTAAACTCAAGACTTCAATTTACTTGTGAGATAAATTTTCTATTTTCATTTTTATTATAATTATAATTATGATGAGATTAAGATAAGAAATGAAGTTTTAGAGCAGGTGAAGAAATTTCAGTACTTAGGGAGCTTTATTATTGATGACCTGACTTGTACAGTAGAAACGAAGAGTTTTATATGGATTTAAATACTAGATCATGGATACCGGTGTTTTTTGGTGGTTGGGTTTCAATTAACCACATATCTCAGGAGTAGTCGACCTTATAATAATAATTTACATTCTTATTCACATTCATACATATATCATCCTCTGAAGTAATACATTACGGTGGTTCCGGAAACTAAACAGAAAAAAAAAAGTACGGAAAAATATTACATAATTAATATTTAAAAAGAAGTAGTGTTTTAACGACTGATATAAACCGGTGGTAAAATCTTTTGAAGTAGATTAAATAAATAAATATACATATACACACATATAAAATATTAATATTTAATTTAGGTAGATGATGTTTGTTCGTCTTGCAACAGACCTACTTCCTACCTTCCTGATGTAAATAAATAAGACTTATTTCGTAAATAAATAATATAAAGTACTAATAATCAACTAAAAAATAAAAATATAATTGATAGAGCATATAAAACATATGTTATACACAGAAATTTTAATATATAGTAATAATTCAAATTTCACCATCATTTATAATTTTTTTGGAATTTAATACAAATTTTTAATGGAATCATTCAAACTGAACCTATAAAAAAGGTATAAATGGTAGGTAGAGAAAAGGTAAAGGTGTAACAAACGAGGATGCCCCGTCAGCAGCAAGGGATAGAGCGCTTGGAGTGTTCGTGTTAAGTGTGGGATGCTGTGGACAGCCAATCGATATCTTAGCTGACGGATAGCCGAGAGTAGTACTGAATGTAACTCTACCCGCCTCGACGTGGTTGCTGCTGCAGAATGATATCAACGTAATAATAACAGCGGTTCATCCATACGTAAATATACATCTTTTATAAAAGCGTACCGAGATTTATCGTACTTTATCGAGAGATTTTAATTAAAACAATTATAAAACAACGTAAAATGTGTGAATTCCTAGAAAGTTTTTTAATTTATTTTTTATTTTTTTTGTGAATAAGTTAACAATGATGTTTATCATTTATTAACACTTTTTTAAATATTTTTAGTATTTTTTTTTTTTTAATCGACCTTAAATAATGTAATATGTAACATAAATAATACTACCTTATTTATCTTCTAGTAGTTCAAATAAATATAATCAGTATTCAAACCATTTCCTATCTTTTCGTAAATAATCCCAGCAGATTTTATTTCTACATTGCAGAAATACTTTTTCTAATATTGTGAAGAGATAATTAGTAGGATAGACCCACTCATCTATCCAAGAAAATGGTTGGTATCCCTTAAAGAAACATATACTTGAGTAGCTCTTTAAGTGATTGACAAATGATAATGGTTTGTTGTTCAGATGAGTAAACACAATATCAATAATAAGAAACGTAGTGCTTTCATATAGATATATCCAAATCTATCACGAGATCTGAGTTGGTTTAAAAAAAATTTAAACGCTTTTATTTAAATTGTATAAAATAATGCACGCTCTAAACTAATAAAAATGTTTGCTGTTTTACCATCCGCAAAAGAATTTCGGCCGGTTTTACGCCTTGTGGAAAATAAAAATCTTATTACAGAACGATGTTCTTCCACGGTATACGTTTTAAACGAAGCATACATTTTTAAAGGTTCTGCCTTATATTTTGAAATAACCTTGAATATCCTTTGGTTAGGTTTCTCGTGTTGCAATTTCCAAGGTGGTATTTCATTTTTCTTTTTATTTACCCTTTTTCTAAGGAAATCAAATATAAGTATTTGATATCTTCTTACACGTGTTCGTTTTTTGTATGTAGAACTGAAATAGATTCATTCTAAGGTTACGGTGATGTTTAGAGATATTACGTCCTTTGCCTGATCACTTGTGATCTGAACTACCTTTGGAAAAATCCGGAAAAACTTGTCTATGGTTTTGTAATTGTAATTATTGAAGTATCTATCGGGTAATGGAACGAATAAATTTTTTTTTATAAATACAAAATTCCTTGAGACTCTTTGAAATATAAAAATAAAGTCTTAGGAGTAAACTTAAAAAAATATAATATAAATACGTATGATTTTTTTATTTTAACAACTAAGAAATTATTGGTCTAGTTAATGCAAATATGTATCCTTTATTTTTTTCTTTTGTTTTTTCCCCTCCTCTCGCGGGCCGGACCCACAGTTAAGTGTAACAGCTCGGGGGAGTGTCCAATACTCTAATGAACCTCCCCGTCTATTGGCTCCACGTCCGACAGGAAAGACTAGCTCGCCGGTAAGATCTTTCCTTTTTGCTCTGCCTGTAACTTCTGGAGAGGAGTTACCTGGCCCGACTATGTTGTCCCTGTTCCCCAATCTAGAAACCGGGACTCGGTTTTTATACCTTCGCCTATAAAGGAGAGACCGCAGGAGAGGGCGTTCCTGCTGGGACTGCGGTCTTTTAGTGCTCGGGGGCTCTGCAGTCCTCGTGCCTCAGAATCACTGTCCACCCGTGCAAGCACCGGCGAACAGCAGCTTCACATGGGACTGTCCGTCACATCCTCGTTTACCTCTCTTTTTCCCGTATCGTATTTGTTATGAATCCTGTTATTATGCCATATTTCCGTTCTCCTTGATGTATATTGTGCATCACGTTATTAGCGTTGAGCATGCCTACCGTTTCAACACAACCTCGCCGGTCAGTCTCCCATCTCCTGCTCTCGAACGCTATATGCACAAGGGTGTCCAGCTCTCCGCAGCATGAACAATCCCTTATTAGAAATATAATGCAAAAAACTAATGATTTTGAATCATCTATTATGTTATGAAAATAAGGAAATGAGAAAGAAATTAGATACATAAGAATTTGTTTGCCAATTAATTAGATTAAAAAGATATTTTTGTCTGCGGTCACTTCACCCACCCATGAAGAATTTCCCATAATGATAAAGTTAGATTAACATTTTTTATCCAAAATATGAGATTCATAATATAAATTCAGTTTTTTACCAAATTTCCCATTGATTGAATTAATGATTTTTAATAAGTTAATTTTATAATTATAATTCCCTTATGTAAAGAAGAAATTTTAAGTTATCCTCAAAAATATCAACTTATGTAACTAATAAATCATCACCCTGTGCTTATTGTAGACATATAATACTGTCTTTCTTCCCCACATATAAAATTATTAATTAGAGACAAGATTATTTTAACGATATCAGCTACTTGATATTGTTTCCCGGCCATGGTTTTCTTGTTGAATTCTAATTATAAAAAATAACCTGTACGATGATCTAGAAATAAAACAAGCTATAGATTCGCAAACTACACCAACAATGAACATAAATTCCTATACAAGTCACCTCTACGAAGTTATACAAGTTGTCTGGATGCAGTATATTTTACGAATAAATCAGTTATTTTCGTTGGAATAAAGTTCTTTTATAAGAAATATATCAATATATATATATATATATATATATATATATATATATATATATATATATATCCATTCAAGTTTTTCTATCTATACGTCCGATTTTCCATTCACATTTTCTAATGATAAAATATGAGTTCACCAATGATAAAAAATTCAAGTCATGAGATATCACTCAGGTTATTTTTATTTTTATTATGGATTAGGATGAACAACAAATATGATGTGGGCACCGTATGACTCACTTGTATGCCTATTAAATTACATATACACTTTTTTTAAATGAAAAATATACAAAACATTATTTCATAACTTTTCATATTTTTTTTTTTTAATTATTATTTATCATAATTTTTTTCAATCAGAGTTAATTATTATTAATAAATCAATATATTAATATTAAAAAAACGGTTAAGAAAAGAAAAAGGATATGAATCAGTTTCAATTCAATCAATCAACACCAACAATCAATTCAATCATGATCAATTTCAATCAATGAACATCGGATGTAATACGAATAGATATGCCTTTCCCAAGATCCAAGTATTTCATCAATTACATTTTTTTTTTGACCGTAAGTCTGGAACCAATAAAATAAGTACCACTTATGATATATCGTTGAAAAGCTCTCAATGAGGTCTTATTACAACCGTTAAGAAAAATTCCAAACTTTTTGGGGCTTTTTTGGACACTTTTGGTTCAGTCGATGGCAATTAAAAAGTAGGTGCACAACTAGATGTTACAACAGGCCTAAATCCAAAATTTCAACATCCAAGGCTAATCGTTTTTGAGTTAGGCGAGAGACATACGTACATACGTCATACATACATGTATACGTACGTACGTACAGAAGTCACGCCAAAACTAGTCAAAATGGATTCAGAGATGTCAAAATGGATATTTCCGTTGAAATCTGAAAACCGAAATATTTCTCGATCTTTACTTCCTTTACTTCATATAAGGAAGTAAATATTAGCGAGAAAATAAAGTAGAGTAATAATGAAACTAGGTGTACCTTGCAAAAATATAAAAAAAAGTTAGTGTGAAACGTAAGTCAAATTATTAAAAAACAGAAAACTCACTGACTGTACACATCTGCCAAGAATAATTATGAAAAACGAACAAAAAAATACTTAAAAAAGTTTTTCGTTCTTTTCTAACAGGTATTTTTCAGGATACAATAAGTTTATCAGCGGTTTGAAATTTAATATTACTTCTATATTTCTGTTGTATTCGGGTTCCTGTTATTCTTAACAAAGTGGAAGGGATTAAAGTAACCACCTCATATACTCTTCTCGGACACCCGACTATATCATAAAATGTAAAAGTAAATTTAATATCGCTGATTAAATTACTGAAAAAATTCCGGTAAGAAAAGAAAGAAAAACTTGTTAACTTTTTTTTGTTCAATTTTCATAGTTATTCTAGATAGATGTGTACAACGATTGTAGTCGCGTGTTTTTTGCTTTTTTTATAATTAATCTATTTAGCGTTTTTTTTTTTTTTCATAACTTACTGGTATAAGTTTAAGTATTTTAGAAGCGTTGTGTTTTTAAATAGAAATAATAATGATAATGTGCGGGTGTAACGCAAGTATGTGTTAGCTGCGATGCATTCCTGCTTCTTTTTGCCGACCATATTTTTTTTCTTTTATCTCGAGAACAATGAATTTTTCGAAAAAATCACAAGAGGCCAGAGATGTTTATTTTCATCCGTTTTATGGAATACCATCATTAAAACCTGATCATAGCGTGATTTTTTTTAATTTTGTCTTCCATATTTATTTTTTTAAATTTTTGGTTAAGATAATTTAAGATATATAAATTATAATTCCGCTTACCAACAAATTGACTTATAAGCGGAAATTGGTTTGATACCAGTTTGTTGGTAACCGGAATTATAATTTATTATTTTTACATTATATATACCAACGGGCCATGCTAAATAAAATTATTCTTAATTTAAGATAACCGGTGTTAATTTCAGAACGAAGACCTGTAAACCCAAAATTCGGTTTAATTAATTGGATTTGTGAACAGACAGGGAAAAAACAAACATAACATTTAAACACATTAACACCGCTCCTATGTACGTAGTCGTTTAAAATTATTAAATAAAGATAACCAGAAAAGTAACCAAAGTTTACAAACCATTTAATGATTTAAAATAATATTACAAAAAAAAGTTTTCACGATTTTTAAAAACTTGCTTTATACTTTTTATTCATACTTTAATCAAATTATTATCATACATAGCATGAGTTTAATTAGTATTAATTTGGATTTCAAAAGATAACATCATATATTGGAACCCCGCTTAGCCGTTTTGCAATTTTTTTACACCCGTACCCTTAATTAGGCCCCGTACGGGAGGATGTTTACAAAAGTAATGGTTGGATATTTTATTATCACTCGACCTTAGTAACTGTGCAAAATTTCAGCAACAGGAAATGTCAGGATGTATGTTAAATTATTACACCCTCACCGTTAATTTACCCCAAGCATGAGAGGATATTTGCAAACGTAATTTTTTTATTGTGACCAGACCTTAGTAACTGTAAAATTACATCCATCGACAATTTGAGGAAGTACGTTAAATTAAGGATGCAAGATTTTAGGACAAACATAAAACAAAAAAATCATCATTATAAAGATTTTCATTTATCCTTTTCATTTACTCTATACTTCTGTTATGAATATACTTGTAAAATATTATTAATTTTATTTATGGTAAAACACTGGGATCTAATATAATTAATAAAAACAGTCTCAATTACTTTGTTTTGTTCATTTAAATGAATTTTGGAAACAGTATCAATCTGATATATCTTTCTTTGAAATACTCTACAGTTAATAGTAAGAGAAGTCATTTCTTCTATCATTTACGAATAAAATTGTTACAATATTTTCTGAAAAGCTATGTAACTGTTTCATTAGATAACAAACTTGGGTTAAGTACATTTATATAGGTTACACTACACTGCTCTAAATTGTTTAGGATTTGACTAATCCGAATTATAGATAGTAACATTACCTGTTTCAATTTCAATGCATTATTCATACGTAAACTTGTACGATAATTAAATACAAATAAACCTATCGTTTTGATGATTTTAGAATTGTTAATACTTCCTTCCCATTCTGATGCGCCTAATATATTTTTCAAACTCTTTCCTTATCAATTTTTAAAGAATTATCATCCGCGAAGATAATTTATTTATATCTACGGAGAATTATGAATTGTTACAATGTAATAATATGTGTGATAATACTGTAGATATCGATTTTTACTTTCTCTACTTACTTAGCGCTATAGCTGTAGAAGGGAAAGTACGATAATCGGTCCAATTCTGGCATATGCGGTTTTCACCGGATCTTTACGTTTTGAAAGGAACCCAAAAAACGGATGAAAATTTTCCAGATGTGTGTATGTACATGTGTGTGTTTGCTGTTGCGCCCTAAATCACCTTATAACTCCAGAACTACTCGACCGATTTTGACCAAACTTGGTGATATTACTTCTATATTTGTGGTACTGATGCCATTAAATTTTCAACTTAAAAGGGTGAGACTGTACAGCAAGGTAATCACCCTCAGTATCTCGATATTTTGCTTATTAAGGTCCTATTTTTCTTAGGCACAATTCTTAATTAAGAACAATAATATTTAAAAGAAAAGTTTTTCATAATCGCAGCCCCACCCCAAAAAAAATCGACTGCCATTAAATAAACTAATGGCTTAACGGATATAGTGTGTGTCATTAGTACCCCCTCTCACCACTAGAGCACTAGTGTAGTACTGCCGTACAACTGCTGCAGTCGTCTGTCGTCTTCTATGTTGTAGCGTCACATGTGAGCGGTAGAATTAAATAAATGAATAATATAATTAACGTGTAAAAGGTATTTAAAGTGGCCGCTAAACCACCAAAACCACACGAATGAAATACGGTATGTGCGCGCGCTGTAGTTACTATCATTGAATTAAATACACTTAATACAAAAATATTATATTAAATAAAATTATAAATTAAGTTGTGTGTGTATACGTGTGTAAGCCGTGTATAAAAAAAATGCCGCGTGATGGGAAAGTACTACAGATGTGTTGTCACCTTGCTTTTTAATGTATTTTAAAAAGAATGAAGCAATTTTTATTAGTTGGACACAGAAATATAATTCAGACTACAAACGTATCGGTACAATTATAACTAGACAGGCGTTATATCTACTGTTATTCTGAATAAAAAAATTCTTTCCTCGTAACGTTTAATCTTCTTTTTTAAAAGCTATAGAAAATATTACAATGGACATAAAATAAACGTAGTTTTGATAGTAAGAGATGAGATTTATGAATTCTATAGTGTACAGAAAAATACATCGGAATGTTTTACAGTTTTTTCCTTTTAATTTTACATTAGTTTTCTTTGCGGGTAACAGACACTTTTTCATTTTATCAAATTAAAAATTAAAGTAGCATTACGTAAAAAAAAATAAAAACAAATCCTTTTTCCTATTTATTTATTTACATAAAAGAACATGATTTATAAAACATAAAAATGATTGATACATTTTACAATTTTTATGTTTTAGTAGACTAATAAGATCTTCGGTGTCTTTTCACTATATTTCTATCCTTTTTAACTATTAAAGCGATTTATAAAATTACTGATATTAAAGATCAAAAATAAATTAATAAGAACCAAAACAGAGGAGCCATGGTTCGGAGTACAGAAATTCATTACTATTTAAGATTACCTTCTGTTAATGAAGAGATTCAAAAAATTGTCTCGTGGTACAAACAGAGATTAGACAAATATATAAATTATCTGGCAGTAAATCTATTGGACAACAGCAATAACATCAGGCGACTGAAACAGTTCCATATACTGGATCAGATGTATAACTAGAGGAGGGAGCTGAAGACACAGGAACATAGGAGTAGGAACAAAGGATGACTCTGTCACAGTATAATGAACGTCACTTTGGTAGTCTACGAATCATAGTTATTTCTATTTATCGACGAATATTTGTTTTATCTATAATGCTTTTTGTTTCATATATTGATATAGATGACATTGTTTTTATTTTTATATTTTCTTCCTGTGACATTTCTAGTGCTGTGTTAAGTATTGAACTTTACATGGAGCACCTGAACAAGTAGTTTACTTATATATGTGGTGTTGAACCTTTGTATGGTTTAATGAGGGGTTTCATCGGGACCTCTGTTCACGTGATTATCATCACTCAAATTTACTTATGGTCCCCTATGAGGTACCGTGATATTTGCAAAGAGCTAACTAAACTAATACGTTCGTCTGATAATAAAATAAGTAAATTTTAGCCATTTTAATTGAACTTTTAACGGAAAAATCGTTAAATTAAGAGATCAATAAAATGTTTAAATTTTAAATAAATACATATAATTAAATATTAAGACTGAACGACTTGTGATATTATAATAAATAGCTGATATATCGAGTGATGTAAAGGTTTCGTAACCCAAAATATATTAATTTAATAATTTAAATAATAAGCATTTATTAAGTGGATTCATTTTACATTAAAATAAGTTTATTTTTACTTTTTAGAGGTCATTTCGTCTCAATTCTTGTAAAATTGACGTACACTTTACAAATAATATATTTAATTACATTTCTGGATTTTAAGATAGGTGGTGTAATTTTTTCCACTTCATTTTTTTATTTTTTGTTTTAGTCCAATAAATTTTAGATGTTGCTTGTAAAATACTAAATACAATATCTTCCAAATCATCTACAAAAGAAATATTATAATATCAAATCAGGAAACCTAGAGGTTTAAATTTCTTTTTAAATTAGACAGTAAAATTCCTTTCAATAAACGGTTTCGGCCATTGGATATGCTGTAACATCGTCTTGTGGTTGATAATATTTTTTTCTATGCTCTAAAAGAATAGTGAATTCAGTCTACTTGGGTTTATTCCTTATATTTATAGGTATGTAAAAATACGAGATAAAAACTCTTTGATGTAATGGCTTTTTATATTATTGTTACAAAAATATTTTCCAGTAAGTTACTTTGGAAAATGATACGCCATACAATAGTCATTTATTATATAAAGGAGATTCAGAAAATAAATCTAGATTTGCACTGTTTAAAATTCGGTTTTTATGAGCGTTAATGAAGCAGATTAAACGAAATTAGATTTCATTTCTGAAATAAATATTATTTGTTAATGGCAAAAGCCTACCTTTAATAAATAATCAGAACTAAATATAGTTCCGATTATTTATTGATTAATTACTAAACTGATTAATTACGGAATACCGTAATTAATCAGTTTAGTTTTAGCTGACTTTTTAAGTACATAAGAAAAATTATTTTTGTAAATTCGTTATTTTAAGCGCCGTATTACTGCTCTTAATATTTGTTTTAAGAATGCTTTCTTGAGAAGATGAATACACAGTGATTTTCTCGAAAACTACAGCAGTTGGTTTTTAAGGCCGTTAATTTTGTACCTTTCCACTGAAATACAACCAGAGTGTGATCATTATCTTCTACTCCATCATTTTTAAGAAAGTAATTCGGAATATGCATAATTCTTGATTTATATGGGTAACAGTAATTTATTTAATTTTATTAATTATAAATGTGAAGAATACAGAACAATTAGTTTAACTAGTCATGCATCAAAAATCTTAACTAGAATTTTATACAGAAGAATTGAGAGGAGAGTGGAGGAAGTGTTAGAAGAAGACCAATTTGGTTTCAGGAAAAGTATAGAGACAAGGGAGGCAATTTTAGGCCTCAGATTAATAGTAGAAGGAAGATTAAAGAAAAACAAACCAACATACTTGGCGTTTATAGACCTAGAAAAGGCTTTCGATAACGTAGACTGGAATAAAATGTTCAGCATTTTAAAAAAATTAGGGTTCAAATACAGAGATAGAAGAACAATTGCTAACATGTACAGGAACCAAACAGCAACAATAACAATTGAAGAACATAAGAAAGAAGCCCTAATAAGAAAGGGAGTCCGACAAGGATGTTCCCTATCTCCGTTACTTTTTAATCTTTACATGGAACTAGCAGTTAATGATGTTAAAGAACAATTTAGATTCGGAGTAACAGTACAAGGTGAAAAGATAAAGATGCTACGATTTGCTGATGATATAGTAATTCTAGCCGAGAATAAAAAGGATTTAGAAGAAACAATGAACGGCATAGATGAAGTCCTACGTAAGAACTATCGCATGAAAAAAAACAAGAACAAAACAAAAGTAATGAAATGTAGTAGAAATAACAAAGATGGACCGCTGAATGTGAAAATAGGAGGAGAAAGATTATGGAGGTAGAAGAATTTTGTTATTTGGGAAGTAAAATTACTAAAGATGGACGAAGCAGGAGCGATATAAAATGCCGAATAGCACAAGCTAAACGAGACTTCAGTAAGAAATATAATTTGTTTACATCAAAAATTAATTTAAATGTCAGGAAAAGATTTTTGAAAGTGTATGTTTGGAGTGTCGCTTTATATGGAAGTGAAACTTGGACGATCGGAGTATCTGAGAAGAAAAGATTAGAAGCTTTTGATATGTGGTGCTATAGGAGAATGTTAAAAATCAGATGGGTGGATAAAGTGACAAATGAAGAGGTATTGCGGCAAATAGATGAAGAAAGAAGCATTTGGAAAAATATAGTTAAAAGAAGAGACAGACTTATAGGCCACATACTAAGGCATCCTGGAATAGTCGCTTTAATATTGGAAGGACAGGTAGAAGGGAAAAATTGTGTAGGCAGGCCACGTTTGGAGTATGTAAAACAAATTGTTGGGGATGTAGGATGTAGAGGGTATACTGAAATGAAACGACTAGCACTAGATAGGGAATCTTGGAGAGCTGCATCAAACCAGTCAAATGACTGAATACAAAAAAAAAAAAAAAAATTAATTTAATTTATTTGGGTATCATTATAATTCTTGGATCTGTATTACAATAACTTCCTTATTATTCTTGATCCAGAGACGTAGTATAAAGCTCAAATTTTTATTTACGTGGCTTTAGCACAACCTGTTATTAATATTTTGATAACCTTTTCTCATAAATCTGTGTAAAAATGTTAGATTCCTCGTGTTATTAACAATCAAAAGTAAAATATCAATAATTTGAATAAAATTTTAGCCTATCTCCTTAATAATCTAGGAACGAAATAGATTTTTTGCAAAAATACAAAGAATTGCAAATAAATTTGCAAAGCTAAAAAACAAAGAAGAAAGTAATAAATAAAATAAAGTAAAAAAAATGAACTAAAAGAAAAAATTTATTACTGAAAATCATTCTTAAAAAAAGCAAGATGACTGATTAAAGGATTACTTTAATGAACGGAAAAAAGTGAATTTTCACTCATGCTAAAATAAATTGATGCTATTATTTTTTTTTTGTTATATTATATTATAATATAATATAGATATATATATAATATTATATATATTATATAATATTATATATTACAGTATATAATATAATATATATATATTCCCTATCTAGGCTAGCACTAGATAGGGAATCTTGGAGTGCTGCATCAAACCAGTCAAATGACTGAAGACAAAACAAAAAAAAAATTATATTATTAATTTTTGCTAACATAATTGTTGCTATTTTGACCTTTTCTTTTTTTTAAGTATCAATTAATAAACTTGAATTTTGGGGTGGCTTCATCTATTTCCTTGGGAAGGAAATCTTTTATTTAGAGTTTGGGGTCCTTTTATTTTCGTAATTAAAATTTCCAAATAGAAAAAAAAACAACGAAATTTATTTAAGTGATAAATTACAAAACATAATAATTTAAACAAGCGTTAAAATAATTGTGAAACGCTTGATTTATTTTTGTAAAACTTAATTTATTAATTTATGTTATTAATTTTCTAATTATCTCGATTGTATAGTACAAGCCTACAGATTTACGCTGTGATTACAGATTAATGCTTTATTGGTTTTGAAAGCTCTTAATATTCCCTCTAGGGATGTTTAAATATCCCTAAACGGCTGAAGCTGCGTTCGTGTGTTCGCACGTTCATGGACGAGCGCGCACTCGGTTTAATAGATCCAATATCGTTAGCCCTTCTGTGTGGTTACCTAGTACTATATACAAGGATTACACGTAGTTAATAATATTTTCAGATAATCGTGATATTTACATTTATTATAGTTTTATACGTATTACTTGTTCCTTTATATACTCTTTTTAAACATGAAAAACAAAATACAACCACTTTTCAAATTGTATTATATATTTTGATATTATACGAGAAATGCTGAGCCCCGTAATCATAATGAGCTCACAATTCAATACTTAAAACAATATAACCATTTCAAAGAATAACAAGCTCTAATGTCAGGTTTATTAAGAAAAGTTAAGTTGAAGTTGGGATGAATCCCATAGCTTTAATCACCGAAATGAATACGTAATCACATGTTAGCACACCAACCCACTTATTAAAAGATATATAATATTTGTCCTGCAAATGATACTTCAATCTACTGACCGTAGGTATTGGTCAAAATAAACATTCTTACTTTAAGACAAAGAAGTTCTAAGTAATGACACTTGACTGAACTTTAGATGTTTTGTTGGCATCATGAACATATGCGTCTATAAAAATTAGTCAAGAACAACCAACTCCTCACTCTAGGAAAAAAACGGTTAGTTTCTGTGGGAAATAACGAATAATAGATTATACACATAAAGAAACACACGGAAATCTATGTAACAGCCAATCATAAAGCAAAATTAAGTCCAATCGGACTTCTTATATAAGTAATAATTTTCGTTTTAATTAACATGCTTCAGGAATTATCTTGTAGGTTGGCATCAACAAGGACACCTTTCTTTCTTTTTTTTCTGTTTAATCTCCGGAACCACCGTAAGTTATTACTTCAAAGGGTGATATTTATGAATGCAAATGAAGTATAGTCTTATACTGTTTCAGGTCAGTCGTTCCTGAAATGTTTGGATAATTGAAATCCAACTACGAAAGAACACCGGAATCCACGATATAATATTCATATCCATATTAAAGTTAGTTCAATTGCCTTTACTAGGATATGAATCTTAGAACTCACGACTTCAAAATCAGCTGATTAGAAATGACGATTTCACCACTAGATCAACCTGGTGGGTAATCAGAGAGGACACCTAACCGTAGAAAGTTTTCCTAATTCTTGTAAAACATAAGTAAATAACTTTCATCACCTCACTATAGATATAAAAAATAAAAACAATTCATTAAAATATTAGTCTGCGTGTAATTTTTTAAGTGCTTAAATAAATTCTGAAGAGATAAAATTGCTATTTAACTCATTACGTGCGTAGTGTTTCATATTTAAAATATATATAAATAATACTTACCTACTATATAATTTTCTATATAAATAATTAATTTTTAAGTATTATAAAGGCGAAAAGATTCGGTTTTAAGATTTCAACGGAAATATCCATTTTGACTATCACTTAATCTATTTTGACTAGCTTAGGCTTGATGTCTTTCTTTCTTTTTCCTGTTTAGCCTCCGTAACTACCGTTTAGATAATACTTCAGAGGATGAATGAGGATGATATGTATGAGTGTGAATGAAGTGTAGTCTTGTACATTCTCACTTCGACCATACCTGAGATGTGTGGTTAATTGAAACCCAACCACCGGTATCCACGATCTAGTGTTCAAATTCGTGTAAAAATAGCTGGCTTTACTAGGACTTGAACGCTGGAACTCTCGACTTCAAAATCAGCTGATTTGGGAAGACGCGTTCACCACTAGACCAACCCGGTGGGTTCGGCTTGATGTCTGTACGTACGTACGTATATATCTCGCATAACTAAAAAACGATTAGCCGTAGAATTTTGAAATTTTGGATTTATTACTGTTGTAACTTCCAGTTACGCACCTCTTTTGATTGCAATCCACTCTACAAGAAGTGTCCAGAAAAGCCCAAAATCAAAAAAATTATATTTTGGTCTTTTTCTTAATTGTACTAATAAGCAGTTTTTAAGAGCTTTTACATGATTTAAAATTTCACGTACTTTTCATTGTAAAAAATGTATATATACAATTTAATAGGCGTATAAGAAAGTCGTGTGGTATCCACATCAGATTTTTTACATTAGACATTCATAGTAGTTAATTTTTTTTCCCCTGAAATTTTGGCCGGGCTTTTGTGAACAGTATAACTTCACGGATTTCTTTAATTCTTTATTAAAGTAAAGTAACTGAAAATAAAATTTATAAATATTACTAAGTATAAGTTACCATAGATTATAATGATTATTAATATCAGCAAGAACGAAAAAAGTGTTTTTACTGGTTTGGCTGACAGGACACAGGAAGCAAATTTGAATCACAATTATGAAAAAGATCAAAATGTTAAGAAAAACGTTTATGACCGATTTAACCGATTGATGTAGTTACCGTAAAAGTTTTATTATATTAAAAATATAATTAAGGAAAAAATTGAATTAGTAACAAATTTTATGCCAATTGACCCCGCTTGACCCAATAATGTTTTTATCATAAATATCTTGCTTTAAAGTATAACAGCTGAAAAGAAATAAAATTTTTGGATGGAAAGAAACCAAAACGATTTTGATCCTATTAAATCCTCTTGTTCGACAACTACCTGTTAATAACATTTTAACAGTCACAATTTAAAAAGCAGATAAAATTATAAAACAATTTATACTCGGATTCCGTAAGACCCAATTTTTAAAAATATTTTCTCATGTTATTTACAATTATATCAGATACAATAGGATTTTCAAAATTAAAAATTATAGTTTTAAAATTCTATATTTATGTTCACGTCCCATTCAGCTGGTTTGTTTTCTGGGGGTTTGAATTTAACTACAATTAGTTATTTATTTAACTACAATTAGTTAGTTGATCCAGTCCAGTTTTGAAGCAACGTGATTGAACTAAAAAAAAACAAAACCAAATATCTCTCCGGTGGAGTCGAATATTAGTCTAAAAATTGGACCTGAATATATCAGGCCCAATTTTTAGACTGATATATATACGTATACATTGCCAAATATTTGTTACTTGCAACATATTTCAACTATTTTAGTCAAGGAGTTTTTAAAATATGAGGTAAAATTTTTTTTTAAGTAATGGTGAATACCCCCAGCCACAAAATCCGATCAGCCTTAAATATTTGTAATTTTTGAATAGCTTAAAATTCATATTGTATAAAAACACTGACAGCATTGATGTCAGTGTTTTATAAATTGAGCATTAATGTTCAATTTTTTACAACTGAAAAAAAAAGTATAAAATAAAAATAGCAAAAATTACCCTTCAGTTTTGTCCAAAATTTAATGCTAACACTGACTCATGTATAGAAATTTTCTGAGTCTCTTTCGAAGAATTTAAGTTGAACCAGTCTGGAGGTATCAAATTTTAGGCAAAAACACGTAAATACATACAGTGTACGAACGTCAGAACACAAAGAAGACAATGACAGACATTTTGAGAGACTTCGCTGTGGGATATAGAAAACCACGGCCATCACGACCAACGTTATTCGCATGGGAGAAGCAAACGGGTTTGCGACGGGTAGTGTTTTCGACGCACCACGTAGCGGAATACCTACCGAATCGCACCGAACTTGTGTTGCTGTAGCGGAATCAATTGAACAATCACCGATGAAGTCCACCCGTAAGCGGTCCGCAGAATTAGGTATTCCGCGATCGACTATGAGAGACCACATGCGGAGAGACTTTAATGTTTCATGTTTTCGGCCATCCTCAGCGAATGAGTTGTATGATCGTGACTTGAAAAAACGTGTGCATGCATGTGAAATGCTGCTCGCTCGCTTCCCACATGCAAACGATTAAAAAAACGTTTTGTTCTCTGACGAGTTTACGATTTATAGTAGCTCACGAAATCGTAACGTCTTTTTTTGAGCAAAAGACAATCCGAATTTTTATGAGGAAATCGAATGCAAATCGCCATATGTAATTGGGTTGGGTTAACCATAGACCATCTGCTTGGACCGTATTTCTTTGATGGTTCTCTAAACCAACACATGATTACATGATTCATGATTAACATCTTCACATGATTAACACGTGGTTCCTTCCAGAATTAATGGCAAGAGGATTAGCTGACATCGTTACAGTTCAACAAGACGGCGCTTCTCCGCATTTTGCTGTTAAGTGTTCGTACACGGTTAAATGAACTGTTTTCAAACGAATAAATGAACCTTGAACCTTTGTAACAATGTTATTTACAATAAATGTTAATGTTAACCGGACTTAAATATTGAAATATACTGATTTTCAATATTAGCAATTTTATCTACATATTTAACTGTACAATGCTGTTAACATATAAGGGAATTTTCGTCCACACAGTACATTTTCCAGAGTTTGTGAAACATTTTTTGTTTCTTTTGGACTAAAGAAGACTTGAAAAGCCTTGACAATTGCAATTACCCGCAATACTCATCATTTCAGCCGATCGCTATACCTTCCCTTAATAGCAATGCTGAAGCAGCAGCAATTGAGCTGTAGCTGGGAAAAGAAAATTTATTAGGTGACGGAAAAACTTTATAAAGGGGTTATATAATACATAATATAAAACTAAATTATTGAAATAAACTCCATGGAAATAACAGCATATATATCTTTCTGTATGGTTATAAATATGATGTAGTGAAAATCAGAGAAAAAATTAAAATTTGTTATATTATACTGTAGTTATATATGTATATTAAAATTTAATACAAACTGTTTTACAAGTATAAACATATAATTATAATAATTAACATTCATTAAAATAGAAAATTATTTATTTTTTTTTTTTAATTTCCTGTCCAACACATCATAAAACATTTTTAAAAGCACACAGTTTTATATCTTATGCGGGAATAAATAGAAATTCAAAAGGGGATATCCTAAAAAATAATTGTAATTTTTTGTAAAGAGAATAAGACTTGTTTTATGTTTGTAGAAGTTTACTTGTCCTGTAGTGTTCCCTACCTTTCACTGACCAATGCATATAAATAATTGGTTTATAAATATTACATGAATGAAGAGTTGCTTTAATTTAATGCCCTTGGTAAATCATGATACGTTGATAAAACTAAAATGAAAACTGAAACATTGTGCGTGTTATGTGTTATATAATTTAGTAAATGGATATTAGTTGGTTATATAACCTTAACGAAGGATAATTTTAATAATAATATTAACCAATATTTTACACACACGCACGCATGCACACACACACACACACACACACACACACACACACACACACACACATATATATATATATATATGTCATACATTGATACAAGTATAAACAAGAACTTTTTGTATTTTAAAATTTGGTAGGGTGAAATTAAATTACAAAGGATAGAGAGAAAATTAATAAGCTAATGATTAAATTGTCCTTTAAATCTCTTTCAAATAAATTGTCAAACATCAAGATATCTTCTTTTCTCACCTACTATTAAAACCACAACAAAAGAGAGATTTTCAAAATTGAGTTTCTACAATTCTTTTGATTTGATACAAAAGAGATGTATTAAAAGAGATTCAATGGTTCTGTTAAAATTGAATATATTTTTGATGAAATTTCTTGCTACTCTCTATTTTGTTACAAATTACAACTTCATTTTATTTAAACAAATTTTGTTAATGTTTAACATAATAATTACTTACTAATTTCTTTTAATACTTATTTTTAATTAACCAATTATTAAAAACTTAAAATTTATTTTTTTTAACATAATTTTTTTTACTGTTTAAACATTATTGATCAATAACTAAAATTATCTGATATGTAAATAACGGTGTAACAAAGATATAAAGTTTTGAATAATCTTGAAAAACATATTTTGCTGTGGAACATGAAGAATGAGCTTAATGATTTGGCTTAATGATTGCTAGTCATATGTGACTGTTAAATTAAATCACTGGTTGGGCTGGTAATAATCATATACCATTGAATGTTAGCAAGACTTATGTCTTGCACACAGAAGACTACTCTTGCAAGTACTCTTGGAAGACGACTCTTGCAAGACTTATGTCACTACCTTCACACGGAAAAAAAACCTCATGGTTCGGCTACAAGTTGAAGTCAAGTGTAATAAAACATGAAAAGGCCATCTCTGACCTTTTAGTTTTACTGGATGCAAAGTTGCTGTCCAATGACTATGTTGAGAAGGTTGTTTCTAAAGTGCGACAGAATTTGGGCCTCATTGAGTGAGTCTGTAGTTGGTTTAATCAGATAGAGACCTGTCTACAAGGCCTTGATCAGAAGCCGTCTGGTGTACTGATCTGTGATTTGGAACAGAGATAGGGCTCATCCAGACGGTTTGATTGAGTCTGTCCAGAATAATTATATTAACTGAATTAGTTTTAAATTTTGACACCTTGATCTTGGTCATGATAGCAGCTTTATATGTAACAGCTTAGGTCTTCCTCAGCTAAAGAAGAGAAGGAGATGTGCTGATATTGAGTTCTTTTATGATGCTATGCATGGCAATAAGAATCTGGTTGCTGATAGTGGTATCAGAGTGCTGCCTGAGAAAGTGTGTAATTTTAAGATTTTCACTAGTCATATGAAGTGGAAATCAGTGATTTTGGTGCGTTAGGTTAGCTTTTTTGATCATTATAAGAGTTGGCAATTTAGTAACAACTATTAATACTAGCTCCGAATTTAAAAATATAAGTAATAAAAGTAAATTAAAATGGAAATGTATCCTACGTAGAAACACCAAACCAAGCACTGACACTGTCAAAGGAAAAGAGGATTTGAAAGATGCTAACTTTATGGCACTGAAAAAGATGTTGGAAAAGTGTTTAAAAATCAGGAGAAATTATCTCAGATAGAGTGGACAAAATAATGGCAATTGTGATAAAATTTGAAGAACGAATATCAGTTATATTGCAGAATACAACATTTTTGGAAGAAAAAAGTTTGATATTACAAAAAGGTGTAGAAAACCTGAAACTGGATTTGCAATGTGAAAAACAGAATCGGCACTCTAAAAATGTCATTTTCACCAGTATTCTTCCTACAAAAGATGAAGATGTGGCGATGATAGTCTCTAAACTTCTGGATACTATGAAAATAGCCATCAAAAGAGGGAGCCCATCGCTTTTCATCTAAAGAAGACATTCCTCCAATTTTGGTTCAATGCGTTCCCATTCTTTGATCAATCAGTCAGGAAAGACCAGTGTACTTTAACGACCACTTAACGCCATATTTTTGTGATCTGATGAAGAGAGCTAAAATTTTAAAAAAAGAAAAGGGATTCAGATTTATTTGGTGAAATGTTAGTAAAATTATGATTAAGAAAGATAATATGAGTAGGGCCATAGTATTAGTTAAAAATGATGAACATACCAAGATTGTATTGGAATATGAAAGGGAACACAGAATCTTAATGTTATATACAAATTACATTAGTTTAATAATCCAAATTATATAAATTTGTTTAAAAATGGATCTAAATGATTCTATTTGCAATAGTGATGGGAATTTTATAAGTTTTTCTTACTGCAATAATTTTAATACATTTATAAGCAGAAATAAATTTAAAAATTATATATGTGTAATGGGTATTAATATCAGAAGCCTAAATAAATATATTATTAGATATATTTGTTTTACAAGATATTAGTATCTCTCAGGATAAAGTAAAATTGTATGATACTGAAGGATTTTACAGAATTTATTATTGTAGGGCATCAAAAAAGGTGGTGGTTTATTAGTACTTTATAAATCTTAATAGTTTATACCTTAGTATTACTAAAATTGATTTTGAGATTTTACATCTACGTTTGGAAATATTGGCTCTGAATATTATATTTGAAAAAGAATCATTTACGTTGTTGGTATATTATAGATCCATAATATGAATGATAATCAGTTTAATTTACAATTAGAAAATATTTTGCCTTCAGATACAGTTAGATATTCCAAAAACTTTATCTTTATAGGTGATATTATCATTTGTTGTCAATCGAATTCATACGGCAAAGAAGATTATATAATATTCTTTATACTCATGAGATGTCAAACACAATTATTAAGCCTGCTAGAGTAGAATACTATGGTAATGTACTGGTTGAATCATGCATAAATCACATAAATGTTAGGCTGAAGGAAAATAATTACAGTTCATTTATTGTAGAGGATAAGTTGGCAAATCATTATTGGGTAGCCATAATTGTACATTTTAAAGGAATTGTTAATATAGAGAATAAGGTAGAGATTAATGAATTTATTAACATAAAAAAGGTTAATAAACATATCTCTGCTGAGAAGTGATGCCTATTCTGCAAATTAATGATCCTAACAAAATTTATAATTGAATCACAAATAAAGTTTAATAAAATATATGAAAATTCTAAGGTCAAAATAAAAATCAACCAGCGTTAAACCATGGTTCAATAATGAAATAAAAATTATAGTAGAAAATAGAAATACCTTAAGGAAGCAAATAAAAAAGGATAACTATAATTCGGGATTAATAGATTGGTTTAAAAAGACTAGAAATGATTAACTAAATAGACTACGGTATCTTAAGTCTGATTTCGACTATAGTTTTTTCTTGGAGAATGAAAAGGATTCAAAAAGATGTTGGGATTTAATAAATGAGATCATTAACAAAAAGAGAAGGCATTCTATTCTTAGATATAGTAAAAAATAATTCTAAAATAATTAAGAAAATGGCAATTAAACACATCGCATATCAGTTTTAACAATTTTAGAAATACAATTAATGAAATAAATCAACAGATGAACGGAACAACCTTTAATTTAAGTAAAGCTATGAATCAAAGTAATGATTGGATAGATAATAATAATATGAATGGTTCTTAAGCCTATAGATGAAAAACTATTGTATGTGCCATTGAATAAGATAAATCATAGATCATCTGCTGGTCCTGACAACATAAGACTAAAGGATTTAAAAAAATAATATTGTATACTTAAAACCTATTTATTCTTATTCATCTTATGAGGATTTTTAATTCAGTGGTAATACCACTTGATATGAAAAACCCAATCTCCGACCTATTTTTAAGAAAGGGAATAAGCAGGGTTTGAACTCATATAGACCAGTGGGTTACATTTCTATGTTAACTAAATTAGCAGAACACTACGTTTGTGATCAATTAAAAGATTATTTAGTACATCATGATTGTAAGGAACAATTTGGGTTTATGCCAAAGAAATCAAAATTAGATTTATTAGAAATACTTACTAGTTATATTAATAAGGCTTTAAATACAATAAGTTTGTAATAACATTGCTTACTGATTTGAGAAAAGCCTTAGAACTTGTAAATTATGAAATTACGATAAGAAAATTAATTCAAATAGGTATTGGGGTAAAGCTGTTTTTTTTTTTTTTGTAATTATTTTAAAAACAGAAAAATGTGTACAAGTATAGGGCATATTTCAAGCTATAACGAACAACTATAACAATACTACAAACTACAACTATAACTATAACAAAACAAGTGGTTTGATTCAGGGAATATTATCTCACAGATTCTGTTTAACATTTATGTTAATGACTTGGCACAGTTAAAAATAAAAACCTGATTATTACAATATGAAGATGAAAATATAATTTACTTTACACATTAAAATATCACTAAAGGTATGCAGTCAGTAAAAAATGCTTTGAATTTATTACTAAGAAATTTCTGCCTTCAGTCAGAAATTTAATTTGCTTACATAGAATATTAATTTATACTTAAAGAAAGCATTTTTGAAAGTATATGTGTGTGGAGCGTTTATATGGAAGTGAACCATGGACGATCAGAATACTTAAGAATAAAAGATTAGAAGCTTTTAAAATGTGGTTCTGTAGAAAATATCAAGTGGATGGATAAAGTGAAAAATGAATGGGTGTTGCAGCAAATTGATGAAGAAAGGAGCATTTGGAAAAATATAGCAAGAAGAAGAGATAGACTTATAGGCCACAACTTAGGCATCCTAGAATAGTCACTTTATTATTGGTGGGACAGGTAGATGGGAAAAATTGTGCAGGCAGGCAACGTTTGGAATACGTAAAACAAATTGTTAGGGATGTAGGATGTAAGGGGTATACTGAAATGAAATGAATGGCTCTAGATAGGGAATTGTGGAGAGCTGCATCAAACCAGTCAAATGAGTAAGACCAAAAAAAAAGTAAGATATTTCTGTAAAATCACAACAAAACTGAATGGGTAAAAAACTAAAGTTATAGTTTTGAGAAATCCACGGGTAAATTTGAATATAATTCATTCAGCTTGAAAATCTCAGTTTGCTGTGCCATGACAAAGAATATACATTAAAAAGAAATAACTGTATATGCCAAGGGTGTCTGTAGTTAGTAGTAGTAAACATTTAGGACATGCCTTAGATTTTTTATATGAAGTACAATTTTACTCACATAGAATTCCTAATAAATAAGTTAATATTAGTGTTACATAAATGTAAGAAAATACAAGTAGGCTATTATTTCTCAGTTAGTACTAATACAATTATTTATTTTTTTATTGTGTAAAGTTTGTTTGTTTACGGTATGTATATCTTTATATTATTTATCTACAGAAAATGTACATTTTTAAACTATTGAAGATGGTGTTAAATAGAATCATAAAAATAATGTTTCCTAATATTACCTTAGAACAATATTACAAATTTTGAATATTTAGCTATGTGTTTTGATTTATCGAAAAATTATTTTAAGCCCTATACAGGAGAAAGCTTGATGTATAGTATAATTTAAGGAAATTAGGAAAAATAAGAAAATAAAAACTATTAGGAAAATGGGCAGTATCGGCATTATTACAAGCATGTAAATAACTATGGAAAATAGGTCCCTGATTTTAGAATTCCAGCATTAATATATTTATTGCCTGTTGAATTGCAGACATTCCAAAATAAAAATTTCTGCCAAATTAAAGAATTATTTTCTTTTCATACCTTAATAAGTTTAAAGAAATAATACAATACAACATTAAATATTTTACAAAATAATAGACAATAAGGGTATGCTAACCTAAACCAACCTTATTCCAGTAGATGAGATTAGAACATTCATTTACACAGGACAAACTTTATAAAATAGCCCAGCACAAAATGAGTATTAAAAACCATTATTCCAAATGAAAGAAATACGATCAATTTAATTAGGTCTACGAACATATTAATACACGAGAATATACATAGATACACACACAACAAAACATAATCTGTTGGTATTTCACGTAACGAAAGTAATTCTACAAGAAATGAGAAAACTAATAAATTAATACAGATTATTATCTTTCATTATCCATTATTCTTTCACAATCCATTACATTGGTTGAAACAATTCTTTTTAAATTGCAATGTACTCTATAACCTATTTGGTGAAAGTGACCATTTTAATATCAGAAAGTGTAATAGTTTCCATATGATAAATCGATTGTTGAGTAATAATAAATCGATAGTTTGATTAAGTACTGTACATGCAAATTCAACGTATAACATTTGATATTACATATTTAACTGTAAATTATCATTATTGTTTCAATATTTGTTATAGTTTCTATGTTATTAAAATTAGATGTGTTTTTTTTATATTTATGTTTTCGTTATTAGTATGTTAAGCTGTTGTTTATGGATGTTATTCATGTTCATATTTGAGAACCGTCTTTAAATTAATGTCATTTATTTAAGATTCAAATTCTATTTAACATGTTTGAATGGTCGCTTGGGTGAATTGCCTTATTAAAATTATATAAAATTGAAGAAGAAGAGAAAAAGAAAAACTTAGATGTATGTTATTATAACTATTTCTCTAATTATAGATAGTATTTTGTTAATTTAGAAAATCATAGTTTCATCTATCAAATAGCATATTCTAAAGAGATTTATTGTCATAGGCACTGTTTGTAAGCGATATTTGTATGCGAGAAATAAACTGAATTGAATCTTTTTTTTTTTTAGTTTTAGGGGCATCGACTACTATGGTCATTAGCCCTACCCACATCAAAAATAAAAATTACTTTCCCCTCCCCCTTAAAAGCACAAGCGACGTAGTGAGCAGACTAGTCTTGTCATAACAAATCATCCAGAAATAGACTTGTCAATTGTAAAAGTATCTCAAAAATAAACACAAAGGGATTAGGGTGCGAAGGGTCCTTGCCGGTTAAAATCATTAAAAACTTACACATTAAAACACTTCAAAAGCACTTAAATCATTTCCAATAGAATATTGTCAAATCTTCAAAAACTGAATAACATTACACGAATAAAATTACTGTAATCTCATTCATCATTCTATCGCCTAGGCTTCCCCTTAGGCCATACTTTTTTGCTGCTCTTTTCCATCTTCCTAAAGGCCTTGATGTCAAATTCCGAAGCATCTGAACCCTCGGAGATGGAAGCTTCAGTTCCCTCGCCGGAAATCGCGGAGTATCTCCGCGTCTGCCAGCATCAGACGAGACCGGCTCCTGTGGCGCAGTGAGTAGTACATCGCAGTCCAGACTAGATATATTCAACCCACCGGGTTGGTCTAGTGGTGAACGCGTCTTCCCAAATCAGCTGATTTGGAAGCCGAGAGTTCCAGTGTTCAAGCCCTAGTAAAGCCAGTTATTTTTACACGGACTTGAATACTAGATCGTGGATATCGGTGTTCTTTGGTGGTTGGGTTTCAATTAACCACACATCTCAGGAATGGTCGAATTGAGAATGTACAAGACTACACTTCATTTACACTCAAACATATCATCCTCATTCATCCTCTGAAGAATTATCTAAACGGTAGTTACCGGAGGCTAAACAGGAAAAAAGAAGAAGAGACTAGATATATTCACCGCCAGAACATGTGGGGCGGCCGAAATCCCCACCCTCACTGCTAAAGGCCTCCAAACAAAGTTGGAGGCCCCCTCCTGCTTAAAGTTGAGTCTGCTCCAAACAATTTACATAGTGTTACGAAACTACCAAGATGGTCGGTCGATTTACGCATATTAGATGTAACCAGGCACTGTCCTCCTTTTTCGGAATACAGTCGGAGGTTCCTCAAGGTACGGTCCTGGTGACCTTAATGTAAGACCGAAATGTATTTTAGGAAACCGATTGTAAATAAAGCTGATTAGAAAAAAAAGGTTATCACACTTTGTGTTGTTTTGTGTTCTTAGAAATTAATCTTACCCGAACGCTTCTCCTTACATATGGGAGTCTCTAAAAATAAAAAAAAATATTTTTCAAGAATAAAAACAATAATCCCGCTGTCAATTTTCATTAAGTCCTCCACAAATACAGAAATAATCAGTTTTTTTTTGGTTTTATTTATTTTTAACTTTGTATCATAAAATTGGAAATAAATATCTTTAAATAAAAATGTGAAAAAGAAATTCATAATTTTGTTATTGTTTTTCATTGAAACGTAATTATTATTTTTTTCATGACGATACAAGTAAAGCATAAAAAATTAACTGAAAAAAATTATTTGCATAATTTGCCCGGCGTAGCCGGCAAATTTAACTCATTGCCGGATTTTTTATTTATTTTAGTTAAATGATTTTAAAAATTGTTTCATGAATTCTATTCTGGACATTATATCAAAGTATCTAACGTTCATTGCCCCAAATATAAAAATAAAATACTTTGCTATCCTTTAATTAATCTTTTATCGAGGATTACACCAAATATCTTTTCTGTTAAACCTTCCTTCATTACCGAAATCTTAGTTTTCAAATTTACTGAGAAAACTCATATTTTTGTTTGTTTGAAATTATAAGACAAACGAAAATACAAACAATAATAACGATTGAAAATGACAATATGAAATAACGGTACAGATATCTCAAGAATAACAAGCGTTCTATGCCAGGTTGAAACTGAGAAGTCAAAAATTATTCCCGTTATATTTTTCATTGAGTATAGCAGGATTGAAAGAAATAGTGTAAACCAATAGATTATTATATCATTTTCTGTTGTGAAATAATGAATTCTGTTGTATAGTGTTTAACAAAATAATTGTACCTGTTTATTAGTTTTCGGATTCTGATTATTAAAATAAACAAAGTGTATTCAATTAAAAAAAGAGAAAATAAATTTTTATTTTAAAAAAGCACGAATGGCAGAAAGAAGTAAAAGGAAGTTAAAAATCACCAATTTTCATAAAATCTTTTAATTTATTCTTATATGTAAAATCCGAAAATGAATAGCCAAGTTCACTTTTTTGTTACATTCTGTTTATATCTTCTATGGATTAAACTTAATTAAGCTACTTTAAATATTCTATCTTACCTTACATATCCAAAGATTTAATCAATTGATTGTAACTTTTTTGTTAATTTACGCTTTTATATCGCTATGTGTCTGTGTGCGCTAATTCAAAACTGAAAAGTTCAGTTTTTACAAAAATAAATAATTTTTTGTTGTTTCGGTTGCCAATGTTATGTGTAATAAATTTAACCGTTTATATTTTATAAATGTGTAGTTGAATTTATTTATATAAAATCCCATTTAGGAGCCAGTTGTTTATTTTTTTGTTTTTCGTTTGTTTTTTTTAATTGATAAATTCTATGTTTTTTAGTTTTCTTTTTTTTCAAAACAAAAACATACTGTGGTAAATGTGGAAAAATGTTTAAACTTTATAAATTTCTTTTTAAATTCCAATCGAACAGGTGTGGAAAAAAATATAGGCAACAAATCAGATTTTATCGAATTTGTATGTAAATTACGTTATCAGTATCGAATGAAACGTGAAATACTGTATATGAATGTGGGTGTTTAAAAAGCAATAAAGACAGATTTGATGGTTTCATCAGTAACTGTAATAGGAAATATAATTTCACTTTTACGTAATGTTACGGAAAATAGGTTATGAAATATAATAAAATATGCGGTATTAATACAATTATCAATTACTTAATTTTTTTAGTAGATTTTTATTGCAAAAATTGTACCTTAATTAAAAAAATTGTAATAATATATAGATAAATGTAATTCAATTTTTACGACACATTTTTTAAAGAAAAAAGCTTTTTTTAATAATCTTTTTAAAAAATTATCAAATATTATTTTCAATAATATGAACAAAAATAAAAATAAACTCTTGAATAAAGAAATTAAAATAATTAAGTAAAATTTGTGAATAAAATATTACAGGAAATTTTATTTTTCTTAAATGAGGTTAGGATTCTGCTGTAGACTGTAATATACCTGTAATAAGCAGATTAACATTCTATGTAACTAACTTAAATCCTACAGTTTAGTTTCCGAATAAATAAAAAAATTACTGTATTTTTACGGAAAAAACCAGTAGATTACAAATATTTGTAATTAAATATTATTGTCTCTAAACTATATGTGAATAAATACAATTATTTTTACATAATTTATAAAAAGCTTTTCATTAACAATAGAAAGCTATTCTAAAAAGTAAGCGATCTATGTATCTTAAACTCAACTACATAATGTTCCTCTAGATACCAGATCTTATTACAATTTAAAACGGAACACTAATTCAAAATTCGATTCAACCCAAACGAATTGTGAGGTGTATCGCAACACTGCAGTTGACACAATACCGTATATGAGTTGCACCCTTCATTCAACGAACCACCGGGTTGGTAGTGGTAAAATCGTTGCTGTAAATCTAGATCGCTGCTGTGAATCGTTGCTGTGATACTAGATCGTGGATACCAAACAGGTGTTTTCGAAGTCGAGAGTCCTAAGGTTCAAATCCTAGTAAATGTAGTTACTTTATAATCGATTTGAATACTAGATGGTGTGGATACCGGTGCTCTTTGGTGGTTGGGTTTCAATTAACCATACATCTCAGAAACGGTCGACCTTGAGATTGCACAAGACTACACTTCATTTACATTCATAATATCATCCTCTGAAGTAATACCTTCCGATGGTTCCGGAGGTTAAACAGAAAAAATAGAAGATCGTGGATACCGGTGTTTTTTTGGTAGTTGGGTTTCAATTAACCACACGTCTCAGGAATGGTCAGCCCTAGTTTGTTCAAGACTACATACACATTTACCGGTGCAGTTACATTACACTGATAAGTCGCTTATGACTTTAATTGTTGATGCGACTATAAATAAAAGTATTAAAAAAAATCGGTTCTTCTTTTTCTAATTTTATTTATTTTAATTTATTTCAAAGAAATATATTATAATTCATTCAAACTGAATTTTATTACGAATAAAGATTCGTTTTTAGAAAATCTAAAAAGAAATATGTCAAAAAACCTCTATGATATTTCAAAAACGTTTCTGGGTAAATTTTTAAAATAGTATATTTTAATTTTCATTCTTTGAAATCTTTTGCTATAATGCACCCTTAGTACGTAAACGGTATAAAACTTATCCCAATTAAAAGGTGGGAACTCCGTTCCAAGTTTAAAATTAAAAAAAGATCCTGAAAAAGTTATTTAAAATCTGTATTCGTTTGCTGACTTTTTAAAAAAATAATCCTGTAAATTACCACATTCGCTGTAGCGGATAAAATAGGAAACTTAATCATCTTGCGGAACGGGTAAATGTGATGCCGTATAGTAATTACCTACTATGCTTTACGGCGCATATTGGCTCATCTTGAAATTTTATTCTATGCATGTAGTTTAAATACGGATTTACTCTACATACTGAACTGTTTGACCTTGGATTTTCGTTCGGTATACATTTGTCGTACCGCAAATCGCATTGTTTTTTAATCTCTTTTTGATAAATTTATTTCCTTTTCATAATTTTTATCACAAGTTGTTCCATAAATTATTCAATAAAACATTCATAATATTACCAAATCGTATAAATGCTGATTTTTATTTATAAATTAAATCTATTACGTCTCCTAATTAAAATCCCTCACCAACTTTTATGATTTGTCATCTTAAAATTCCTAAATGAAATATATGTTGAAATATTTAAAAAAAAAAAACATTCATTAAAATGTATATTTTAATAATATAAACACTGGACAAAACATAAAATTTATTGCCAGATAATTGGGTCAGAATCGTTTCCCATAGAATGTTTATATGTTGCTTCAAACATTCAAACATATTATGAAACAATTAACAGATTGATTTATTTTTGACTTGATTAATTATTATTTTTAATAACATTATTTCGTGATGATGTCATTGTAAACAAAGCTTTTGTAAATACATAAATATCGAATGCGATTTTATCATTTATATAAACTGAAATCTAAAGAACTAAACTGAAATTAAAGAAAAACAAACAACATACTTGGCGTTTATAGACCTTTCTTTTTCCTGTTTAACCTCCGGTAACTACCGTTTAGATAATTCTTCAGAGGATGAATGAGGATGATATGTATGAGTGTAAATGAAGCGTAGTCTTGTACATTCTCAGTTCGACCATTCCTGAGATGTGTGGTTAATTGAAACCCAACCACCAAAGAACACCGGTATCCACCATCTAGTATTCAAATCCATGTAAAAATATCTTGCTTTACTAGGACTTGAACGCTGTAACTCTCGACTTCCAAATCAGCTGATTTGGGAAGACGCGTTAACCACTAGACCAACCCGGTGGGTTGGCGTTTATAGACCTAGAAAAGGCATTCGATAATGTAGACTGGAATAAAATGTTCAGCATTTTAAAAATATTAGGGTTCAAATACAGAGATAGAAGAACAATTGCTAACATGTACAGGAACCAAACAGCAACAGTAGCAATTGAAGAACATAAGAAAGAAGCCGTAATAAGAAAGGGAGTCCGACAAGGATGTTCCCTATCTCAGTTAATTTTTAATCTTTACATGGAACTAGCAGTTAATGATGTTAAAGAACAATTTAGATTCAGAGTAACAGTACAAGGTGAAAAGATAAAGATGCTACGATTTGCTGATGATATAGTAATTCTAGCCGAGAGTAAAAAGGATTTAGAAGAAACAATGAACGGCATAGATGAAGTCCTACGCAAGAACTATCGCATGAAAATAAACAAGAACAAAACAAAAGTAATGAAATGTAGTAGAAATAACAAAGATGGACCACTGAATGTGAAAATAGGAGGAGAAAAGATTATGGAGGAAGAAGAATTTTGTTATTTGGGAAGTAGAATTACTAAAGATGGACGAAGCAGGAGCGATATAAAATGCCGAATAGCACAAGCTATTCGGCATAAGAAATATAATTTATTTACATCAAAAATTAATTTAAATGTCAGGAAAAGATTTTTGAAAGTCTATGTTTGGAGTGTCGCTTTATATGGAAGTGAAACTTGGACAATCGGAGTATCTGAGAAGAAAAGATTAGAAGATTTTGAAATGCGGTGCTATAGGAGGATGTTAAAAATCAGATGGGTGGATAAAGTGACAAATGAAGAGGTATTGCGGCAAATAGATGAAGAAAGAAGCATTTGGAAAAATATAGTTAAAAGAAGAGACAGACTTATAGGCCACATACTAAGGCATCGTGGAATAGTCGCTTTAATATTGGAAGGACAGGTAGAAGGGAAAAATTGTGTAGGCAGGCCACGTTTGGAATACGTAAAACAAATTGTTAGGGATGTAGGATGTAGAGGGTATACTGAAATGAAATGACTAGCACTAGATAGGGAATCTTGGAGAGCTGCATCAAACCAGTCAAATGACTGAAGACAAAAAAAACAAAAAAAAAACTGAAATCGTTCATTTTATTTTTCTTCTTTATTAAATTAAAACTATAAAAAATTATATACCCTTATAAATTTAGTACACAGGCAATTTGTCATCAAAATATATACGTATTTATACATCATTTGTACATATATTTGTACATCAAAATAGGCTGTATTTGAAAATCCTTACCTACCGATTGATCTTTTGTCCATGCATTAGGGATGATGAGGGAAGCTTAACTCCAGATTTTTAATATCCCCCTTCCATAGATTTTTGAAAAACACGAAAAACTCAAAACGTTTTTGAAATGCGTTTTTCTCTGAATCTATGCATTTTAGAGAAAGGTTTTTCAAACAAAAAATGTAGAGGACATTCTCCTCTACAATTAATGTGTTTGAAGTTATGCCGTATAATTTGAAATTGAAATACTAGCTGGCGCTGAAGTTGTAAAAAACGTGTAAACGACTAGATCGGTTTCGAACAAGTGCCCAATTTACAACATTTTCACACTTTCACAAGCTACAGCTCCAAAACGGTAAGTCGGACAAGAAAATTGTATAAATAAAAGTTGTCTGTTTTTTTGAGATTAACAATTTTTTCAAATGCAATACAGACGAAAAACAATTTTTTCTGGTGAAAAAACACGTTTTTTACAACTTCAGCGCCGCCTAGTATTTCAATTTCAAATTATACGGCATAACTTCACACACATTAATTGTAGAGGAGAATGTCCTCTACATTTTTGTTTCAAATTTTTTTCTCTAAAATGCATAGATTCAGAGAAAAACGCATTTCAAAAACTCTTTGAGTTTTTCTAAAATCTATTGGAGTGGGGTGTTAAAAATCTGGGTTAAGCTTCCCTCATCATCCCTAACATATGGAAAAAACATCAATCGGTAGGTTAGGATTTTCAAATAAAAATACAAATTGACTGTACTAATTACAATAAAAAGATTTTTAATAGAAAATTTGTCAAATTTTAATAAAAGAAATGATGCTGGAAGGCACGGAACAGTGCAGTAAAGTTAACCATAAAATTCTTTTTCTTCGTTTTTCATAGTTTGCTCTAAGTAACAATTGTTTATAATTTGTTGAAAATTTTTATTTGAACTAATTAGTATCTGACTAGATATTTTTTTCCTATTTCAAAAAAAAAGTTGTTTGAAAGTATAATAATATACTGTACCAACTAGTTGCATCTACAAATTTATGTGTTAAGTAACCGAATGACTTCTAAAAGCAAAATCGAAGGATCTGATGTTGTCAGTTAGAAGATTTCTTCATTATAATAACGGAACACTCCGAATATGATGAATCTGATTTTCACGTTGCATATGAATTTTGGAAAATATGTGGAATTTATGGATTAATATAATGTAAGTGCAAATGGGCTGAACCCTAAACCGGTTGTACAAAAATGTCATACCTGCTATTTGTAATTAATAATAAACAATTTAATCTTATTACGAACTGTGTTATGTACGAATAGTAAGTAGTACGTCAGACAATTTTTATAACAGATAAGTACAACGAAGTATTTTAATCGCGAAAAATTTCAGTTTTCAAATTTCAACGGAAATATTCAGTTTGAACATCCCTGAATCCATTTTTACTAATTTTAGCATGACATCTGTTCATACGTACTTATGTGCATATTTATTTCGCATAACTCTAAAACGATTAGCCGTAAGATGGTGAAATTTTGAATTTAGTACTGCTGTAACATCTAGTAGTGAAACTCCCCGTTTGATTGTAATCGACTGAACCAAAAGTGTCCAAAAAAAACCCAAAATCAAAAAAATCTGGTTTTTGGACTTATTAACTGCAGTAATAAGCCCTCATTAAGATCTTTTCAACGATTTATCATAAGTGGTACTTACTTTCATTTTTTTCAGAGTTACAGCCAAATAAAATATTAATTAATGAAAGGGGAAGACACATCGGTTCGAATTCGATTTCATTTCCTTTTTTTAACTTTTTTTCTTTTATTTAAATATATTGATTTATTAATAATTAACCTGTGATGTAAAAAAATTTACAGTAAATACTAATTTAATAACAAAAAAAAAGTGAAAAACATCAGAAGTTATTAACGAAATAAAATTTTATGTACTTTTCACTTAAAAAAAAAAAAAAATATGTGTATGTATAGACGTACAAGGAAGTCATGTTGTGTCTACATCAGATTTTTTCGAAAAATAAAAATTTAAATAATAATAAAATATTTAAATAAAAATAAAAATAATAATATTCGCGGTTTATTCTGGATTTTGGTTTGCCTAATTCCAACTTCTCTTTTTCAAATACCGACGAATTTGCTGGAAATACTTTGGGTAAAAAAGAGATTAAAATTTACCTTGAAACTTTATATTACACAGTAAATTAATAATAAAAGCTTTCTATTGTATAAAGAATGGACTTTATCCTACGAATTTCCATTTCAGAAATATTACATGTATAATTTTATATATATTTTTTATATATGACCTTTTGAACTTGTGTGATTTTGATATTTCTTATACTCAAAAGAATAGGATAAAATTACGATTTGAAGGTCCGACTGTTTATCCGGTTGGTAATATTACGGCCATTGGATCGTAAATCCGATCTGCGTGATGTAACTTTTATGCAGTGTTACATATCGACGTATTGGTCAAATTTAAAGGTAAGAAAATCTCAACTAGAGTTTGGAATTTAGATTATAACTAAAAAAATAAAAGAATTCTCTCCTTAAAGTTAATATACTTTCCCTAAAAGCTAGTTCTGAGTGTTTTATATTTGAAAGAAGACAGGATAACACCACTTATACTTGACTTCATCTAGTACTTTGACTTTTAATCAGCTGATTTGGAAGTCGAAAGTTCCAGCGTTCAAGTGCTAGTAAAGTCAGTTATTTTACACGGATTTGAATACTAGATCGTGGATACCGGTATTCTTTGGTGGTTGGGTTTTAATTAACCACACATCTCAGGAATGGTCGAACTGAGACTGTACAAGATTACACTTCATTTACACTCACACATCATCTTCATTCATCCTCGAAAGTATTATCTGAACGGTAATTACCGAAGGCTAAACAGGAAAGAAAGAAAGTATTTTGACTTTCAACTTGATATCTTATTAATAGTGATAATATCTAATACACTGCCTGAAATAAAATATGAAATTTCTGCTTATTAAGACATCAGAAAAACTGGATTCATAAAACCTTTTAAATAGTGTTCTTTTCTTAATTAGATAATGTACCTAAACGAATTATCGTAGGTAATCCTACATCACCTACGTAGTCAAATCATTATAAATTAGTCCCTCCAGAAATTATCACATCTGTTACCAAAATCAAAAGGATGCTCATCCAGAATACTGGATGAGCATCCAGTATTCTGAACTAAACTGTTTAAAGCCAATCCCATCGAAATACAATAATTCCTGTAATAAAAACGATAAAACCATTTTTCAGTGCAACTAAGAAAAGTATTCCTGAGCAATTTACATCTTTTATGATTACATTAAGAATGAATATATCTTGCAATTTATGACGAAACTGTTGCTTCAGTACAGAGATTCTTTTAGATTTTTTAACTAAGTGAGTGAAGTACTGTTTAACTCGATATTTACCATTTCATCTGTTTTATTTGTGACACTGATTCTATCAAATGCGTTTTATGATTTTTATGAAATTTTATTGTAATATTATTTTCTGCTAAGAATAATGGAATAAGTATAACGATTTTTCGTTTTGAAATGGCACTACCATTTTTCTAGATAATATTTAGGGCACGTGATGTTCCATCAACTCATGACTATTAACTACTTCTGACGTCATACATATTTTCAGCCTTCTTCTTAGCAACTATCCGTTAGAATGAATCTTCATTATTTAAGTTTTAATCCATCTCGCAACTTAATGTTTTGCTTCTGAGATCTCTCTCTCTCTCTCTCTCTCTCTCTCTCTCTCTCTTACTATTATATAGAAACATTTTTTTTACTTCTTTATTAAAACCTCAATTTTATTTTTTTTTTATTTTAAACAAAGTATCTCGTTAATAGATTTTAATCAGTGTGTCCAGGCTTTATAAGAAAGTAGATGAACAGGGAAGCTGGAAAGGCAGGTCTACAGGCATCACTTCTTCACAGGTAGCAGGAGAGATGGGATCAGTCGACGAATGGGAAATGAACCTACGACTGATGTCGGGCCATCAGAGATAGTTGTACAGCAAACACGAGGAACTGGTGTATATATTGACACAGATCCTTACCGGTACCGGTTGTTTTAAGGAATTATGTGTCCGCGGACCTCCGCGGAGTGTGATTATTGGGGTGGGGGAGGATACCACAGAACACACGGTGTTCTTGTGCGATAGGTTCCTGTGGCATAACAAAGAGCATTCGGCGTGTTTCCCCAGAAAACACAATTTTTTTTTTGTTTTACTTCCGGGTCCGCAGGCAAGCAATTCATTCCGCAGAGGATGAGATGAATGTTTTTGTAGCATGTGTGAAAAATGCCATACCTGACCGGGATTCGAACCCGGGACCTCCGGGTGAAAGGCCGCGACGCTACCATTCGCGCCACGCACGCCGGCAGAAAACACCATTGGAATTATGTTTCAGACCGAATGATCGTGGCACGCAGTGTCCACATATTATTTAAGATTTCCAAAAAAAAATGCTGAAGAATTACTTCTTCCTTTACCTCCTTTAGAATTGTATTCATATCAAAGCAGGCTTGGCTTGAAGGTAAACAGTTACAAAAGAAAAGAAAAAGAAGTCTAGGGTTCTTGGGAATAGTTATTTTGTTATTAATAGTACAGTAAGAGTATTTTCAACATTGATTAAATCTTCCAGAATTAATTTATATGAACAATTCCGTTTTGTTTTTATTTAATTATCTCTTCATTAGTTCAGTGTTTAATAGAGCTGAATTTACGACCGAGGTCTATCGTTCGTAGAACTACTGGTCTAATTTTTTGGCAAAATTTCAACTTTGTTGTAAACGGTTAATGGTTTTAAAAAACATCAATTTCTGTTCCCGTAGCCTGTAGTTGCACGCAATGGTTTAAACACTGTTTGCCTTAAATTTTATGATCAAAGAATCTTTTTTTTTAATTATACTAATAATATTTTATTAAAAATCTTTTCCCCATCTTCTTCATTTTTAAAGTAGTTCTTCGTTTTTATATCTGTCATCCAGATTTTTACTTTTAATCATCTTAAATTCTCAGTGACTTAATGAATTTTGTTTTAATAATTTTGTTTTTTTAATGTACACATAATATCTGCACTTTAAAAGCTAAACGGTTTTTTTTATTTACCGTTACTTTGACCCATTATTACTGAACTGAAAAAATGATTAAATTTAACTTAATGCATTCGATTTTTTATTTTGTCCTCAGTCATTTGACTGGTTTGATGCAGCTCTCCAAGATTCCCTATCTAGTGCTAGTCGTTTCATTTCAGTATACCCTCTACATCCTACATCCCCAACAATTTGTTTTACATACTCCAAACGTGACCTGCCTACACAATTTTTCTCTTCTACCTGTCCTTCCAATATTAAAGCGACTATTCCAGGATGCCTTAGTATGTGGCCTATAAGTCTGTCTCTTCTTTTAACTATATTTTTCCAAATGCTTCTTTCTTCATCTATTTGCCGCAATACCTCTTCATTTGTCACTTTATCCACCCATCTGATTTTTAACATTCTCCTATAGCACCCCATTTCAAAAGCTTCTAATCTTTTCTTCTCAAATACTCCGATTGTTCAAGTTTCACTTCCATATAAAGCGACACTCCAAACATACACTTTCAAAAATCTTTTCCTGACATTTAAATTAATTTTTGATGTAAACAAATTATATTTCTTACTGAAGGTTCGTTTCGCTTGTGCTATTCGGCATTTTATATCGCTCCTGCTTCGTCCATCTTTAGTAATTCTACTTCCCAAATAACAAAATTCTTCTACCTCCATAATTTTTTCTCCTCTTATTTTCACATTCAGTGGTCCATCTTTGTTATTTCTACTACATTTCATTATTTTTGTTTTGTTCTTGTTTATTTTCATGCGATAGTTCTTGCGTAGGACTTCATCTACGACGTTCATTGTTTCTTCTAAATCCTTTTTACTCTCGGCTAGAATTACGATATCATCAGCAAATCGTAGCATCTTTATCTTTTCACCTTGTACAGTTACTCCGAATCTAAATTGTTCTTTAACATCATTAACTGCTAGTTCCATTAAAAGATTAAAAAGTAACGGAGATAGGGAACATCCTTGTCGGACACCCTTTCTTATTACGGCTTCTTTCTTATGTTCTTCCATTGTTACTGTTGCTGTTTGGTTCCTGTACATGTTAGCAATTGTTCTTCTATCTCTGTATTTGAACCCTAATTTTTTTTAAATGCTGAACATTTTATTCCAGTCTACGTTATCGAATGCCTTTTCTAGGTCTATAAACGCCAAGTATGTTGGTTTGTTTTTCTTTAATCTTCCTTCTACTATTAATCTGAGGCCTAAAATTGCTTCCCTTGTCCCTATACTTATCCTGAAACCAAATTGGTCTTCTCCTAACACTTCCTCCACTCACCTTCAATTCTTCTGTATAGAATTCTAGTTAAGATTTTTGATGCATGACTAGTTAAATTAATTGTTCTGTATTCTTCACATTTATCTGCCCCTGCTTTCTTTGGTATCATGACTATAACACTTTTTTTGAAGTCTGACGGAAATTCCCCTTTTTCATAAATATTACACACCAGTTTGTATAATCTATCAATCGCTTCCTCACCTGCACTGCGCAGTAATTCTACAGGTATTCCGTCTATTCCAGGAGCCTTTCTGCCATTTAAATCTTTTAATGCTCTCTTAAATTCAGATCTCAGTATTGTTTCTCCCATTTAATCCTCCTCAACTTCCTCTTCTTCCTCTATAACACCATTTTCTAATTCATTTCCTCCGTATAACTCTTCAATATATTCCATCCATCTATCGACTTTACCTTTCGTATTATATATTGGTGTACCATCTTTGTTTAACACATCTATTTCCACTTCTGAACACTTTTCTTTAATCCACTCTTCTTTCGCCAGTTTGCACTTCCTGTTTATGGCATTTCTTAATTGCCGATAGTTTCTTTTACTTTCTTCATCACTATCATTCTTATATTTTCTACGTTCATCCATCAGCTGCAATATATCGTCTGAAACCCAAGGTTTTCTACCAGTTCTCTTTGTTCCGCCTAAGTTCGCTTCTGCTGATTTAATAATTTCCTTTTTAACATTCTCCCATTCTTCTTCTAACCTCACCTCCTCTTCCTCAAGCTTCTCTAAAATTCCACCGATTCATCTGACACCTTTTCTTCAGGTTTTTAAATCCCAATTTACATTTCATTATCACCAAATTATGGTCGCTATCAATGTCTGCTTCAGGGTAAGTTTTGCAGTCACCGAGTTGATTTCGAAATCTTTGCTTAACCATGATATAATCTACCTGATACCTTGCAGTATCGCCTGGCTTTTTCCAAGTGTATATTCTTCTATTATAATTTTTAAATTAGGTGTTGGCAGTTACTAAATTATACTTCGATATAAATTTTGTTAATTTTCAATAGCTATAAAAAATTTAATTTAATTTTTTTTTAATTTTAATGGGAGTAAATGAATTTTTTTATACCACTCAAAAACCCTAGAATATTGTGTATTATGATAAACATATTAGTTTTAATTTATTTATTTATTTACGTAAATAAGGTATATAAATTTGAATCTATTCATTAAAAGGTGAATAATTAATTAATTTCTACACCATAAGCTACTGTATTACGTTCTTTACAAAAGATTTGATATTGAATCGATTCATTTATAAGTTTATAAGTTACAAGTCGCCCGGCTATGCGAGTACGGTTAATCAAGGTTTGTGCTTTTAATCACAAAAGAGAAAGTTTTCCCTTCCCCTTTACCGTCGAATTTTTGCTCCCATTTCTCAAATCTCCCAATATTCTCCTTACAGTCTTAGTTGATGGGTGACAAGCATAGTACCTAGGTTTCACCATTCAATATAGGGCTGGAATTTATGAACAGAGTTCAAAGCCGTTTGACCCTCTCTACTTTTTCTCTTCGTAACTCCCTCCAGTATTTCCTCCTATATATTCTATCTCATGCTACTGATGCCTTTATCACCTTCAGAGACCGACCTAAGAATCGATTCTTCCTTTCCCCTTCTTAATCTTGTTATTCACTTCCTTTCATCTTTCTTTCCTCTTATTTCTCTCTTCCATAATCTATCACACATACACACACGCGCACGCGCGCAAAATCTCGCCGTATTCATTTTAGCTCACATACTCGACACATTTTTTATGTTTATTGCAGTTACCCTTTAGTAATCTTTAATATGTATCATGAACTCTAAATTTTCCGATTCTCTTATCGACTTATCTTTACAATATTTTAAAAGTTGTTTATTTTTTGAACTTTTAAAATTTACGATAATGACGTACAAAAATTGACATTATAAATTTTGTTGTATTAGATTCCTACCATGTATGTTTACCAGGTCATGATTTTATTATAATTTTAATCTAACTATATTTATATACTATATTTATATTTATATGGTAACTGGGGACAAAAAAAAACTGCGTACATTACACGGCTGTGATATTATTTTTAGGATAATTATAACACTAACCAAACGTGCCAGGAGGCACATTATCTGCCTTCGGAGGCAAATAAAAAATTGAGTTAAATAAGGAGTGGTATAGTATAATGTGTGTCAGGAGGAATATATTAAACACTATTAAACTTAATTTATCGGTTCATGTGTGTGTGTGTGTGTGTATATATATATATGGATATTGTTCCCACACGCCGTGCTTACTATTGGCGAACGCGACGCTAGCTAGTAGATGTCGGCAGAACTTTCAGTCTATCTAAGCGCCTGCACTTCAAGCTTGTGTTTCTCGCAACCAGTCCACTGACCGTGCAACACTCCCACCACAGCGGTACGCATATAGTCAGCTGCGGCCCCATCACTCGCAGGTGACTATATAAGCAGAGCATGGCAAAGCTAGAGTGATTCTTTCTGGTGGATCACAACTGGGAGTAGACCAAGAAGAAGAAATAAGTCCCTTCGCCGCCCCAACGTGGGATCTCGTGACGGATGCCAGCATCCTCGCCGGAGCGGCAGGCCTGACCGGCCCGAAACGAAGCTCACTATCACCAGGAAATGTAGAGGTGAAGACGAATCCTGACTAGCACCGCTCGAGGAGAACCGCCTCGGCCGCACTGGCAGAAGACGACTGACGCCGATAAGACTCTGCGGGGCTCTGGGGTTAATCGCTATAGCACACGCTGTTGCGGGGACCCAATTGCCACTGAAGGAAAGCTCGTTCCGATTTTAATGAATGAGTCGTAACTCCTCGACTACCATCCGCCGGGCTGAGTAGACTTTGACGGAGACCAGCTTCCGGATTCAACAGCTCTTCTCAGGGCTACCTCGCTCAACACAGGAATGACCCTTTTCAGGGTCATCAGTTTAAAAATCCCAAACAACCCTTTTCAGATATTACCATGAATTATATGTAACACTATACATGTAATTCGTTTATGACTTATTCCACGTTTATACGTGTGAAAATAATAAAATGTTAGCTACATAATCAATGAACAATTGCGCTAACGTAGAAAGTTTACACACTTCATTATGAATAAGACAAAAACCATCTAAAAAAATAATACTCTACTTATTCCATCGGTTTGAAAAACAGGGATTAACGAATGATTTTCCATTTGTTGGAGGCCGTATTCAGGGAAGTTACAGGACAATATTCAGCAAGTATAACGATGTATTAATAAAAAGCCTTCAACATCTGCTCGAAGGCGATTCCGGCAGTTGAGCATGTCCCGTAAATCGCCAAGAAAAATCAAAGGATGCCTATACGGGAATAGGATGCTAAAGGATGCTTATACGGAAATGTTTTCCCGTATAAGATTCAACAGGAACTGAAGCCATCACAATATAGAGAACGATTAGCATATGTTGTCGAGATCCAAGAAAAGGCAAGGCAAGAAGCTAATTTTATTATCGACCTCATTATGGGTGACGAGGCCCACTTTCACCTAAAGGAATTTGTTAAGAAACTAAATATCCAAATTTGGAGGATGGAAAACCCAACAATATTCCACCTACGTGAAATATATCCATTACACTCTGTAAAAGTAATAGTAAGTAAGGTGTGGTGTAAATATTGAAAGAATTTTTGGTCTTTACTTTTTGAGGATGAGGTAGGAAACGCAATAACTGTCCCCGGAGAAAGGTATCGAGACAAGTGGACAATTTCGTGCGTCCACAATCGAGGATATACCAGAGGTATTGTGGTAGCATAATAGTGTTACTACTTAAGAGCTTGCTCCACACAAGAACTCTTAAAACAAATTTTTGAAAATTTGGATAATTTCGCAAAACTCTGAAATTCCCTGGTCGTCACTCTCAACTGACTTAAGGCCTCTAAACTTCTTTATGTTACGCTACTTATTTAAAAGATAAAGTATATGGTAACAATTCTAGGTCCATTCAATACTTGAAGGCCAATATCCGTTATGATATTGAAGGAATAAACCAAAAAAACATTACGACTGATGTCGGTACGTACCTTAGAATCAATGCGTCATCGTGAAGAGCAAAACGGTGAATATTTAAAGGATGTAATTTTTTAAATAAAATTTATTTCCACAATTTGTTTTTAAAAACAACTTAATATAAAAATAGTTAAAAAGGTATTTTATATAAAAAAAGTCAAGATACATTTTCACTACCCTAATTATTTGAGTATAAATAATAATGAAAAGATAGAGGTCATTTTTAAAGCGTTTCATTTAAATTGACGTAAAAATAACAATTTAAAATTTTTTAACAAGATTTATTACATACTTGTTAAACTAAGCGTAAATTAGCTTCACTCATTTTGCCTTCAGGACTGAAAAAAAATATTGGGTATATCTTTAAATTATTTATGTTTTTTAGTATAAAAGTTATGCGTGATAGGCTTCCTAAGTTAAATACAAAAGTTATATTTGATTAATAACTGAGGTAGCGTTAAAGTATAAATTTAGCGTGGGTGTTCTTGTTTGTTACTACGTAGGATAAAGAATGATCGTTCGTATGAATGAATGTCGTACGATTGAATTTTTATTAATCCTTCAGGACTAGTTGATTTATAAATGCTACACGCAACCATTACTATTAAAAACAAAATAAATCCGAAAATAATATAATTTAAAATAATGTTCAATATTAAGTAGAATATAAATAATTAGACCATTTCAAGTATTATTAATTAACAAGCAAATAATGTAATCTATATAGTAATACTAATAAAAAATATTAAATTAAATATTTAATATTATAATTATCCGGCCTCCGTGGTACGAGTGGTAGCGTCTCGGCCTTTCAACCGGAGGACCCGGCTTCGAATCCCGGTCAGGCATGGATTTTTCACCCACGCAACAAATCATTCATCTCATCCTCTGAAGCAATACGTAACGGTGGTCCCGGAGGTTAAACAAGAAAGAAAAATATAATAATAAGTGTTCTGTCCAAAGGCAGGTTTTCACATGACCGCTCTCCATTCTGCTCGATTCTGTGCCATCCGTTTCACTTAACAGTAATTTTCTTACCGTTTTATATTGTTTACCATTTTCATTCTCTTGCTTTCCTCCCCGTTACAAATCCTTCCTAAGTCGTCAACAACAGGCAGTCACATCTCAGCCAGTATCCTTTTTTTTCTTTTTTTTTCCTGTTTTGCCTCCGGTAACTACCGTTTAGATAATACTTCAGAGGATGAATGAGGATGATATGAGTATGAATGAAGTGTAGTCTTGTACATTCTCAGTTAGACCATACCTGTGATGTGTGGTTAATTGAAACCCAAACACCAAAGAACACCGGTATCCACGATCTAGTATTCAAGTCCGTGTAAAAATAGCTGGCTTTACTAGGACTTGAACGCTGGAACTCTCGACTTTCCAAATCGGCTGATTTAGGAAGACGCGTTCATCACTAGACCAACCCGGTGGGTTAACTCAGCCAATATCCTAACCAACTGCATTTTCTTCTTTTTATTATTTCGATAACCGCCCTCTTCCACTCTACGAAGCACCTCCTCATTCCGAACTCTCTCCGTCCAGCTGATCTTCTCTCTCCTCCTCCAAACCCACATTTCAAAGGCCTCCAAACTTCTGTCGCCTCCCCTGCTAATAGTCCATGTCTCTACCCCATAAAGGGCCACGCTCCACACAAAACATTTCTCAAGTTTTTTTTCCTTATTCGTAGATCTAGTTTGCTCTATAGCACTCTCCTCATTTTGCTGAATGCTTCCTTTGATCTAGCTATTCGTACTTTAACTTCCTGATCACAAATCATATCTTTCTTAATGATGCATCCCACGCACTTGAAGGATGCTACTTGCTCAACTTTATTTCCCCTGGCCTAATTGTTGCCCTTTTGGTTGATTTGATAATTATCATGCACTTTGTCTTCTTTGTATTTATCTTCATCCCATACTCCTCGCAGGTTTGATTTATTCTTTTCAACATTTTCTCATATTCTTCTTAACACTCTCCAATCACTGGGTAAAGAAAAAAATATATTGTAATTAAATATTGCTTGAAAAAGTTTAATACCTTCTCGAACAGTTTTTAATTCATATTTACAGCACGTTAGTTATATACACGATTAATTTAGAACTGTAAATTGTCAGGCGTCTACGCTAAATGTTTCTTTCAACAAAAACGAAATTGAAAATTAACAACAGTAAAATCAAAGGAAAAAAATGTGACGAAAAAAAAGAATAATATGGAAATGAATAGTAAGGCAGGGAAACGCATTATACCGGAATGGGGAGAATTTTTAGATATTTTATATTAAGCGTTAAGAAAATTAAATTAGTAAATTTTCTAAGTTTTATTATAATTTTTATTTTTAAATTAGATTATAAATAACCAAGTTAATTACATTGTTCTAACATATCTTTATTACGGTGGTCAGTCGGATATGTCTCTCAGAATCTATTAAAACAAATCATAATTTTTGTGTTGTTGGCACCACATCAACTCCATCGAATAAAAGTCCAGCAATCCTTGACCAAAATACTGTGAGTTACTTCACTTTCTTTCCTTGTTCGGCCAACCTTTAATGTGATTTCAATTGATTGCGTGTAAGTTCTATCTGGGGATTCCACGAAATTGTTCACCTTGTCGATGGTTTGGTAAATGTATTGTCAAGACTAATTTTGAATACTCATGAAGGCAATCCATTCATCAGTAATTCTTCTGGGTCCTGGTCTTATTGTTTGCTCAGTAATAAGTAGAAATTTTTTCACGTATCCATTTAGAGCTGCTAAAAGGAAATATTATTTTGTTTTCCTGAAGTAACTGCCGAAAAATCATTGCAATCGTAGGACCCGGCCAACATCTGTTTCTAACAAGGAAACAAATCTTCATATATCAACACAGTTGAACCTGTATGTAATTGATTTTTTAACACACTGTCCGTCCACAACTTTCATATATAATTGGACCAATTTACGTAATCAGTGGGCTATTTCCAATATCTGTTCACAGAATTTCATAGACTACAGGCTCCTCGCAAAACAGTAAATAAAAAATACGAAGAAACGGTAATCTTGATCTGTAATGAATGTATTCTGATGAACCCGTTTAGATCTTCTACGACTCACTTTGGTACATATCATAGGATCCCAAAAGCAAATAATGTGTACCTTAATGCAATCCCCTATCAATATATGTGGTCGAGCACATACTCGTAAGTTTTCTAAAATTTGATACTCTTGCACAAACTTAACCTTTTCTTGTTAATTTTTTACGTAATCAGCAACTATTCGTATAAAATGCATATCTAAAACAATAATGGTAGCATATGTTGTTAAGACTCAGGTTTCATTTACTCATTTTTTTTTTTAAAAAAAAAGGAAATTTTAATTTTAATAAAAGGAGGAATTTTAAATTTTTATACTGGAAGACTTTTAAATTTATAATAAAAATTTTGACTTTTTTCTTACTCTATAAATTCTCACTTTTTTCGTACTGTTATTAATTGAACTTTTATTTTCTTGAGATTATTCACTCCAGGATTTTCATAACGGAGCAAATCAACCTACCTATTGCGTATCACCTTCTGGAAAATTATTGAAATGCATCTGAAATTCCGTAATATTTTTCATTTCTTTTCTTTTATATTTTTATTTTTTTTCAGAAAATTTGGTTAGATAAAATAGACTGGTATTCCTAAATAGATTTATTTTTTAATTTAGGTTATGAAAAGCAGACATCAACAGCTGTGGTCATTAACCCGATGGAAATTTGTAATGCATGAAAAGATGCCATACCTGACCAGGATTCGAATCCGGGACCTCCGCACGATACCGACGGTACTTAGGTTTCACATAAAAATTTTATATTGAAGGGGTTTTCTATTTATATGATTTATTACGGTTAAAATCAGAATTTACATAATTTATTTTAAATTGTAATTTGTTCTAATATTTTAAATATGTGCACTTAGTACTATTACTGTTTTATTTCGCACTATTTAATTTTAATTTTTTGAATTAATGAATTGTTTGTGGAAACAAATATATAGAATAAATTTCTTTTTAAAAAGAAAGATTCCTATATGCGGGTTATTGAAATTCAAAATTAAAAAATAATATACTCGAACTCCACGCTCTTAAAAATAGATAGTACGTAGTTTACGTAAATTCAAATGTCTGGTTTGTAAAATTACTAATTCACGTAACTATATCAAAAAAATCCTACAAATTAACAAATTATTTATTCTTAAAAAAAAAAGTTAATTAATTTTTTAGAAGGGAGTTTTTCCTTTTGTACACTGATTAATGATTAGTTTTTAGCTATTTTATAATTTAGGATGCAGGTAAGATTTTCTGCTTTTTTTAATATTTATCTTCATCTTTTTATCGATTTCTAATTTTTCATCTTTCTTCTGCTGTTCCTCATCAATTTCATATAACATGGATTGATTTACTAAATTGGATTGCTCGTCGTCTTAAACAATAACAATTAAACGGTATCATAATGAGGAAATTCATTTCAAATATTTGATGTCACATTTATTTCCAATATTTCTTCAACATCTTCACGTTCTTTGAAACCGGATTTAAAAACAAAAGAAAATTTTTTTCATATTTAATTTTATTGCAGTTACGTTAGCTGATGTATAGCAGTGCAGGCGTGTTTTTGTTCTGACTCTCAATAAGTTTTCGTTTTTGATTTTCATGTTCCTGTTCTTGTTTTGTTTTGAGTTCTTTTCGTGTTTTGTGATCTTTTCATTTGTTCTTTTTAGTTTCTTAAGTATTTCATTTAGACTGATTTTATTATTTCACTAGCGTCTTCTTCTTCCACGGACCAGCTCCAAGCTGTTACCCCTAGCAAAGGCGTGTCAACAAATGTAAGCAATAACATGTTTTTTTTTTAACATCCGGGGCCGCAGTTAAGCATTACTGTACAGAGGATGAGAGATGAATGATTTGTAGCGTGTGTGAAAAATGCCATGCCTGACCGGGATTCGAACCCGGGACCATCGGGTGAAAGGCCGAGACGCTACCACTCGCGCCACGGAGGCCGGCAAGCAATAACATTTTACCTCACAAGAACCCAACCCTAACAAGTAACAGAATAGGCGGGCTAAAATGTTCAGACAGGGACCCTAGAAAGCCGGCGCGGCATAAGTTGATTAGAGATGGCATTGTCGACAATATGGGTGACGAGTGAAAAACGAACAGTGAAGATGACATTACAAACCTTAGTGAGGCGTACCCTCCCTGCCACACAGTACCTCACATGCAAACCGAAAGAATCAGTTAGCAGGCTGATAAAATTCCGGTGGTGAAAAATGCCAACGAGTGCATTATACAGAACCTTCTACTCGTGTTCCGTCGGCCGACCAGTATATTTTTACAGTTCCTACATCTAACAAATTTAGTCTTCTCGAAAACATTGTGAAAATAGAGGTTTTCATGAGGAAAGATTGAAACCAGTCTTTTTTGTGACAGGCGTTAACTCAATAACGAAATTGAAGAATTGTTTAGTACGCTTTTTTTTTACTACTACTGTGACGAAATATACTTTGAAGATGATAGATCGGGCCACACGGTGAAAGTTCTGCCTGTAGGCATTGAGACATATAAAGTCATCAGGTCAAAAACGCTTGAAAGCAATGTCAGTCATTACACAAACCAGCTTAAACACGAGAGGACGTATAGAGTGGTTATGCAACACTCGGAAGACAAAACTGTAATTATTGATGTGTTGGCTAAATTAGGCTAAGAGGTTAGCAATGTCGCTAACGTTCTTCATCGTCAGACGAGGGAACCGCTGCCGCTTTATTACGTGGATTAAGAGCCGAAATCTAACAATAAAGAAATCTTTAACATGAAATCTCTGAATTATACAATTGTAAGCTTTGAGGCTCCGTATGTCAAAAAACATGTGGTCCAATGCAGACGTAATCAACGCTTTGGACATACCAAGAACCAATGCATTCGCCTATTGTGAAATGTGATGCAGATCATGCAACTATGGACTGTTCTAAGGCACCACAGATCCTGTCTTCCTACTTTAACTGCGGCAACCAACACCTGGCGAGTTACCAATTGTTTGAGGTTTATCAACAATATAAGATTAAGGTGTTTCCATCCAACCCGGCTCTGTTTCCAGAGTTGCAACTATTGGTAATTTAATTACTATTCCACGTTGCATTAATATGTGGCCTATAGGTATGTCTGCTTTTAACTATATTTTTCCAAACGCTTCTTTCTTCATCAATTTGCTGCAGCATCTCTTCATTTTTCACTTTAGCCACCCATCTTATTTTTAACATTCTTCTTCTATAGCATCACATTTCAAAACCTTCTAATCTTTTCTTCACAGGTACTCCGATCGTCTAAGTTTCACTTTCATATATAGCTACACTCCAAACAGATACTTTTAGAAATATTTTCCTGACTTTTAAATTAATTTTTGATGTAAACAAATTATATTTCTGACTGAAGGCTCATTTCTTCTGTGCTATTCGGCATTTTATATCGCTCCTGCTTCGTCCATAATTAGTAATTCTACTTTCCAAATAACAAAATTCTTTTACCTCCGTAATCCTTTTTCTTCCTATTTTTATATTCAGTGGTCCACCTACATTATTTCTACTACATTTCATTACTTTCGTTGTGTTCTTGTTTATTTTCATGCGGTAGTTTTTGTGTAGGACTTCATTCATGCCGTTCTTTTTTTATTCTAAATATTTTTTACTCTCAGCTGGAATTAGTATATCATCAGCAAATCGTAGCATCTTTATCTTTCCACCTTGTACTGTTACTCCGGATCTAAATTGTTCTAGCAGTTAACTGCTAGTTCTATGTAAAGATTGAAAAGTAACGGGGGTAAAGAACATCCTTGTTGGACTCCCTTTTTTATTACGCCTTCTTTCTTATGTTCTTCAATTATTATTGTTGTGGTATTGTTCCAGTAAATGTTAGTAATTGTTCTTCTGTCTTTATACTTGAACTCTAAACTGTTTAAAATGATGAACATTTTATTCCAGTCTACGATATCTAATGCATTTTCTAGGTCTATAAATACCAAGTATGTTGGTTTGTTTTTCTTAATCGTCTTATGCCTCGAAAGACATTTCCATTGGTTTTAAAGCTCTTTACCTAACAGCATATATTTTTCAAAGCATCTAAATCAAATCAAAAACTCATAACCGTAAAATAATATAATTTATGTTTATTTAGTCAGTAAAATGTTTGATTTCAAATATATTCCAGCCAATCTCCGAGTGGTAGCGTCTTTCCCTTTCATCCCGATGTTTTGGATTCTAGCCCAGGTCAGGCATAGGATTTTTTAACATGCTACTAAAAATGCATTATTATTTAACGCCAACTATTATAGAATTTCAACCGGAGTAAAGGAAATGTAAAGGAGTTAATTACTCTCGGGCTTTCTCTTCAAATCAATTATAAACATTAACAGCCATCTGCTCACTGTAACGAGGGAAAAAATCGAAGATATTTCACTGTGTTAAAAGATAATTATAGACTAAATAATTGGTTTTCTAGCTAGTTTTATAGAGTAGACATTTATAAAACTATTTATAAAAATTTTAATACACGGAATGTTTTCTTAAGTTACAAAAAATTGATATCATTATCAACCACTCGCAGCTCTTAACACCGTGTCAGCACAGTAAACGAACTGTTGAATTAATTTGCGTCAAGTAAGTCAATTATAGATATTCATAACAACTATCTATTATTTCTAGAGAACAGAATGTAAACATTTATTGTATTAATAAAAAATTGTATTCATGTTAATGTAGGAAAACATTTAATGGGATCATCGTAAAATTTCCTCCAAAAAATGTTAATTTTATTAATTTAGTATTTCTTAAATGAAAATATGTATTGTCTTTATAGATTCAAATTATACAATTTTTGTTTAATTTATATATATAAAGTTTTTTATTTTGTTGGTTTAAAAAGTAAAATTTTACCTTTTTTACGCCTGATGGGTTAGGCATTTCACCTGTTCTGGCAACCATCTTTCCTTCAGCTTCCCAATATCTCTTCTCCCTCTTGGCTATTGTTTCAGCAGTGGCAATCGATTTTCAGGCATTCTTTGTAGATGGTCTTTCCACTTATCTTATTTATTCAGCGAGGGAGAAAATATTCAACTCCCTTCTAATATTTTTATTTTACAATCGATTATGTAAAAAATTAATTAAAACTATCGATTCACTTTCATTATATAATATATTACGTTTACGTTTGTGAAAATGACTAAGAAAAATGTGTTTTTTTCCCGCTTTTTTCTAGTAAACAGAGAATTTAAATCAATTGTATTTGAATCATTTTTAATTATTTATTAAAGAATCAACTGATATTTATTATTGTTAATAAAATCCTAGAGACAAAAATGAAGGGTAAAGTTATAAAATTTAAAAATTAAGTAAAATTTGTAACGGTGAACATGGAAAAAAATCAATTTGAATATATAAAAATACTTGAGTTCTTTAAACTTAGCTTGAGAGTAGCTTTATTCTTTATATTCATACAAAAGTGGAGAGTAAACATTACTTAATATAAGGATAAGAGGTTTTCTTCTCTTCATAAAATGAAAATGTCGGAATAAAATTTTGTAAACTTCGGATTTGCATTTATTATGTTTTTAACTTTACTAATAAAACAGTTTATACTCTGTTCTTATACATACATTTATTTTAAACACTACACCAAAATAAAATAAATAAAGCCGTTCTCGTTGGCTGAGTAAATATCGTCTGGGCTTTTTATGCCGAGGACCCAGGTTCGAATCCCCGTCAAGCATGGCATATTTTCATACGCTACCAATTTTTACGCTGACCATAGGTCACGATGCTCACTTTTTCGTAACAAAAATAACATTAAACTAATAAATAAAATTTATAAAGGATCTTTTTAAGAACAATCCGTTGTCCAAGAAAAATGAAGACGGATACAGAACGAAGTCAAATAAATAAATTTCCTTTCCGTTTTCCTTCTAGGAGAGTGTTTACAGCTATAAAGGTCATCTCTCGCATCCCAACCGCCAAACTCTTCTATCCCGTCAACTTTCCTCCTCTAGATTCATTTTCTCCATCACTCCAGAAATCCACTGCTTTGAAGGTCGTCTACGTTTCCCTCTCTCTCTTGGAGTCCAATCCAACATCCTCCTAGGCCATCTATACTCCTCCATTCACCAAACATGTCTGTACCATTGTAGTCACTTCCCTCCAAAACATCAATCACTGTACCGTTTGCCTCAATTCTTCTTCTTTCTTTTCCTGTTTAGCCTCCGGTAACTACCGTTTAGATAATTCTACAGAGGGTGAATGAGGATGATATGTATGAGTGTAAATGAAGTGTAGTCTTGTTCAGTCTCAGATCGACCATTTCTGAGATGTGTGGTTAATTGAAACCCAACCACCAAAGAAGACCGGTATCCACGATCTAGTATTCAAATCCGTGTAAAAATAACTGGATTTACTAGGACTTGAACGCTGGAACTCTCGCCTTCTAAATGAAAAGATTGCAAATTACACATTAGTAAAATAAAATATTTAAAAAAATAAACACAAATAAAAAGGTTTTGTACCAAAAAAACAAGTAAAATATAGTTAAATTGTAAATTAATTTCCTGATTTTATTTATGTAACTATGTAAAAAGGTTTGTGTTTATTGAGTATTTTCCACAAATAATACCATTGTAAACTATATATTAAAAAAATAAGTTTGATAACAAACGAAAAACCAATAGTTTTTCTGCGATCACTCAGTAAATAATTTATTTACAGATTTCGTTAGTGTCTTAAAATACTCATTATGTCACGCCACAAATAATTAACCAGCACGCAGTGACTAAGCTCATACGATTATGAGAAGTGTAATGTACACATTAGGAGAAAAAAATATTAACTATCATACGTTTACCTTTTTCCCAATAATAGAAATGCGCTATTTTATAATTTTTTTTCGAGAAATCTTTAAAATCATAATATATATTGAAATTTGCTTTAAAGTATTAATAAAACAGTTTTTTTTTTTTAACTGAATATCTATTAATTATAACAAATAAAATAAAGTAAATAATTTTGGGAATTATTGGTAAGCTTTCGAGAAGAATTTTCTACCAAAAATCATTTTAATTATCGAAAATTAAGAATATATAACTTGAGAAATAGAGCAGTTCAAGTTAATATATATTTTATACACTAATAGTAATTATTAATTAATTAGTAAACAAAATTATCTAGATCTTCTACACATGCAACCGCAATGTTTATCCTACGTACAAACTTGCCTTTGATGAATATAATATATTATAACCCAGTTAATTAACAAAATTAGAATAAACCATAAAACTTACACGATAAAACCCTTAATGAAAATGTTTATTCCCCTTTATTTTCCTATCTCCTAACCGATTCATTTTAATGGAAAATTTTAATTGAAATCTATTCGTTTATATAGGTTCACTTTAATTTTCTAAATTCATCTTTTATAAAGTTTTGAGTATACAGCCAATTTCATTAAAACTCTTTTCAGTATATTTTAAAATTCTTGCCCGTCTAACATTGCATTTAACAAGTTTATTAATATATAAAATAGTTATGTTAATTAAAAATATGTATGTATACTTTAACGAAATATTTCATTGTAATACGCAATAAAAAATGTCCAAGTAATTCATTTATTAAGTAATAAATTAAGAATAAAACTACAGTGCAGTATTTATATACAAAAAAATGTGTTGCAACGAAGTAAACTTACCAAGAGAAAAAACGTTCATCGTTTAGTAAATAAAAGATGGTTTAAAATTAAATGGTCATTTTTAACAGTTACACATTGATTATTATTAGATATAGAGAAATTATTCATATACATTGTTTAGACCTGGACAATCAAGATGGAAGACCGGAGGAAAATTGATGGATTCGAAATGTAGGCCTACAGAGTGCTCTGCGTCTGCATGGACGGAAAAAGATCGAACAATTCGCTTATGATTGAGCTGGGTATACAGCGGAGGTTTTTTTGCAATATCTTTCCAGTACATCTTCCGAAGGCCCGGCGAAAATCTGAGAAGCTAGTTAGTTATATAGGGAAAAATTGAGGATACAAGGTCACGCGGAAGACCTCCGAAAAGATAGTTAGACTAAATTAAAGAGGCGACTGCTGAAAAGACAGGCACGTTTATTCGGATGCCAGAGGATTGTTAGTTATGGTGGGAAAGTGTCAGCGGGATATGAAGTGGGTCACCAGCTCGCAGATATGACAGGAGGGATGATCACTGATGATGATGATGATAACAGAATTATTCAAAATAAATATAAACAGTAAAAATAAATTAAATAAGTGAATAGAAAAATATCCAAATAAAAAAAGCTAAAGAAAATATATTTGAAAAAAAGCGCTACAAAAGTGATTCATACCTGTAAATCTTATTCATTTATATACTGTGTTTATAAGAATTTTGACAAACGTGTGCATAGTACTGAATTTGTTATAAGCTCTTGTTTTATGTAGTACGACCCTGTAATGAATTTTAATAGTTTTTTATTTTTTCAAGTAGGAGAAAAATACAGTGCTTCAGTATCACTTTCTAAAAATAGCTTTACAGTTTTCAAATGAAGAATACGCAAAAATCAGTTTTTTTTTACTGGTATTGTAATAGAAATATTTGATAAGGAAATGAATTTATGTATAATTTTTAATAAAAATAACTTTATTGGGTACTTCTTTATATTTCAAAACGTTTTGTAAAGTTTATATTTTTGTCCTTTTAAGATGTGCATTTTTTCTTCTTCAAAATTACTACGATCGTGTACAAAGATATTTTTCATCAGAAGTGGATCATTGATTCAAATTTCACACGTTTTCATTTCCTTGTACGAAGTAAAGGAAGAATTGTAATTGCGAAAAATCTCGGTTTTCGGATTTTAACAAAAATATCCATTTTGACGATCCCTGAATCCATTTTTATTAGTTTCGTCGTGACGTCTGTACGTACATACATATATATCTCGTATAACTCAAAAACGATCAGCTGCAGGATGTTGAAATGTTAAATATAGGACTGGTGTAACATCTAGTTGTGCACCTCCTCTCTTTACTACAATTGACTGGACCAAAAGTGTCCAAAAATGCCCAAAATCCAAAAGATTTGGATTTTGGACATCTTCTTAACCACAGTAATAAACCCTTTTTGAGAGATTTTCAACGATATATCATAAATTGTACTTATTTTCATTAGTTCCAGAGTTATAGTCAAATAAAATTTTAATTAATGGAATATTTGGATCATACAAAGTAAAGGCACATCGGTTCGAATCGAAATACATTTCCTTTTTTTAACTTTTTTTTTTTAAATTTAAATATATTGATTTATTAATAATTATGAACCTCTGATTGTAAAAAAAAATTTACGATGAATAATAATTCAATAATTATAAAAAAATGTGAAAATATCAGATATTATTAATGAAATAAAATGTTATGTACTTTTAAAAATATGTATTATGTATGTTCAATTTAATAGGCGAATAAGGAAGTCATGTGTCCACTTCAGATTTGGTGAACGATCTAATTATCTAATAATAATTGAAAATTATAATTTAGAATCGTGTTATTTTTATTTATAAAAATAACACGATTCTAAATTATAATTTTTATTTATATTTATAAAAATATTTTTATTTATAAATAAAAATATTATTTTTATTTATAAAAATAACACTCTACTTTATAATAAATATCGGTATAAAATTTAGTAATATTCTCCTGTTTCGTTTTTGTTTTCAGTTTTTTGATGATTGTATCATAATAATTTTAAAAAAATAGTATTAAATACATATAACACTTACATTTATTTAAAGTGTAACAACAGGACTTTTAGTCACCTAATATTCAGGTAAAATTGTAGAATTAATAATTTTATAAATATTTTTAGTTAATAAAAACTAATATTTTAGCAATTGTGAAACTGTTCACATTTATTAAAGAACTGGAGGATCGTATCTCACTTTCAAATGAAATAAGTTTAAATGAAGTGCAGCAAAAATTTATATATGTAATTTAATAGGCGTACAACGAAGTCATGTGATGTCCACATTATATTTATTTTCTGTTTAGCCTCCGGAATCATCGTAAAGTATTACTTCGGAGGATGAATGAAGATGATATGTAGGAATGCAAATGAAGTGTAGTCTGGCACAGTTTCAGATCCACCATCCCTGAAATGTGTGGTTAATTGAAACCCAACCACCAAAGAATATCGGTATCTACGATCTAGTATTCATTTTGTAGTCGTCAGCTATGTTGTAACGTCAAAGGTGAGCGGTAGAATTAAATAGATGAATAATAATTAAGATGTAAAAAGATATTTAATGTATCCGCTAGTACGGCCATACCCTCCAATCAGCTTATTTGGAAGTCGAGACTGGAACTCTTGACTGGAAGTAGAGAGTTCCAGCGTTCATGACCTAGTAGAGGAGGTTACTTTTATACGGATTTGAATACTAGATCGTGGAAACCGGTGTTCTTTGGTGGTTAGGTTTCAATTAACTACACTTCTCAGGAATGGTCGACCTGGGACTGTACAAGACTGTACACTTCATTTACACTCATACATACCATCCTCATTCATCCTCTGAAGTATTATCTAAACGGTAGTTACCGGAGGATAAACAGGAAAAAGGAAGGAAGGAAAAAACTAGCTAGTAAACCAAATCTTTACAATTATTTCTAACACAGTTAAATATCTACAATCTGTTTCCGCAGAACAATAAATAGATGGTGTTGAATGTTTATCATTGATTTGAAGGAGATAAAGTCCAGCAGGAATTAACACTTCCACATTCTCTTTATTCAAGCTGGTACCATAGTTGCCGTAATTCCCGGAGGCTAAACAGGAAAAAGAAATAAAAGTACCGTCACACCCTTGGTAATGAAATACGGTATGCGCGCGTGCTTTAGTTAGAATCATTGAATTAAATAAACAAAAACTGTTATGATTAAATAAAAAGATAAATATTTTAAATTAAGTTGTGTGTAAGCCGTGCTTCAGAAAAAATGGCGGGAACATCGTTGTCACCTTTTTTGTCGTTATAAAAAAACTATATTTAGCAATAATTATATATTGTATATTTGTAATAATTATAACTTTTTACCAATATCTGATAAAGAAATAGATTAAAATAATAAATAATGTTCATATATGTAGTACATTAAGCTTGTGATAAGTGAATAACGTTTATTATTAATTATTCATTATACATCGATAATTTTTGGCCGGGTACACAATTGTAATCCTGTCCTAGCTATATGTAATATTATTATGATTACTCTGTTGGTGAAAACGACCTTTTGTTCTGATGATCATTTATTCTGTATGAATAAAATCCACAGTCATAAAAGCGTAATTAGAGAATAATATCAAATACGACGAATAAACTGTTAGTGAAGTTATTTTTTTAACACTTTGAATTACTTTTTATTTTAATTATTTATAAGTGCAGTTTTACTTTATTTGTCTATTGTTCGTTTTTTTTTCTATAGTTTCTTTAAAATGGACTTTTTTATTATTATTCCACTTACATCTCTATATTATATTCGCGTTTAATAATAAAAATGCGAATAAAGTTCTTCAACTTTTTTATTTTTATGCAAATATACAGAGTGATATTTAAGTATAAAAACAGTTTTATTCTGTGCATCTGAGAGGTATTAGGAGGCAGAAAGAAATGAGATTCTATATAGTTTTTTAAAAAATTCTGCATGATGGCGTGTTTTAATTTTATACGCCATCTTAGATCCGCCATATTGAATCAAAATATATTAAAAAAATATCAGTGAAATTTAATTTAAAATTCCGATAAGCAATTTAATCAAATATTCAGACTTAAATATTTAATTATTGTTATAAATATAACGTTTCCTGCTTAATATAAAAATAGATACTATGTAGACAGAAACTGAGGTGTTTAAAAAAAAATAAAAATTTATTACTACGCTTTATAGCAGCGAAATATGGACAAAAGTAAATCAAAAATCGAAAGTAATAAACAAGCTATGTATCTGTCATTTTTTATAAGAGTATTAAAAGAAAATCACATCAGTAAAAGGTAACTTTTTACCGACTTTTCAAGAAAGTAAGGTATTACTTTTGGTCGTACGGTGAGATTGGGGAGTGAAATTGAATTTACTTGACGTTTTGGGGTATGAAGAGTACGAAAATACAATTCTCTTAAAATGTAATTGTTAAGACGCAGCACCTGACGATTCACTCGGCTCTGTACGACTCACGCAGCTCCTGGCGGCTCCATCCACGCTATGAAAGCTGGCTCGGCACTAGAATAAGTCAGTCATTTCCCATTGTTCGAAGACACAAATTGTGTTTGTTGCAAATGAATAATTAATTTAATAAATATATATGTGAATTACATGATAAAAATTACAATAAAAATAATTTACATTTTAAATGAAGTATTACCTTTTATTTACTTTGACTGAACCAGCAAACAACAAAATATTAAGATTAATTAAACCTATCTGAGGTACTGAACCAAGGCGGCATATTATTCAACAGTAATATCCTTATATATATAATCTGATAGTTATATGTATATATATATATATATATATATATATATATATATATATATATAATCTTATGTGACTGTTGTCGTAAGGCCATCCCTGTTTTCAAAAAAAATTAAAAGCATATTATGCCATATTATGATACAACACACCGCACGGTAAATGTGTTGGTGTATAGCAAGTGCTGATAGATCTATGTAAGTTTGTTATTCTCGTAAACGAAAATTTTGTTTATTAACAACACCAATAAGCTGGAAATGGGCTTCATCCGACATCTACAGGTGTTTAACAAAGTCATTGTCCTCGTTTACCATTATGACCGTTCGTTCACAGGATCGATGGCGTATTGTGTGAACGTTTGTCGGACGACAAACCTGACGGTGTCGTCCGGTTTGACGACCGGTAACTGACGGTGTCAGTTACTGGACGATCTGTAACTTGTACGGATGGTAAAGTAAGTCCTACGTCATTATTCTTCAATCACTTGAATTATGCGATTGTAAGATACTCGTGACGTCAAATTGAATCGAGTGGGCTTCTTATGACCGCAACTCGAACAGTCTCGATCTGCGGTACGAACGATCCACATACCGCCTGGAGGTTTCTTTTTCGTTTCTGAACCTGTTTCCTCATACATATCCCTGCGTTAATTGCATCTGCTGACGAGACACGATCGTTGCATCTTAAATTAAACTGGTGGAGAAATTTTCTACGCGCAGTCTCTACACTGCAATTATTTCTATTAAAAAGTCGATGGCAAAAGTATATTGCGTACCACTTCAAGCAGTGGCAGCTCGTAGCTAAAATTAGTGGGGGTGCCGTACAGACAATTTTTTCTGGACCTTTTCAAAACCATGGTGAAAATTTTCTGTAAAATAAAAGAACCGAAAAAATGAATAAATTAGAATAGCTGGAAGCAGGATAATAATATAATTCTACACTTTATCATATTCAAGAATATGGTACACAGTTTTTAAGCATATTGTGCTTAAAACCCGTATTTCGTTTAACTGAATAAATAATAAAATGTCAATACAGATAATATTTTAATAGTATTAGATAATAACTTAATAAAATGTCCGCTTAAAAAGATTATAGTCCAATAGTGCTTAATTTAAATTTCGATGTACACAGAAAAAATTCATAATTAGTTTTTACTAATTACATTCTCTTTTACCCTTCCAGCGTGTTTTTGGGCAGATTTGGCAATCAAAGAGCCCTTGCTTTCCGCTATCTTCTGATCATTACTGAAAAAACAACTAAACCACTTTCATATTCCTTCCACCGACTAAACTGGAAAAGGGAACGGACAAGGAACGTTCCATACACACGCGAAGTAAAAAAAACCTACCTTCCTCTACCTCCAGCATGCTAGGGTCGGCACTGCGGAAGCGACAGTACTGTCTCTCTCCGTGGCAGCCTCGCGTGCAGCTTCCTATGTGAGTATGCGCACAACAGCCGAACTCCACGCCGCTGGAACTGTGAAGCGCACAGTTCCATACATCTTTCTTTTTATCGTTTTCAAAACTGGGGGATAGCAACTGATATTAAGCTTAAGGATAACATATTGTACAAGTATAAAGAAATAATTAAAGAAAAAAGGACTCATTATATTAAATGTTTTCATAACATCAAGTGGAAATAGGGGTTGCTGCAGTTTCACACTGCCTATACGTGAGGGGGCACTGAGTCCAAGTATCATGATAACTAATGGCATCATGGTGTTAGGTGGCTTGTATGAGTTATTCATATTATTAGCCCAGGGATACCAAAATAAATTAAAAAATTTCCCGTTTCCCTGGCTCACTCTATATATCACCAAATATTGTAAGCAGCCTGAGTCAGATCTCTGGTACTGTATCCCTTTCCATTCTCTTGTATCTTGTGTGAACTTTTGAGTTAATAGTCCTCTTTCTTAAATCTTCCTTGTACCACTGTTTTAATTAATTCTTTTATGATGTCTCCTATGCAATTTGTTTTGTAATCTTTATTTCTCTGACTAATTTTTTGCTCTTTTTCTTTTTTCATTTTCCAATTGTTTTTCGATTTAATCTTCTTCAATCTCCTACAACCCCAAATGTGTTCCAGGTTTTTGTTTTTTTTTGTTTTTTTTTTGTATTTTCTTAGTGTCAATGTTACACATCCATTCAAAAATATATTCCATAAATAATATTTCACAAAACGCTTCTGCAACTTTAATTTCATTTATTACAAGAGAATGTTTCTTTCTTTTAATACTTTCTTAATCATTGTTATTCTTGCTTTTATTTCGTTTTCACTTATGTAATCTTTTGTTAACATTACACATAAAAATCTATAATTCCAATTTTTCTCTCTTTTGTGTAATAGATATTCATTTTTTTCCTATCTTTATTAGTTTTCTTAACGTTCATTTTCATGTCATAATTGTTTTCTAATTGAAAAATTATTTATTTAATATCTTGCGCATCATCTCTTACAAAAAAAAAAAAACAAAACATGTCATCTGTTAACATTTTACTATTCAATTTATTTTTTTCTTTCTACATTGATTTTTTCATATTCTACTAGAGTTTTATCATCATATCTTCAAAATTTTAGCTAGTTGTTTATCACCATCATTTGGAAATCAGGTACTAATTTTTTTTTTTTAATTGGCTTTCTTAGTTCTCCAGACTATTTCATGAAATTTCTATTTTTATCTTTCTTTTACATTTTCATGAATTGTTAGATTTAGCTGTATACTGATTCAGTAAATATCTTTATCGCGTAGAAAATGAAAAGATAATAAACTTTAAATTGAGCTTTTAGATAAAAATTTTGTTCTCCGGAATGGCTAGGTAACAAAGCCAATATATTTCATTTCCTTACGTCGAAAACAGACTGAATATCGAATATTTTTTTCGACAAATAATTACACGTACCGTTCTCAAAATTTATATCAATGAAAATTTGATTACAGCTTTAATATAAATGATAGAAACTACAGTAAAATTCCAATCCATACGGACGAGTTACTAAAATATCACAAGTTAGACTTAAACCTAAACTGAATATTAATTTGTGTTATAGCTAATTAACAACATCTTTATGGACAGTAGAAACTACAGTTAAAATTTCAACTCATTTGGTCGAGCTGTTTATCAGAAATTATTGTGACAAACAAACATCCAAGAAAAATTATAAATATTTTTATTTTTTTATTTTAAAATTGTAATAGAAATAAAGAAGATTTATTTAAGTTAATTTTTATTAGATAAAGTAATATTATTATCCTTTGTACTTTTTAGTTGAAAGTAAAAATATTATTGAAATTGAAGTAAAATTATAAAATGTAGAAAAAAAAGAGAAAAAAGCTAACCAAAATAAGTCACTGAAATTTTATGTTAGAGATCCGAACGTTGAGAAATTTATTACGTTTTTTTTTAAATTGTATAAATGACATTTTTCCAATGCAGCTTCTATAATATTTTTTTTTTCTTTTTGAGTGACCTATAAAAGCTGGAAATGATGTATAAGGCTTGATACAAGCAGATTTCTTTTCTGCATGAAAGCTTTCCTTTTTTATGCCAATCTACTTTGGAAATGTATCTTATTTGTTCCATCCTTTGTAGTTTTCCTTTATAAATATCAAAACTTGTAACATGTAATGAATTATTGTATTTCCCTTTAATATTTTATTCCTCATTATATTAATTTTTTTTCGTACATCATTACTATTGTTTTACACTTTTTTATTTTCAGCAGAATTTCTCTCGAAGCAAGACACATTTCTTGTTTTCAAAAGAAAAATATCATTAAAAAATTATTATTAATTATATTTATTTCTCCTCAAATTGTTTGTTAGTTAGTCTACTTTCATTTATTTATTTCAATATTCTTTCAAATTTGTATCGCTTCATTTGAAAAGCATTTTTATGATCTGTCGTGCAATAACTGTTTTTTATGTTTTATTACAATAAATTTGTTAAACAAGTAATAAACACCTAAAACTTTACACAAAACTTGTAGAGGATTTAATTCTGAACAAAATGGTATAAGAGAAGTCGAATAAAATTTAAAAAAATGAGAAAAATTAGAATTGTATTTAGAATGAGTAATTACAATGTTTTTTGTTTTAATAAATAAATCACGTGTTATGTTTTTGTTCATCTTAACCTGCCTACTTTAATTCTTTTTACTTCATTGCACGAAGTAAAGGAAGAATTGTGACCGCGAAAAATTTCAGTTTCCAGATTTCAATAGAAATATCCATTTTGACCATCTCTGAATCAATTTTGACTAGTTTTGACGTGACATCTGAACGTACGTACGTATGTACCTTGCGTAACTCAAAAACGATTAGTCATAGGATGTTGAAATTTTGTATTTAGGACTTTGTAACATCTAGTTGTGCACCTCTCTTTTTGATTGCAATCGACTGAACCAAAGTGTCCAAAAAAGCCCAAAATCAAAAAAAAAAATCGTAAATTTTTTACTTTTTCTTAACTGTAGTAATAAGCGCTCATTTAGAGCTTTTCAACGATATATATAAGTGGTACTTATTTTCATTGATCCCAGAGTTATAGCATAATTAAATTTTAATTAATGAAATATTTGGTTCTTACAAGGGAAAGGCACACCGCTTTGAATCAGTCATCTCTTTTTTTAACTTTTTTTTTTTTTAATTTAAATATATTGATTTATTAATAATCATTAACCTCAAATTGTAAAAAAATTTACAATAAATAATAATTCAACAATAACAATAAAAAAAAAAAAAATATGAAAAAATATCAGAAGTTAATGAAATAAAATTTTATGTACTTTTCATTTAAAAAAAAAAAAAGTGTGTATGTACTAAAAATGTGTGTGTATGTATCAATATGCGTACAAGGAAGTCATGTTGTGTCTACATCAGATTTTTCAAAAAATTAAACTCTGTCAGATTTCTCTTACGTGTACTTCTGATTATCCTGAAATTTTCTTGAATCACGTATGCTGATCTCGGTAGGGAATTAATAACGTCTGTGCCTTGATGTCAAAAATTATAAGTTCGATTCCCGGTCAGATTTAACATTTTTCATACGCTGCAAAATTCATATATGATAAGTAAACGTAATTGGGTGTAAACTTGTTGTTGTTGTTACTTTGAAAATTAATAATAGGTAATCTTTAGAAAATTCAAAGATATGTTATATCAATAAAAGACCGTCTCGGCCTTTTAACCAGACCCGGGTTCGAATCCCGAACAGCCGTGGCATTTTTGATACATTACAAAATTTCCATTTCATATTCCCATGCCAAGCTTCGAGCTTATATGATAAATTAAACAACCAAAAAATGATCGTTTGAAATCCAATTAAACAAAAAAATTAAAATTAATCTAACACCCTAATAGAGTAGATTAAGCAGTAGAATAATTTTAATAATTTTTGTATAAATAATTTAAAATAAATTTTCAATACTGTTGTAATTTCTTCAATTTTTGAGATATTGATTTTTCATATAAAAATTTGCTCCTTTTCTCAACCCCATATGACAGAGTGTTCTGAAATTCTTCCTTAATGGGTATCTTCGTTATAAAAAAATATACCCTCCAAAATTAACCTTTTTTTTTTTTTTTTGTTTGTTTTACTTCCAGGTCCGCACTTAAGCAATTCATTCCGCAGAGGATGAGATGAATGTTTTGTAGCGTATGTGAAATATGCCATGCTTGACCGGGATTCAAACCCAGGACCTCCGGGTGAAAGGCCGAGACGCTATCACTCCAAAATTAACCTACCTTACACTTAATGTGCTTAAGAAGTTTTAACTATATGTTGATGTATCACTTAGAACGGGCTAGATCAATGAACTGTTCCACCTTCTTTCCAGCCTTTTCTATATCTTCCTCTACCGTACCTATCGACAGGTGCATATAAAAAATTTTTAAGAATTCTTTTATCATGCATTCGCTCCAGAAACTGCTCCCACTTACTTCTATAATGGAGTATCTCATTTTAAATCCCCCAATGCAGACAAATCTTCTCATTCATTCTTCGGGCTATCCATCCATGTTACTCCCTTCAAACAAAGGACATATCCATTGTATCCTACTTACATCCTTACTTTTAGGGACCATGCTTTACTGCCATACGGAAGCGTTGGAACCAAGTTAAAAATGGACCGTATACAGTTTTAACTCGCCCTATTCCAGAAATTCTTTCTAATAGTACCACACATAGAGATGTAAACCTGTTGGTCTTCATTTTAAAGTCATTGTTATTACATCATATGTGATGACAGCGCAAGTAGTCAAAGAAACAAACTTGGTCAATCATTTTATTATTGACGACAAACTTTGATATAACAGGCTCACTTCTCTTAAAACCAAAATCTTGATTTTAAATACTGCGACCTCACAATTATATTGTTCTACATCTTTACAAAATTTAGACCTCTTTATTTTCTTATTTAGAACTCTTTATTTTATATATACGAGTATAAATTTATTTTACTTAACGGTATAATTTATTCAAACATTTAAAAAAAAAAACATATTTTATTTTTTATATTTAAAAAAACAGTTATGTATTGAAATTTTTCTTTTGTAGCCTAGAACTAATGGTTCAAAGAAAAAAACAATGGGAAAAAATCAAAATTAGTGTGAAGTAAAGTAAATTTTTTAAGGTGAAGAAAATCTTAAAACTAATAGTCAAAATAAAAATCAAGAAAATAAATTATTTCAGATTTATGAAAATTGTTTTCAATAATACTAAATAAAGTATTAAGAAGATAAAGAAATTACAAAGAGAATTCGTCAAGGATTACAGAAAATTATTAAATTTAACATTAACATAAAAAAATAAATTATAAAAATCTGATGTGGACAACACATGACTTTCTTCTACGCCTATTAAATTACATACACACATTTTTAAAAGAACATAAAATTTTATCCTATTAAAAACTTCTGATATTTTTACATTTTTTTTTTTTTTATTATTGATTTATTATTCATCGTATTTTTTTTTTACAATGAGTGGTTAAGTTATTAATAAATCAATATATTTAAATAAAAAAAACAAAATTTAAATTTAAATGATTCGAATCAATGTGCCTTCTCCGTGTAAGATCCAAATATTTTAGTAATTAAAATTTTATTTGGCTGTAACTCTGGAACCAATGTAAATAAGTACCACTTATGACATCGTTGAAAAGCCATCAAAGAGGGCTGCTAAGAAAAAGTCCAAAATCCAAATTTGTTTTGGATTTTGAGCTTTTGGACACTTTTTGTTCAGTCAATTACAATCAAAATGGGACGTGCACAACTAGAGGTTACAACAGACCTAAATTCAAAATTTCAACATCCTACGGCTAATCCTTTTTGAGTTATGCGAGATACATAGTTACGTACGTACAGACATCATGCGAAACTAGTCAAAATGGTTTCAGGCATTCCGTTGAAATCTGAAAACCGAAATTTTTCGCGATCACAATATTTACTTTACTTCGTACAAGGAAGCAAAAAATGAAATTATAATAACTAAGAAAATATTTACTCTGGAAGAAAAAAAAACCGGTTAAATAACAAAAAGATGTGGAAAAATACAAACTGAATAAATAAGGGTTAAAGCAGGTGACAAATACAGACTGTGAAGGAAAACAGTAAGAGGTTTAAACGTATTTAAAACTGTAAGAAAACGAGGTAAATAGCTGTAAAGGAAATCGTGAAGAAAATAAATAAGATAAAAATAAAAAGGATAATGGGGGCCACATGCAGTGAGAGAACAGCTTAAAAAGTGGTTGGACAATATTCTTTGGGAATACTGTTGATAGTTTAATCGAGAAGCTAGAAATAAATGAGGAAACAAAAGAGTTTACTTCAATTATAATTATAAAACTTATTTACTTAAATTACGTCATATTTACTACTGTTCTTAATTAAATTCTAAATTATCAATATTATTTTGATAAAGTGATTAAATTACCTTTGGCCATAGAACTGAATTAAGAAGACCTCTTCCATCTTAACCTGGTGAATTATATTAATTTTATAATGTTAAATTTATGTGAAGTTTTGATGTCTTATTAATTGATACTTCCTATAGAAAAACGCTGACAACACAGTTACAGGACTTTCTCGTCACGTGGCTTTTTTCTGATGCATGGCTTATACAAACATACACACACAAAACTTAATTTAAAATATTTATAATTTTATTTAAAAACAATATTTTTTGTTTATGTAATTCAATGATTCTAACTAAAGCACGCGCGCATATCTATTTCATACGCGCGGGTTTGGCGGTACTAGCGGCCGCTTTAAATACTTTTTACACTTTAAATATCATTCATTTATTTAATTCTACTGGTCACCTGTGACGTTACAACTTAGCAGACGACTACGGCAGATGTACGTCAGTGTTATACTAGCGCTCCTTGTGATGATAGAGGGTACTAATACGCACTATACCCACTTAGCCACTGGTTTATTTACAGCAGTTTGTAGGGTAGGGTGCGATTTTGCAGAAGTATTTTTGGTAATATTATTTTTTAATTGTTAAAAAGTGTGCCTAAGAAAAATAAGGCCATAATTAGGCGAAATCTTGAGATATTGTAGGTGATCTTGCTCTACAGCCTCACGCCCTTAACCTTTTAAGTCGAAAATTTAATGGCATCAATGCCTCATGTATAGAAGTATTCTGACCATTTTTGGTCAAAATCGGTTGAGTAGTTCTGGAGATAAAAGGTGATTTAGGATCCGACACCGAACACACGCGCGCGCGCGCGCGCGGATGTTCGTGTGTGTATGTACGAACATCCGCGCCCTTGACAGTAATTTTGTCGAAAAACAAAATGTCGTACTGTATACAGTACGCGTTGTTCTCGAATACGAACATCCGGAAAATTTCCATCTGCTTTTTTGAGTTCCTTAGGTGTCAAAACGAAAAGATCGGTGAAAACCGCATATGCCCAAATTGGACCGATTACAGTACTTTCCCTTCTAAAGTTATAGCTCTGCTATAGCGCTAGGCGGGAAAGTAAAAGTTTGAAAGACTGACCATTATTTAAAAACTCTTATGAGAAAGTTTTTGTACATCAGTTGTCGGGTAGTATCAAATTTATTTAATTAGTATTTGGGAAAATAATCAACTACTACATGATTTAAACAAAGATTATTATAATTATTGTTATTCTAATGGTTAGTATACTTTATTACGGTGTAAAATTTTATTAGTATCGTATAAGTAAAAATCTGTTAAGCTATCTATACCGTAAATTTAGGGAATAAGTATGAAGTATCTGTCTGTGTTCTAATTTTATTTTAATGTTGAAGCAACTTTTGTTTGCAGACGCGCGGTCTGTTATAAAGTTCGTTGAACTTTAGAATTTTGTAAATAGTAATATTTTTTTGTTATATTGCCATCTATTTAATTTCCTTTCCACTACTAGATACTTTAATTTTCTTTGTTTTACATGCTAGTATCAAAATCAAAACATCATTTATATTTAATATTTATTAATTCGAATTATCAATAAAAAACAAAAGAAAAATTGTTAAATTTTAAAATATATGGACGGCAATTTCATCCAACACTTTTAACCGCGTAGGCTACACATTGATCTTCGAAGTATCACATGAGAGAAATAAGGAAACAGTTAAACACGAGGTAGATGAACAAGCTTTCCAAATCAGTTGATTTGGAAGTCGAAAGTTCCAGCGTTCAAGTCCTAGTAAAATCAGTTATTTTTACACGGATTTGACTACTAGATAGTGGATAACGGTGTTCTTTGGTGGTTGGGTTTCAATTAACCACACATCTCAGGAATGGTCAAACTGTGAATGTACAAGACTACACTTCATCTACATTCATACATATCATCTTCATTCATCCTCTGAAGTATTTTCTGAACGGTAGTTAGCGGAGTCTAAACAGGAAAAAGAAAAAAAGAAAATGATAAACTTTATTGATTATTAGGCAGGAATTTGCAGTTTTCATTGTCCAACAAACTTTTAATACATAGTTCTAAAACCGATTGTATGTATAACAGAGTTATGGGGTACGTCGAGAAAGAGTAACAAACATTGAGAATATATAACGCTTCCATAATAAATTGGCGAAATTCATTGCAGAACCACCGTAGTTTGAACTGAACGGAGAAATTCACGACTACCTTGAATTTCCTTATGTTCCCAAAGAGGTCAAACGGTTAAATAATCACGTAAACTTTCTATCAGTTAACACGGAGGATATCCGGTGACAAAAGTGTCTACATGTGCAGGACGTGGAGGAATCTGAGTTACTCTTAAGCTGGTTCAATACCATATATGTAATGAGCATCTTTCTGTGCCTTGATGAGAAGCCTAGGCTCTTTCTATATATCTCCATGAGCTTGCTATAATACTGTTTGTTAATCTTCGTCTATTGTTTAATGATTTTTACATTTTTTCGTTTATTTTTCATTAGACATATGTAAACTCGTTTACTTATATGTTCTTATTCAGCGTGAGTGTGTTTATACATTTTAACATTAAACATGAATGTATGTATGTAGTTTATTTTTATCTTTTACGTTTATTGTCGACTGTTCACCATTTGATAAGGATATTAGAGACTAACAGACGTAAAAATTTCTTATAATACAATTTATTACTCTTAAAACATAGCAAATAATATTAATAATAACATTAAAAATAATAATAACAATAAATAGATATACTAGTAATACACAGAATAGAAGTTCAAAAAAAAAACAAAATTTATTTAATAACAGTTCCATTACAAATACCAGAGTATAATCCAATTTACTAAAAACGTTGTAATGGCTGAAAGAAACTAATATTGCCTTAACAACAAGATAACACTAGAAAGGAGTAAAGTTCAAACAATTCATTATCTGCAACTGTTATAACTTTTACTATTTACAATAGAACTACCTACACTTTATGAATGCATTGAATACAACACTTTTATCACTCTTTACCAATAACTGTTTACCGAGTAACTTCTTGTAATAATCCATTGTTTCACACTGGAATAATCGAGTCGTAAACTTCACTCGTTGTTACCATACGCACACTGTTATCGCTTGTTACCACGACTGCGCCGACACGGCCTCACCGAACTACTGACTCTCTCCGCTAGTCTCTGATAGTATTTATATCTCCTGGCCTGCAGACCCAATACCAAACAACTCTCTCTTTAATTGTTGAAGCGTAATAATTCTCATTAACCGCGGCCATATGTTTTTCTATAACTTTTTTTCCCCATCCGGTACAACAAGACCAAACAAGAGCTTCTGGTCGAACAAGACCTTTTGAAGGTGTCATTGTATTTGTATTATAAAGAAAAAGTGGTTAGAACGAAGCCGTTATGCTAAGAAAAGTATCCTTTTTAATTTCATTCTGGATTCTTCTTTTCATTATTATTTTCTCTTTATTTCTTCTTAATTCTAAGAAATCTGTTATCCTGGCCCGTTATACTGGTCCTATTACAATATGTACGTTTTATTGAGGGTGTTTATTGGATATCCCTCATCACGTGCTTTTTTTAATACGATCTATTTGTGGTTTCTTACAACGAGTGTGAACCAATTGTAATAAACAAATTGTGAAGCAAAAAAATGTACGAGTGTCTCCAGAGCATAATAATAATAAATTAATTAAAAATTTTAATGAAAATACAAAACTTTTTAATGTGGATTCATTAAAAATTTTAATGTATCCACATCTTTTTTTAAAATGTGGATTAATTTATTTTAAAAAACAAGATGTTAATATGTCGTATTAATTGCATAAATTAGTCAGTGTTTAAAAGTTAAAAAGTAGTGTTTAGTTGAAACATATTCATGAGGTACATTGGTCACATGTATGTGCTTTATGAAGTCGAAACTTCATTAAGATTTTAGGAAATGGTCAGCTGCACTTTTCAATTCATTATAATTTTCATTAGATTTTACAAATATATATGCTTTTGTATAAAAGTTAGCTAATATTTTTTATAACAATTGATTTATTCGGTTTTTTAACTATATTTGATGGCATTTTTCACTTCTATTCTCAGAAACCTTCCCTTAATTTAATTTAACATGTTACAAGAATTGTTTATTCAATTTTATACAAGATATTTTCTTAATAATTCATTTTGTAATTTTTTTCTGTGAAGTAATCATCGTTATGTATATAAGTATTATTTATTTCTTTAATTTATATAATAGTAGATCTCTACAGCAATACAAAATTTATTAATAATGAAATACTATTAAATACAATTTTTTAAAGGTTACTTGAAGTGATTATTGGCCCTTTATCCTTCTTTTCCTGTTAAAAGGACATCTGGACCTTGTTTTTTTTTAAATTCGATTTTTCTTTTGCATTTCTGCTTATTTCAAATGTGATTTTACGCGTATAAAACAGTAAAATAAGCAAAAATAACATCTTTTGTGGCAAAATTGATTTTTTTTTAACCATTACTCACTAAAAATTCGAAGTTTGAAGTTTTTAAAGTTGTTTTTTTTGTTTTGTTTTGACACTGTTATTATAAAAGGGAAACTTAGTATTTCTGTAGTGAAATTTTGTCAATTTTGGTTAAATTTGAAATTTTGGTCATATTCAGAAGTGGATGGAATCATAATTGCGAAAACTCCATGGAGATTTGAAGAATGTTTTATTAGAAGATGGTAAACAAATTTCAGGAAAGGGTCAACTGACAGATAAACTTATCAATGAAATTTAAGGCTACTATCGTGTTGCTATAAGAAAAAATATACATAGTACAAAAGACATGAAGCGTTTCAAAAGACATAGGCTATTTATTTTTATAAAATCTCGTAAGATGAAAACCCTTCTCATAGTTATTTTCCGTATCACCAACATGATGGACTATCATCGAATAAAAAGTTCTAATATGGAAGAAAAAATAGTTTATTAACGTAGAACTAAGAAAAAACAGAAAAAGTTCTCGACTAGTATATAAGGATATTGAGGAAAACCTAGACAATGCAGAATATATTGCTGGGATGCACTGACCTGCAGTAAATGATGTTTCCAAATTTTTTTCCGAAAATTGTTTTTTTTTAAATATAAGACCAGTTACCTCAAGTACTGCATGAAATAGGAAAAATAAATTTTTATAGTGTGCTGGTGAATGCAAGACACAGTTACTGAGTTTTTTTTAAGACCTAATGATTTATATTTTCTAAGATATATAGCTTTTTATACAAAACAAATAGGAAAATTAAAAGCGAAAATTGCCAGGGAAAATTGTAAGCGAAATAAGTTTTGCATTAAAAGTACGAAAAAATTCAGTAGCTTTTAAGAAAAACCTTGAATTTGTCTGCTGAATTCCTATTGTGTTCTGAGATAATGGGTCTTAAAGTTAGAAAAAATAACATTACCGAGATAAAAGATACCAGATGCCCTTTGCCCAGTAGTCTTCCAAACCTTCTACGTTATGACTTTGGTATTATGCTTAGACAATGTAAGTTTACGATTAGTTTAAAATTAAGTATCTGTTATTTACATATCATGTTAGTTTTACATATCTGTAATTATTTTTAGAATTAAAACCGAGTTTGTCAAAATATTTTTATGTGTGTAGTGGTTCAACTTTAAATTTTCACAGATTTTAAAGAATCATTTCATTTTAGCTCAAATTAAATATTTAATTTTCAGTTAAATTTTATCTTGGCCTATACCATTTCTTAAGTTAAAACTAACATCTTTTATATCAGATTTTCCTATTTATTTATTTTAGATACTGCTAATAAAGAAAAGAAAAACAATAACGTCAGTAACGATTAATATTTTAGTTTTACTCTTTATAAAATTTACAAAACAGAAACTTTTTTTATATTTCTTTGGATTTTTTGTGTTTATTTTGCAAAATTAAAATTGATTCCAAAGAGATTTCCACATCACCAGATCTTTTATAAGAATATAAATTAGGATGGTGTTATTGAATTAAGATAACTTAATTCATTTATTTTATATTTACTAATAACACTAATACATATTATGTAGTACAGTTTCAGATGGATTTTAAATATTTCTGGGGAAAGTTTGTAAAGTTTATTTTATATACAATAAGAATTCTTTTATTGCTTTAATTTCATTATTTTTTATTTTTGTCATCAGTTACTTGACTGGTTTGATACTCTTCTCCATTCCTTTCTCTTCTCTTCTGATCTTTTAATCTCAGTATTTTTTGCTGTATGCCAAATCTCAAATACCTTTTTTTTTACATATTTAAGTATTCCTCGACAGTTATTACCTTTTATTTATACCTTTATTGGTGAATCAATTAAAACTTGGATATCTTAATATATGGTTCATCAGTCTAGTTTGTTTCTCTGCAGTATTCTCCTAATATTTTGTCTGATTTACCCCTTTTAAGACAGTATCATTTTTAATTTTAACTCACCTACTTTTCAGATAATTTCCTACTTCCCACCAAGTTCTATGCGCCTAATTTCCAATATCCTCTTATAACACCAGAATGAAGTCATTATTCCGTTTCTTTATTTATTATTTATTCATATTATATTATTTTTATATACATTTTTTTTTTCTTTTGTATAATATATTAAATGATGGATTTACATTTTTATTTTTCCATCAACGCTATAACGCTTCCTGGGTCTTTTTTTCTCCCTTCCCCTCAAGGCCCAATCCACGATCCCGTATAACACGGCCTTGAAGGTGCCAGTTGCTTCTACTTCCCTGGAAGACCATGGCAGACCCGGCTATCCCGTTCCTGACAGCAAATCCCTGATGGCTGGGTCTCGGTCTTTTAATGAGCGCCTGCCTCTAATCCGTGGTCTCCTACCGGGGCCCCAGACCGGGTCTCGGTCTTTCTTTTCCCCACCTAAGGACCCCAGGAGTCCCCGTTTAATCATTGAAGGTGGGACGCCGGAGCATCCCACCCATCCTGAACGGGGCTGTCCTCCCTGACCTAACGCTAACGCTAAAACCCCTCACCCATTTTCCACTTCTTCCAGGGTCTTCTTTCGGATAATGTTACCTTACTGGCTATATTACCTATTACCTTATTGACTATAGACCAGTTCCGCTCATCATGAAGCATTATCTCCACTATATTATAATCTTTCACAATCGCTTCCTGGGTCTGCCTGTTAATCTTCTTATTTTATTTCGCTTTCAACATTTTTTGAGTTTTTAATAATTATTCATTATTTACCATGATTAAAAGAACATAACTTTGTTTTGTTATAACTTTTTTTATAAAATAACTTAATTTCTTTATTAAAATAATTTTTTTCGTTAAAATTTCGTTTATTTTTTAAACTTTTAATTGTTTTTGAATTAACAGAAACTTAAAGAGTTAGATATAGATATTTCTCTCATAAGAATCATTACATATTTATAGAGATTACTCGGTAGAAAATTATTTATAATTTACTTAGTAATTAGCTGCTTAAAGCTGTGCAATACTGGTTGTTTGTTTTAAAACGCAACGCAAGCAAAATACGTTTTAGAAAAGTTAATACAATAATTTTTGATGAAGAGCACTATCTATATATTTGATGTAGCACTATCTATTGTTGTTTTATATTTAGCTGATAAAATTTTTTAGTTATTTTTGGTTATCTGTGTTTTATTAAGAAGAACTGGTTTTGAACACGGAAAAAAGGATTTTTTTGTGGAAAATTATTTAACTAAATTTTATGTTATGTGACAAGAAGCTTTTCAATTGTTGTTCTCGGGTAAGAATGTAACAAATAATTCTTCAATTGATCGTTTGATAAAGAAATATAGAGGGACTGGTTCTGTTTACAATCAGGGAAACATTCAGTACCTAATAACGAAACATTGGAAGATGTTAGGGTAAGCTTTGTAAAGTTACCTAACAAATCATTACGAAAACTTGCCCAACAAAAGCAGTATTCCTGTATAGTGCCTTTAAAGCTAACTGGCTACTTAACTTAAAGCCATACCGAATTCATATATCACATGAATTGCACAGTTGATTATGCTGTTAGGCTCCTCTACTGACGATGGTTTAATCATTTTTTTTTGGGGGGGAGATCATTAGAGTGTTGGCTAATGTATTTTTTTACTGATGAGCTTTGGCTTCATATGAGTGGTTATGTTAATAGTCGTCTAGTCTAGTAGCGACTAGAACTCCAAACATCCTTACATCATCCATTCACGACATCTACACCCAAAGAAATTTGGTGTGTGGTGTGCAATTTCCAAGTGAAGCATAATTGGCCCCATATTCTTTGAAAGCAGTCTTACTCCAGACCTCAACCAAAAAATTATAACTTAAATTTTTGCAAATTTTGAATTAAATGTGACAAATTTGTAGTTTTAACAATATGGGGCCACATGGCAGACGGTAAGAACAATAATGGACCTTTTGAGAAATTTCTTTAGTGAAAGAGTAATATCAACCTGCGTATGGCCAGTTAGGTCACCTGATCTTTCCCCTGCAGATTTTTTTTTTCTGAGGATATCTAAAAGGTTGTATATTCAAAAATAATCACCCACCGTTGAAGAACTGAAAATCAACATAACTTAAGAATTACGAAAAAGTGGAAGATGTACACTTCGATAAGTTCCATAGAACATGAAATTGAGGGCTTGCATTGATGAAAATGGTTATTTTCTTTCAACAGTTGTTTTCTTTCAACAGATGTGTTTTCTTTCAACACTGTATAAATAAGGTGGCGAGTAATATCATCTTCACTTTTCATCTGGAAGGCTTTTTATTCGAATCCTAGTATTGTTTGTCAATACGCTGAAAATATTATACTATGTAATTCTATGCATAATCTTTTAACATATTTGATGAAATAATTAATATACAGTATTGTCGTCGAATGGCGTCGACGGTACGTAATTCATAACCTTGTGGTGGCCCTCAAAAGGGCCGTTTTTTATGTTAGATCTGAGAAGAGCTGTTGGGTCCGGAAGCCGGTCTCCGACGAAGTCGGGGAGTTGCGGCGCGTCCATTGAAATCGGACCGGGCTTTCACTCAGCGGCAGTTGGGACCCCACTATAGCATGGCAGTGGTGGCCCCCAGAGCCCCGCAGCGTTGGGTCGGCGTCGGTCGCCCTTCGCCGGCGCGGCCGAGGTGGTTCTCCCCGAGCGATCCCGCGATGGGCCGGCTCCTGCTGCTGAGTCTGCCGGCCAGGGTGATTGTGAAGTCTAGTGGCTCCCTCGGCGGGCCGGCCAGGCCTGCTGCTCCGGCGGGGATGTTGGCATCCGCCGGCCGGGGAACTTCTTCTGTCTTCTTTCATCTTCTTCTTCTTCTTGGTATTCTCCAAGCGGTGGTCGACGATGAATTGAAAATGCACACTCGTGCATGCTCTTTTAATGGTACCTGAGACTGGTGGGGCGCAGCGCCACTATGGTGGGAGAATTGTGCAGTCATCGGCGCGGCAGTTAGGATGCTTGTATCAGCGTGTCCGTATACTGTGCGCCAACACACATTGAGTTGCTACAGTGTCCGTCCGCCGTTATTAAATTAGGCATATATGTGGTAACTGTATATATGTGGCACTGTACGTGCCTTACTACGTAATTATTTTACGATTAATTAACTAAACCGCAGTTAATGGTTAATTATATTGATGAATGCTGTAAAGTTTAATTAATATAAATTATTTTACAAGTTTGTAAACAGAAAATTAATATTATACACTCTAAAAATTTACTCATTAAAAACAGCGCTCTAAATTCTTTTATTACATTGATTTTTTCTTCTACTTGCAAAGTGTGTGCACAAATTTTTCTTTCAAATAGTGAGGGGTTACATAATTTATTATTTTACACTATCTATCCAGATCATCCAAATAATTTTTATACCTGTCATATATGTATTCATCTGAGGTATAAAAAGAACTACTCAGATTTCTCTGAAAGTAATGATGTTTATTTTATGAATATGATTATATCTTCTCTAATTAAAAAAATGTGGATGATATACCAAAGTATGTTCGTTGAAGAATAAAACTATAAATCATTTCATTTCTCACTTATTATTTTTTTTTTATTGGACTTTACATGTGATGTTTGTTACGCTTAGAATTGAGTACTTACGGTTTAGTGGTGACTTTTCCTTGTGTTATATTACGTCTTCAACCGTTATGATTAATGATCCTTAGGATACAAACACTTATTTTTTAATTAAAGTTTAATAAAAAAAGGTAAGATCTAATTATTTTTTTTTTTTTAATTTTGATTTTATTAGCAAAACATACACTATTTAAAAAGGATTAATCGTTAAAACGTTTGAAGCGTATGTTAGTAAATGAGTAAACGATCGACCTTCAAGTCATCGTTGTAGTTTGAAGTTAAGAAAAAAAATACTTGAAAAATAGTACAGTACACACTCAAGTAAACCCATAAATGTTGGTTTGTGGTGGTCGGCAGATGATCCGTTTCACTGGTAAAGAAAGAGCTTACACCGTAAATTCAATGCTTTCCTTCATCCTTTATATACTAACCCTTTTCCGAAAAAAAAATCGCCATCAATACGACAGTCTACTACTATTCTACGTGCCTATTTTATTTTTATCCTTTCAAAGCCTCGTTATCTATTTTGTTTGATCTCTCCCTCTCGCACTCACTCTCTCTTTTTCTGTTTAGCCTCCAGAACTACTGTAAGGTCTTATTTCAGAGAATGAATGGGGATGATATGTATGAATGTGAATGAAGTGTATTCTTGTATTTTGTTTGATCTGTTTTAATATTTTTATAACGTTCTCAATATTTCTTAACAAAGTAATTTATTATTAAAAATGTGCATATAGATAACATCTTATATCAGTGTGTTTTATGATTTGTGTCGGGACTTGCGATTGTATGTATACATGTTTGTTTGTAAGGAGTGAAGCAGAGCAAGGGACTATAGGGCAATTGATTTCAGTCGTCTATTCATTCAAATCCTGAAAAAATATAATAGATCAGTATAAATTACATAGTTTGGTTTTAAATTATATTTAATTACATAGTTCTACCTTGCCTGCATACAACGTTTTCACCTGTATGATATCAATATTTTTCCCCTTGAAATCATGATGAGAACCTCCTGTCATATGAATTCTCACCGCAAAGCAAAGAGCTAGTCGGTATTTATTTTTTTTTTATTATTCCAAACATTTCGTAATAACATATACGTAATAATTCGTGAGTACTTAAAATAATAAAAACAATTATAAAAACAGTAATATACAAAAAATAAAACAAGGTATGGAAAAAAGAACTAAACATTGTTATGCCGTATTTAATTAACTAAAATAATGGGTGACCAGTCAACTTTCAGGCAGTTTCAATTATTTTAAATATAATTTTCATGTTATAGAAATAGCAGGCATTTAAGGTGTCTAAAATTAAATTCTCACCACTTCTAACTTTGATATGAAAATATTGGCTTTCAACGAAAATGTTTAAATGCAGTCGGGGGCTCTAAAAAATAACTGTCCTTTATTAAATGGTTCTTAATAGTAATTACTCTACATTAAAGAACTCCCTGACTGCATTTCCTACATTTCCGTAACTTGTTACTTCCTTGTATGAAATAAAGGAAGTATTGTGATCGCGAAAAATTTCGGTTTTCACATTTCAACAGAAATATCCATTTTGACTTGTTTCGGCGTAATGTCTGTACGTACGTAAATATCTTGTATAACTCAAAAACGATTAGCCGCCGTGGTATGTTGAAATTTTGTATTTAGGACTGTTGTAACATCTAGTTGTACACCTCCCTTTTCATTGCAATCGACTGAAATAAAAGTGTCCAAATAAAGCCAAAAATAAAAAAAAAAACTCTGGAATTTGGAGTTTTTCTTATCTGCAATAATAAACACACATTGATTTTTTTTCATTGGTTTCAGAGTAAATTTTAAATTTTAATTAATGAAATTTTTTGATCTTACAACAGGAAGCCACATCGGTTCAAATCCGGCTTCATCTCTTTTTTTAACTTCTTTTTTTTAATTTAAATATATTGATTATAAATTAACCTCTGATTATTAAAAAAAATTACGATAAATAATAATTTATAACAAAAAAAATGAATATATATCAGAAGTTACTAATGTAAACAAATTTTATGTATTTTTCATTAAAAAAAAAAAGTGTATGTTATTTAAGAGGTGTGCAAGGAAGTCATGTATGTCAGCATCAAATTTTTTTAATACGATTTATTCTCCTTTATCGTTCAATTTATTATTTTTTTTTTTTTGCTTTTTTTTTGGCAATAGTGATTTTTAATTCTTTAAAATTGTTTTTATTATTTAATAATCATCGAGCAAAATTCACGATTCGAAAACTTATGAATAAAACGTATTTAACCTACTGAGCCAAATGAAGAAACTTTAAACATTTCAGTTGATTTATTTAATTGATGTATGTATACCAATCTAAACTTACCAATTTCTCAAGCGATTGAGTTCCTCGAGAAAATTTTTGTCGTGAGGATCATACAGCAATTTTCTGGAATCCAAACAACTAATGGTTATACTCTCCAATTTTCTCAGGTGACTCAGCGTTAAGTAGGCCTGGCCCTTAGCAAAGATGTGAGCGCGCAGATCTACGACCGCTCTATTTAGGGTAGTCCCTTGTAGTTTATGCACCGTCTCAGTCCAGCACAATATTAGTGGCAGCATACGCCGTACCACTTTGCCCTATCCTCCAAAAGCATTAAATTCAACAATAGTAGGCTCGATCCTCAATCCGATGCCATCCTGACCAGTAGGGAGCACACCCTCCGTCACCCCCTCTATTCCAATCCCTTATGGGCTTTACCAGAGGTCATCTTCAAAACCTCGGCTTTCGACCTATTCCAGTCCGCCTCGGCCAGGATGCCACGAGTGACATTCCCATCGGTGTACTTCTATTCAATGTACTCAAAACAATCTCGCACAGTTCACGGAGTCTTAAGCAAGACTAAAATACCTAACTAACAAAGGAATTGAACTACCTACCCGTAGAAGGCAAACGTGAATTCAACACACAGCATGAAACATAAAAATATTACATGGAACAATAACAACACAGTAATACTGAAACAAAACAAGGACAAAAACAACAAAAACATAATTTATGAAATAAAACATCAACAAATATAGAATAAAAGAAGAATTCAAGCAGAGCTCTAAATCCCCTCAGCAATCCTTTCCGTTGCTAAATATACTACCAAATCTACACTATTGCCCATTCGGTCTGGCTTCTCCACTTTACACGGAGATCCAACGTCGACCCGATAAGATCAATCCGATGCTAACAGCATTACCTCTAATAGTACTGTAATCAAACTCTACAAAGACCGTTTGTGGGAGTTCTCCGAGCTCAAACTGGTTTAGCGCAGGCCAGTCGATTAATCTGAGTATATCAATTAATATTTGTTCTATTTTGGTTCCATCGTAATTTTATATTATATTAGCAAATACCGCGTTCGAATTTTGAAACTCGAACGATTATTTGCAGAGATATTATAAGAGCAGCCTGTTGCACCTCACAAAACAGCGCCCCAGGGGCAACCCGCTTGTTACCTGTTAATGATGATGATTGATGCAGACACGTACGATATGCTTGCATCACCACACCCATTCTAGCCTTACTCGCAGTCCCCACAGGAAGCCAATTATTATTAAACAGACATTTTTATTAAACAGAATTATTTTTTATTTTTTAAATATTTTATTTTTATCTAACGTAAATTTACTTCTATTATATTTTTAATATTATTCATTCGATTGATTTGGATCATTCAGTTCAACCCCTTTGATTCCAACGCGGAGTCACACATCTAAATCGGTTAGGCCGTTGAGCTGTTACGCATACACACACCCTAAATACATTATAATCCTTTTTGGGCAGTCGTGAACTAAATTTTATACTGAAGTTACAAAATCTATTTATGGTGGTCAAGGCAGACCAGTATTGAAGTTAATTGTACTTATCTGAAATCGTCATCTAAAAGCTCAAAATTCATTTTAATTAATAATAATATTATTATTATTATTTTTAACTATAGAATTATAATTAATCTATAATTGATAGTAGGTAGTTTATGATAATTGCATAACTTTCAACTAATTACTGAATGAATTTGTTGCTGATTCAATAAACATGATACCGATTATCCTGTAATGATTACATGGGTTGGTATTAAGATCGTAGCATTTCATGTAATAGGTATAATAGAATAGGTACACCCGCGTGCGTATACGTGCGTAACGCATACAAACACACGCAAACATACATATCAATGGTTTGCTTGTATTGATAATTTGCAATTATGTAAAATCAGCCATCAATACGCCCTCTTAATAATTAAATACAAATTAGTGTACTTCAATTTACGGGGAGTTTTTCTTAACATATCATGTTTTTTTATTAATTTAAATTACAACTTTAAACTACAAAATACATATAATAAATAATTTAAAACAGTATTCCTATTGTTTTTCTGTTGTCTATAAACTTAAAACGTCATAGTAGTATAACACAGAGAACAACATTATTTTGAGATCTCAGGAACAAAATAAATATGTGTTTATAAAATTTGTTTAAATAATAAAAGGTATATGATTTATATAATTTAAAAAAATGGAATTATGGGAATAATTCCCGATTAAAAATCGGGATTATGGGTATTCGAGGAATGAAAACAACTTCACCTTTGAAAGGCCCCGTTAAAATTGCTGCTTCAACTACGTTATTCATCAATTTCGTAACTCTAAGTCGCGTGCCGTTGCAGAGTTTTGGCTGATTAATATTCCGCAACAGGATAATTGTCATTTTTTTATCGAACCGTTGCTAGAATCAATCTAATGAGGAATGTTTTCCCAGTTCCTCTTGGCGCATCCAAGAAGAAGGTCCCCCCAACTCCGTCATTTATCATTTGCATTATGCGATCATAAATGCCTTTCTGTTCACGCGTTAATTTGGGAATGTTTGATTGGACATATGACTGAAGATCACCGATGTTCTAACTCTGTTCACAGCGTAAATCCACATCAAATGAAGCAGTCGCAGCTCGGGTGGGTGCTGGCATTCCCAATTGACTAAGAACTTTATTTGCAATAGCTAAGCACTTGTCTTCAATATTTATCAAAGCTCCGTTGTAAATGCCTTCTGTAAATTCCATGGTCATATTGGTATTTTCTAGGCGTACTCTATGCAAAATATCCTCAGCCATATGCGATCGATATCTTTCCCAAAACTCTGTGGGAGATGAAGGGAAGCAAGCGGTCAATATAATTGCGAATAATGCGCGATTTTGGTTTGGATGTGCAGTGTTGCACGCGTCATTAATACATATATCCCACTGTTGGTCGTTTTCTAATAAATTCAGAGCTTGGTGAAAGGCGCAGCTCAATCACGACACGATCACACAAAAGTACCTCGATTCAAGTGAATATTTAATTCAGATTGTATAATAATCTGAATCAGATGAAAGTGGATACGTTTTTTTTTTTTTTTTTTTTGTTAATAAACAATGTAATTGGGAACAGGTATTGTTTCACATGTGACTGCGGTTGTCGTTAGCTAGTATGGCGAGTGTTCCACTCGCTTCCGGCAGATGGCGCGGTCACTGGTACACAGCTGACCGTTAAAAAAACTGTTTTCTCGCGGTTTCGGGTATGTGACTGATGCGAAAAATAGATAAAAACAATCTTTGATGCGGGTTATATATCGTGCTAAAATTTGAGCTCAATCGGTGCAGAAAATTTTGAGTTTTTGAAGCGTACACAAACGAATTTAACATTTTTATATATAAAGATTTGTGGGCTGCGAAAAAAAGCTCTTAAGTCGTGCGAAAAAACACATCATTTTAAATGCTTACAAAAGCAGAGTAATGCGTACAAATTACAGAATAATCAAACGGCGTTGATTTCAGATGTTAATAAACTGCTAACGTAAGTAGAAGTTGTGCTGTTTCAGTGTACAACATGATTCTGTGTATGAATCTACTAATGAATTACGGTCTCCAAAGAAAACAAAACACCGCAGGTCAATTGAGAAAAAGGTGAGATTTTGATAAAAACGCGATTCGTAAAAAAATTACACGAATTGAATTATTTAGAAATAGTTTAGCGGTGTATTATGTCCTTTGGAAGAGAATTCGGTTATTGTCTTCGACAACGCTTCTTATCATTAAACGAAAAGAATTCCATCCGTGTTATAGAAAAACAATGATATCAAAATGTGGCTTAGTTCAAAAGGAATAATTTTTGAGGAGGTTGAAGTTAATGTTCAATCATTGCAAAGGGTTTCGCATTTTAAAAGTAATTATAGTCCGTATAAAATTGGTTTGACACCCAACGCCATATTGGTAAGTCGTGTTTTTATTCGGCTCCTAACGAATATGTTTGCCGGCCTCCGTGGTGCGAGTGGTAACGTCTCGGACATTAATCGGGTGGTTCCGAGTTGGAATCCCGGTCAGGCATGGCATTTTCATACGCTATAAATCATTCATATCATCATCTTAAGTAATACATAACGGTAGTTTCGGAGGTTAGAAAAAACAAAAAAAAAACGAATACTTACTTGTGGTTTCAGTGATACTATTTGCGAATTTTGTTCTTGTTTTTACATAACAAAGAACGCTAAATGACCAAAAAACGATTGTTTGGTCTTATATATGTAAAAAAATAACCTAACAAAGGATTTTTTTGTCATTATGTAGGGATATTATTTTCTGTGTATTTGGTTATTTCGACTTTTTTTGTTTGCATAGTCTTAAGTCTATTTGGGCTATAAGAAAGTTGGGTGTTTTAATTTATTTACTGTGAGTCATCCTTCTTGGTGGCTTTTATTTTTGTTTTGGTATTTTTTTTTATTTTTTAATAAAATATACAGATGGTTTAGCTGTTAAATATAATTCAAAGAAATTTGTTACTTAATCAGTTGTGATTTTGTTTACATTGGCAACGGCCATACGGGCTCTTTGTGATTGGTCGTTGTGTTTGACAGCGGCCATCTTGCATTGATCTGATTGGTTTTCCTTTGTTTACATTTCCATCTGATTTATTAGCCTCTTATTTATTAAAAAACTGTATAAAATTAAAAATAGATAGATAGATTTATTAAAAATAGATGAAAACAATCTTTGATGCGGGTTATATATCTTGCAAAATTTTTTTTATCGTGTTTTTTAAAAAATAAAATACAGATGTTTTAGCTGTTAAATATAATTCAAAGAAATTTGGTCGTTGTGTTTGACAGCGGCCATCTTGCATTGATCTGATTGGTTTTCCTTTGTTTACATTACCAAATTAAAAATAGATAGATAGATTCATTAAAAATAGATGAAAACAATCTTTGATGCGGGTTATATATCGTGCTAAAATTTGAGCTCAATCGGTGCAGAATATTTTGAGTTTTTGAAGCCGTACACAAACGAACTTAACATTTTTATATATGTAGATTATTAAAAAATTTCATACGAATAAAATAGTAAAAATAGAATACAAACTAAGAAAATTTCAAATCAATCAAAAAGTCCAAAAAATTAAATATTTAGATGAAATAATTACCAGAAATATTTTAGATAAAGAAGGAATAAAAACCAGAAAAGAGGAAAAATGGAAATGGCTTGTCGTTTTACAAAAAAAAAATTACATAAAAAATCCTTTAACAAAAATGCGTAATTAAGACATTATAATAACGCTGTAATACATTATTGTCACTTGACTACATCCGAAAACTTGTACATGCATAAAAATATTAATCGTCAAATTTTTTTTTTTCAGGTATGAACTTGGCAGCCGGAATATCAGCACCCCATGTGGGTCTAGATCATGTCCGCTCAAGGTGACCTTTCAAAAGTGACACCCCAAAAATTTTCCTTCCATCAACAACAGGATGGAAATCATACCCCATACCAGGTAAGATACAAAATATATTTAATTATTTACTTGTTGTACGATTAGATATAATATTATTTTTCAATCTGCAAAATAAGTTAGTTTTTGAATATATATTAATAATATAAATATATATTAATGTAAGGAAATAAAAATATTATTTAAAAAAAGTAAAATTTAGTGTTTCTTTAGGGCTACACAATCACTAAAACTTTTTCTCTTTTTTTTGTAATTTTTTTTCTCTAAAGTTTTGTTTTGAGTATATGTGAATCGTAAATGAAATATATGGTATTTATAACTATTTATACCGAAAAATAGATAGTTTTGAAACAGGAGTATCTGTTAAGCTTTACTATCTCTTTTAATATTTCACTGTTACGAAGTTATTTAAAAGGTACAGTAAACAACTTTCGAAATTAGCTTTGTAAAATATTAATTTTTTTCTTTTTGGGGTAACAAAAGGTATGGGAATAAAGATATATATATATATATATATATATATATATATATAAACAGATATTTTAAATACGTCATTTAAGACGCTTTAGAATTTTTTCTAAAATATCTGTAATACTAGAAACGATGTAATAGCTGAAACGTGAATATGCATATTATTCATCCGTATGGTAATTGCAGCAGACCAGTTAACAACTAGAAATTTCAGTCACCTTTAATACTTTTGTTGAAGTCCTGCAGAACGTAATTCAATTTTCTTAAATGACGTACAGAATTTTTAACAAAAGAATTTTCCATTCGTAACCTTCATTTTAAAAGCGTTATACATGACAACTCCATTTGACGGGCTCATATTTCGAACTGACTTTTTTTATATAATTTAATTAGTATATAAAAGTAAAAATTATAAACATCAGACTCTATTAATTGAGTTGTAATTAATTTTTTTGGGTAAATCATGTTAAATACTTGTTAAAAACAAAACTGTACATAATAAGGTATAAAAAAATCTGTCAACGCAGTTATAGGAATTTCACGTCACGCGGCTTTAGCCTCGTAAAGGGAATGTCCTACACTGTGGGTTGTTTCTGATGCACAGGTTACGCACACAGATTAATTTAAAATATTTATCATTTTATTTAAATATAATATTTTTTCGTTTATTTAATTCAATGATTCAAATTTAAGCCCGCGCGCATACCGTATTTCATTCGCGCGGGTGTGGGGGTACAAGCGGCGACGTTCGGCAACAACTAAAATAACATAATTTTTCTACTTACGTAGAACAAGTTTCACTTTTACGGACGGCAGACTAGTGTAGCCGCGAGGCTTAACGCATCAGGTACCGAGTCAACCGGACGATTGAGTTTGAGGCATGGTTCCACCTTGATGGATACGTAAATGCACAGAATTCACGCATTTAGTGTACGGAAAATCTACATCAGCTGCACGTAAAAACGTAGGTATTTGGTGTGCAATATCACGGAGATAAATCTTCATGACATTCTATCATGACACAGTGAACATTCAACGCTATATATAATAGATCATGCAACAATTCGTGTACACTACTGCAAACCTGCAGACCGGCTAGAGTGCAAGTTATTTCAGCAGAACAATACTCCTGCTCGTACAACACTATGGTTTTCTTGGATTAGTGTTTTCATGAACAAGTGATTTCGAAGGGGTTGTAGCTCTCTTGGTTTCCTGATTTATCCACTTCTGACTTTTTCTTATTGGAATAAATTAGGATGCTGCTTACAAAACTCACCCGCACACCATTCCCGAACTGCTGAGTAAAATTGAACGATGTATCGCTGTGAGTCCTCAACTAATGTAAAAACATGTGTTTAAGAGTATGCAATGTCGTATGTGAATCGCAGAATGGAAGTCACTATCAACTACTCATTTTCCCATAAGTTTGCGTCACTTTTTTAACGTCATGTAGAAGCCAAAAATTCATTATATAAAGTGATTATTTCAGGATAATTTTCAATAATTCAACTGAAATTTCTCAAATAATTTGAAACGTGCAATAATAATGCAGATAAGGGAAAATTTTAGTATATTATTTTCCCATCAATTTGTTAATACTCGTATATTAATAATATGGTATTGTTTGATCACATTTTATACATTAATTCTAATTTTGCTATAGCATTCTTTCATCTATATTAATTAATTTCTGAACACCTCTTAATTTCGTATGGATTTATTTAAATATTAGACTATGTAGAGTTTGTAATTTTCCTAGTATCACGCAAAGGTGGATATGGTTTTAACTTTTTTTCTCTAGTTATAAGATCCTTCTTTTTTTTAAAATAGAAAACGGTTAAATTTTAATTAAGGTAATTAATTTAATTTGTAACCGATACTGTTATCCTTTATATCAAAACGAAAATTAAATGATTTATTTTTACACTAATCTGATAGATTTTAAGAACAAAAAAAAAAAACATGAACATTTTATTCATGGCAAAATTATTCAGTTTAATCCGTAAATTTTAATTTCACAATTTAACATTTAACAATAAATTATTGTTAAACTCTGAAGTAATTATAATACGGGTAGGATATATTTGTCGTATAAGAAGATTATTTTTCGGTTCAATAAACATTGCCTTTATTACTATCATTATTGAAAAGGCAGTGTTTTATATCATTTTATAACACGTCATCTGGTGTAATGAATGTACACTGTACGACAAACAAATAAAATTATTCTCTGTACCAGTATCGATTAGCTTCTTTCCATCGATTAGTATTCGTACCCAGTTTTATACTTTTTCTTTTCAAAAAACCTAATATTACTTTTAAAATAATATTACTTTAATATTAATGAAATAAAAATTCATAAAATTTCATTTTTTTTAATGTATCTACAAGAATTATGCAAACTGTAACATAAAATCGATGAAAAAGATATCTTTGAACACAGTTGATAATTCTTATATAACTGAAATTTTCATAAAAAAGTGGACATTTCCTAATGACTTACCAAGTTAAAATTTGAAAATTTATTAATAAAAAAGAAGATAAGAGTTGTAGGACTTTCCCATCACGCGGCTTTTTTCTGATACAGGCATACATACACAACTTGATTTAAAATATTTATCACTTTTTTTAAATATAATATTTTTTCTTTTATTTAATTCAGTGATTCTAGCTAAAGTGCCTGCGCATTCTGCATTTCAATCCCGCAGGTGTGGTGGTACTAGCGGCATCTTCAAACAATTTTTTTACACTTTAAGTATTATTCATTTATTTAATTCTACCTCTCACCTGTGACGTCATAACATAACAGATGACTACAGAAGCTGTACGTCAGTACTACACTTGCGCTCCTTGTGGTGAAAGGGGATACTAAAGAAGTAACATACCCACTTAGCCGCTAATTTATTTACAGCATTTTTTGGGGTGGAGTGAAAGTTTGCAAAAGTATTGTTTTTGGTAATATTATGTTTTAATTAACAAATGCGTCTAAGAAAAATAAGACAAGGTCACCTTGCTCTACAGTGACCTTGCTCTACAGCCTCCCTCCCTTGACCTTTTAAGTTGAAAATTTAATGGCACCAATGACCCATTTATAGAAGTAATCTGACCAAGTTTGGTCAAAATCGGTCTAGTTGTTCTGGAGATATAAGGTGTGAAACATGAACACCCACTCGTAAATGCGAACATTTCCATCCGATTTTTGTATTTTTTGTGTTACTTATGTTTGAAAACGTAAAGATCTGGTGAAAACCGCATATGCCGAAATTGGACCGATCACAATACTTTCCATTCTAAAGCTCTTTACTACAGCTCTGGGAAGGAAAGTAAAAATTTATGTAACATCTAGGAAGTAAACATTTTATAGAAAGTTTTTTTTTTGAATTCCAATTGGTTCAAATTGATTTTTCTAAATATACATAATTTTTTTTACTTCTCTAAAAAAAGAAGAGATCTGGGAAATGAAGTATTTTAGCTGGTAGGATACATCATTAAGCAAATTTAATATATCCAGTTGCTTAGTAATCAGATTATTTTTTATTGCTATCGATATATTTTTCTTTTCCTTAATATTCAATAGAATGGTTTTCAGGGTAAACTAGTGGTGTTACTTAGCCTGAATGGTTACTAATAAGAAATATATTTTATCATAACTTTAGCCAAGTTTATTAATTTACTAGATACTATTTATAACATACAGAATTGAAAAAGAGTTGATTTAACGTAACAAAGTCTGTTACGTTAAATCGGTGATTGACGTGAATTATTTAATAAAAAAAATAAATCTAGCCCGAAACTGAAAACTGCTTTCTCTATAGCAACAAAATAAAGCATATGTTTAAAAAATAACTAAATTTACAGGGATTGCTTGTTACACTTAAAAAATAAGTTTTTGTTGTTGAAAATATTAAATATAAAGCTGGCCCTGTTGAATGAGCGTTCATATGCTAAGTAATGCATAAAGACACCAGGTGTAATTTGGTATAAATAAGGTAAACAAAAAGAAATGTTAAACCTTGATTTCGACACTTAATGTAACCTAAGTGTAAAAAATTCACCCACCGGGTTTGTAGAGTGGTGAACGCATCTTCCCAAATCAGCTGATTTAGAAGACGAGAGTTTCAGCATTCAAGTTCTAGTAAAGGCAGTTACTTTTATACAGATTTGAATACTAGATCGTGGATACCGGTGTTTTTTGGTGGTTGGATTTCAATTAATCACACTTCTCAGGAATGGTCAAACTAAGACTATACAACACTATACTTCATTTACACTAATACGTATCATCTTCTAAAGTAATACCTGAACGGTAATTCGGAGGCTAAACTGGAAAAGAGAAGTGTACAAAATTCAAAGAAATCATTCTTGGCTCAAAGTGTTTACGAAATTTGAAATAAAATATAAATGTATTTAAAACCAAGAATAATAGAATTTTTTCTAAATACTTCTTAGTATCTTTTGCTGTAATGTTAAATTGAAGAGAAAGTTTGCACCTTGATATTTCTGGGTTCTCCTCAACACTCTCTAATACTAATTGAATGTTCTGTTCTCATCGGACTGTACGTGGTATTCCGGATTTTAACATATCCCTTACTGAACTCTGTTATCGAAAAAAATTCAAGTATTTAATCATATGAGTGGAAAGTGAATTTCCTATATTGCAATGACGCCAGTATGTACATCGAGTCTGTATTATTGAATGTTATTGAATGATTTACGTTTGTTTAGCAATTGTGTGTGTATTTTTCCATTATTAATTTCTCAAGTTTAATTATAAGGTCTGAAAGAAAATGAATAAAATCAACTAAAATTATTGCTATGAATTTTTCAAATCGCATATCTTCTTTTGCGTCACCTGTATAATCCGAACAGAAATAAGTATATTTTTTATTGATTTTCAGCTTTTCAGCTAATAGTAGCTTTAATTTAAAGTAAAACCTCTAAAATTAAAAAAGCAAAGGAAAAGCTAGATCAAGGACTTCTTACATCAATTAAAATATAATTTTTATTATTTTTTTTAATGAAAAATAATCTTTTCTAAGTTTTAATTTACTTTTCAGACAAGAAACAAGAATAAAGTTAAAAATCTATACTCAGAAATATATTCACAATCAGAATAGACGAAAATTATATTTCTTTATATTTTTCACCTTTCATAAACCTTATTTTTATCGAAATATTTTTAATAATTTAATATATTTACTTATAATAGCTTTTATCGAATTTTTTAAGAAAAGTACGGTGGGATTGGGAAGTGAAATTGAATTTTCTTTACGTTTTCAGGTATGAGAAATACGAAAATACCATACTGTTAAATGCAATATCCATATAAATATATGTACGAATGTGTATACGCGTATATTTAAAATTAGTGGCAAGAAAATTTTCAAAACTACTAAATTAATTTCATTGAAATCTAGATATGCTATAATAGTGTATCTGATGTTGTGCGTGTAAAAAATTGATCAAGATTGGTTGAGTCGTTCTTCAGTTACACTCAATTTAAGGTCAACAACAGATAATCAATTTGAGGTTGACAACTGATAATGTAACACCAATTTGAGGTTACATTGACTTTGTATTGATGTATTTTTCATACTATGCAGTGTTTCACAGTGATGAATGAGTTTAAATTTCATGCTTGTGTGTACTCTACTCGTTAATCAAACATACGTAGTGCGTTCTACTCTGAAAATCAATGCGTTTTTGACTACGAAATAGTGAGGCCGTCGCAAATTCGAAAGTGGGATTTCCTGCGCAGAACTGCGCAACAGTTGTTTTATATTACTTTTTAAAAGTGCACAACAAATCTCAATAAATTTTTTAAACAAAAATATTTTGCGATCACCAAACTAATGACTAGTTGTTTATTTGGCATTATTATTTTTTTTTTATGTTTTAAGTAAGTCTCAGCTTAAATTATGTAAATCCATCAAAAAGCAATATTCTTTATTTGCATAAGATAAATTTTACATACAATTCCAATTAAAGCAATTTATGTATCTATTGATTTAATAGACTCAAGTAAGGCTTATATCATAAAGGTTGTTGTTCAGTCAAGTAGAACAAAGACGAGTAACAGAGTAGTTGCAACGCAAAGTTACACAACACAAGATCTCTATTTAACTACTAACCCTAGTCGTGTCGCATTAAGTCCACAGATTTAGATCAGTCGCGCTGTTTGAAATTACTTATATTTATGAAAAATTTATTATTGAAATTATTACATTACTTACCAATAAAAATTATAATGTGAAAAATTATTTCAAAATATGTCAAATCCAATTACTTCTTATAGGTTTTTTTTCACTTTGGAAAGGTGGAAATTCCTTTTTCTCGATTTATTTCAAAGTACTTTTCATTATTCAACTCTGCTAAAACTTAAAAAAAACTGATAAAATCATTTTCTATTACTATAAATAGAATTATTTCCGAGAATTTTACATTTTACACAAGTTTCTCGGAAATAATAAAAAAAGAAAGATAATATATAAAGCATCATATAAAAAAGATAAAATTCATATTTTATTTATTTTTGAGGATTTTATTTTTCAACAATGGTTATAAAAATTGTATTGAGAATATTATATATAGAATTTGCATAAAGTATGACAATCTTTAAATATTTTTTCAAACGTAATTTAAATTTATCAGCTATTCCTACCGCGAAACAATTATTTTTCCGGTATAAAATCACACCATATCCCAAGCAGCGAGAGGGGAACTCAACGATTTTAATAGAAAGTATAGAGTTTTGACAAAAGAGCATTAAAAAAAATAAATTTGTCGTAAAACCTTCAGGCTACAACAAAAATTGGCGGCGATTGAATATTTTTCATAGTTAATTTCCAAACTCCACACCATAGTACCTCATAAATAATTGTTCAGTAGTGAAAAACTAAAAAAATAAAATTTTGTAAATTTTGCAATTAAAAAGAAATTTCGCTACTTAAAGGAATTTGTATTTATTTCCTATTATTATTTATTATTAATAATGTGTATTAAATTTAATGGAGAAAATTAAACAAGCAAAAAATTATCAACTTGCATTATGGTGTGCAAGCGTACTGCCGGGCTAATTGTCTGCAATAATTCGATTGTTTGTTAACGGATTTTTACAAATGAGATGTGATTTTGTTAAAAATAAAATGCTTAATACATTTTGTTAAGTAAAACTTTCATCAAAGAAATAATTAAAAAGATATTGAACAATAAAAAATTAAAATGGTTGCCATTGTAAAATTTTTGAAGGTGATGTTTAACATGTTTTATTTTTTTTTAGAATAAGACACCAGTCTTATATTTTCAAATTTAATTGACGTAGGTTTACCCGTTCCTGAGAATTAATTTTTTTGTTGAAAATAAAAAAAATAACGTCCAGAAGGAAAACAAAGCAAAATATTTTTATGTCGATATGAACAACTTTTTTGCTCATTTTGGTGTCCTGTATCAGTACCTGAAGTTTGAGGAATAAGTTCCAGAACACTCCGTACACAAATACTTCTTTCTTTTTCCTGTTTAGCCTTCGGTAACTACCGTTTTTAGATAATACTTCAGAGGATCATTGAGGATGATATGTATGAGTGTAAATGAAGTGTGGTCTTGTACATTCTTAGTTCGACCAATCCTGAGATGTGTGGTTAATCGAAACCCAACCACCAAAGAACACCGGTATCCACGATCTAGCATTCAAAAATACACAAATACTATATACAAAATTGTCACCCGCATGCTCATTTTTTAATAATTATCTCTTGTTTAGAAAACATTTTTAGTTGTAATGTTCTTTAAGTAGTACATCTCAACCCTACCCTTTCCATCTAAACTTTTAAGTTGCCTCACAAGGGGGCTCCCTGGATGGTTTGGGCGTAGTTTCTAATACCAAAATTTTTGTTTAAGGTTTTTACCAATTTTTTTTTCATAAAAATATTTATTTTTTTAGATAGGACCATGTGCTAAGTTTATTTTTCTGTTTAATTGGTGAAAAGTTATTTAAGGTTTGATATTTTTTACGAACATCTTTTTCATGTAATAAAATCAATATATTTTATGTTTTATGATAAAAAGGTATTGGATTGGTTTTTACTGTAGCAACAGTTGAATTTAACTACATATAATATATATATAAGCTGTTCACAAATTTTTGTTGCAGCATTTTAGGACAAACAATTTTAACGTATGTTAGTATTTCTGTGCGTAATGGTTTATCGGCAAAGTACCTGAAGTATTCAAGATACATTCAGTTGTTTTAGTTAATTTTTGACAAATTTATGTATAATAACTTATATTAAATAGATAAATCAGATTAAATATTTATAGAAGCTCACTCAGCATATTTGTATAGCACTGCGGAAGGTCAGATTGGCTATTAACCGATTTATCCAATTAACCAATTTATCCGGAAGGTTCTGGTTTTGAATCTTCAAGACAGGTTTCAGATTTTTAATCCGCACCAAAAATTTATTTATTTCTAAAAAAAATTATTGTAAATGGATGTATCTACATGAAATTGCAAGAGTAAATAAATAACTAATCAGTTTATAACAAAAATTACTCACAAAGGTTTAATAAAAATTACTCATTTTGTTCATCCACTGAACAAAGATTAATAAACACAGGGGTGCCAACACGTTCATTAAAATTAAATACATTCCTCTAGTAACAAAATTATGATGTTTGTATTACATTACCTTGAACCAGATAAAATTTAAGCAAGGATATCTTATAGGAAATTGTTCAAACAAAACAGGAAGTTAATTATAAAAGATTTACAACACGAAAACCAAAGGAACTTCATTTATAGAAGAAAATATATCATCAAAATCAGTCAATTTGATGAAAAATAAATCTTGTTTGATATTCAGTATTTTATTGATTGTCTTATGGAAAATTAAAATGATAACTTGGTAAGATAATATTCCTATGAAATATGCCTAAATTAAAAAACTAATGAAAGTACGAAAAATTTGAGGAAAGAGTACTGTTGGTAATAAAACTGAAGAAAAAAGCCGTAATAAGGTTGCATAATTTTCTCGGGTTTGCCCTTGACATATTTTAATTTAAAATACGCCACTTTGTATTAAAATACTGTTTTTTTACTATTTTTACTTAAAATCGATTAAATAAAATATGAAATTCAATTAAAAAACTATTATGAAAATCGATTAAAGATAACGAATTAAAAGAATTATTATAGAAATCGATTTCTACAAAGTAATCCTAGAAATTTTGGCGTTATTCACTTTGTAGTAGAGGAAACCTAATGTAGTACAATATACCTCATGAAAAAGGATTCTCTATTTACCTAATCGAAGAATGATAATAAAGCAAAATTTATATACAGTCGACTCTCAATAACTCAAATCTAAGGAAAAATTACTTCGAGTTATGTATAGTTCGAGTTATAAAGGTTAATTATCAGACTTTTTCGACTTATAGAGGTTAAAAGTAATTTCGATATAAATCGATGTTTCTCGTCATAACGTTACCGAGATGTAAATTGTACACGATTCAAATTTTTTGCAAATTTTCTGCCTTTTTTTTTCAAAAAAGAACCCCTTCAAATATATGTTTTTTCTCTGCTCTGTTTGAACCACTCAACCATAAACTTTTAAACATCAGGAAACTCAGCTTCTCTTTTTCATTATAATTAATTTTAATAGGTGGTACCAACGTTTGTGCTTATTAGGGCAGGCGGAAACGCTACGCCGAGATGCTTAAAGGTAAGCGGGGAGGAGACTAGCTTAGCCGCAAGCAGCATGTAGTTAAAAAAAAAAAATAGTTAAAAAAATAGTACAATAATAGTTACAAAAAATATTTAAAAAAATTAGAGAGAAAATTTCAGACTGCCTTTCGGGACAAGAGGTCAAATTTGAGAATTAGGAACATAAAGTATACTATGGAAGGTCTGGCTGTCGTAGCGGATGACTAATTTCAGAATCTGTCGTAAAAAGTTGCAGGTTAAGGTGGACTAGATACGTCAAGTGTTATCAGTTTTAGAGGGTGTAAAAGAAGCCCATAAGGGCTAGAAACGGAGAGAGTGGTGAGACGATTGGGATCGCCAGGATGTACATTACACGCCCACTACATCACAACTGTTTTAAATAAAGTTAGCACGCCGAACGAGGACAGTGATCACGCACAAATGAGAACACGCTACGCTGACATTGTTGGCAGAAATCATTATGACTGTTTGTTTACCAGAGTAGAGATTCAAGTCGGCCAGACTGTTCAAGAACTTAAGGATATAGAGGTAATATTCGAATAATAAAAGTAACGCTGTGTAAGGTTTCGAGTGTGTAAAGTTTTTCAAATTATAGAAGTAATCATTTGATCGCTTCAACTTACAGAATTAAAATTTCCCACAATACTTTTTTCGAGTAAGACAGGTTTTCTCAACGGAAAAGAAAAAATTTCGCGTTAAAGTTTCTGTTATCGAGAGCCGACTGTATTAAAGAAGAAAGTTATTAAAATGTGAAATTGGATACCGTCTTACCTGATTTTTGGTAGGGTTGCAATTTGGAAATAAAATCAGTCTTACAATTTTGCAATTGTTTTCACACATAATATTTGAGATCGATTTAAGAAATTTCATCCATATATATTAACTGCTTATCAACGGATTTGATTAAATAGGTTATCATTTTGTTCCCAATGTAAGTCTACATTTTATATAATAAAAAATTTTTCGATACAATTAATATTTATGGATCTATTGATGATTAAATATTTTTACCGACCACCATTTTTTCATTTCCAAAGGAAAAATTTTAAAACTGATTTATTTGATAGAGGATGTTGTTTGGCATGTGTAAACCAAATTTCATTAAAATATTTCACTCCGTTCTTAAGATAAAATTGTTATTGAAAAGACATAATATGGTGGATATACAGAAAAGAACTAAGATAGGACTTTTATCTTCATGAACGTTTTTGTATAATTTAATGTTCTAAATCAGTCCCTTAAATTTGACCAACACCTGTTAACTATTGCCTGGGGAGAAAGGATAAAAATATACGGTTACTGTGATGCCCGCCTCTTCTTGGATGGAATCAGAAATTTGTTTAAACTGGGATATTTTTCAGCCTAATATTTGTTCAAAATCTTTTCATATTTGTCTACGAGTTTTCGTGGTGTGAGATGAAAACTGTTTAGAAATTATATTCAATATCCTTCTCACCTAAATCTGATTTATTTAAAAGTTTGTATTTTTTCTTTCTAGATGATATCTGTAGATTCATATAACAGAATTTCTTTACATTATTTTTTACCTTAGCACTAATTCAAGGATTTAATTAAATAAATTTAAGGATTTAGTTTAATTTAAATTTAAGGATTCAAGGATTTAATTTAATTAAATACACAAGTAGCCCTATTTTGAGTATATTCTGCATTAACCACTACGTGTATAAGTTTTATTGTGAGTGTGATATGTGTCGTTTGATATATAAAGAATTACTAATTTATAACAATGTATATAACATAGTTAAGTACTACCATCTGGTGACCCTTCCCTTTCATCCGGAGGCCTTTCCTTCGCCAGGGTTCGAATCCCTGTCAGGCACGGTATTTTCACACACTACCAATCATTTATCTCTTCTTCTGAAGCAATACATAACGGTGGTCCCGTAGGTTAAAAGAAAAAAAAACACCTGAAATAAAGAGGAAATGAGGCCATACGGGACTGACCAATATCACTACTTAAGCTTGAAGCTTGTGTGTAGGTTATCAAAATAGAATTTTGTAAAAAATGAAAAATGCCATGCCTGACCGGGATTCGAACCCGGGACTTCCGGATTAAATCTTAAATAACTTATAACTACTTCCATCGTACTAAAACTCAATTTTATATGACCGCAACATATAAATTCAAAATGGCAAAAATTATCCTTCCTTTTTTTTAAATATATCAATAATTTATACCATAAATGTCCCATACATAGAAATATGTTGAGCAATTTATGAAGAATTTTTTGTTGAACAAATCCAGTGATATTAATGAAAATTCAGATCATCACACGTACATAAATAATTTCCTAGAAATTTCTATGATTTCTCTATACTTTTTTTGGACTTATGAAACGTCGAGATTTGCAAGAAATCTAACATAGAAATTTTAGCATATCTATATAATTTCCCTTTAGAGCTATAGGTGGTTTATAGCAGCAATAGAACTATAGACAGGAAAACGAAAACTTAAAAGTTCATTGTGAAATGAAACGGAGCTTAAAAGACTTAGGAAGAAGAATTTTATGAATAAAAAGGAAATGTTTGGGTTATATTGAAAAATTTAATGATACGAGATAGAGACAATAAATTTAAATCCATATCAAAGAAATAGAAAACGTGGTAGACCAAAAAAAAAAGAAGGTTTGTAGATTATATAGGAAAAATTTTAACGGGAATAGTTCAGATCAGAACAAGTTGGAAAAAGTTGAAAGGGACATATATACTCCAAATTATCAAAAGAAATAATTTTTTTATCAATTAATACGTACTGAATTGAGATACTACTCTTTTTTTCTGAATTCTGTTAATGTATTTGATATTAACAATGATAATGTAAATATCAAACGGAATATAAAATAAATAAATAATAAATTTAATTGACCTTGTTATTTATAGAATCATTTGTAAAAATATTCCATGAAAAATATATTTTGTAACAAATTTTTATTAATACTTATTCAGCTCATTCTGTATTGTACTGCGAAATTTTTTTTTTTTTTTTAGTTTTCTTTTATTACTCAAAGTTACAGAAGAAAAGAGGAGAACACAAGTTGGCTGTATAGTATTTCCTTTTAAAGTAAGTCGTTCGTTATACGATAAAGGTTCAAGTCTAGAAGAACAGGGAATAGGGAATAGAGCAGTCGAACTTCCTTCCTTCCTTTAAGCCAGTAAACACCTTCTTATAATGGTTCTTTCCACATTCTCCGTATATTTCCCCTCTGTACCTTATTCTAGCGTGTTTTTCTCTGTTCCATCTCCTTCTATATTGTTAGTATTGTAAATGTCATTCAGACTGTTTTCAGCAACAATACACTCCTTTTTTCTTTTTTTTTTTTTGTTACACTGTAAATATAATATTGCATTAGGTCACACACGCACACAAATCTTCGAATAAAGCTTTTTAAAAGATATAAGAATTCCACTTTAAATTATTGTTGTCATTAAATTTTCTTTCATTCCGATCACAATTTGATTTTATTTTGCTGAATTATGGATGTATTAAGTGAGAAAAAGTTCGTATCATATTAACAGTTTGGTAGTACCATTCTATTTCGCCTAGTTTTGAATTACTAGCCTTATATAATTCTTTAAAAAATAAATCCCAATTTACATTGATCCTTGGCACATCCTCTAAAATATATTATTATTTTATTTATTGTCAATTGAAAATTATATATACAATTTTATTCAACATATTTATCATTGATGCAGCTAGCAAAAGAAACCTTGAGCGCTAGCCGCGAGTTCATATAATTATAACAGGATGATTAATAAAAGAAGTAATAAAAAATACAATATTTAACTAAATAAAAATGCATCTTACATAAAAATAAAAAACAATAAAACATTTAAATTGAAAAATGAAATTAAGTAAAATTGACTTAAAAAAATACATAGAACCAGAATGTAAAATTATTTAAATTTACGTTGAAATAAAATAAAATACAATAAATTCATAATCTAAAACATTAGAAAAAAAAATTCCATAATGGAAAAAAAATACATTATAAAATAACGTATGATAAGACAAAAAGAAATATTCATAAGATAAAACAACTGAATCCTATTATGAATTTGTACTACCTTAGCATTTACTTAAATATTCACAGTTTTATGAATGTAGATTTTTTAATGCTGAGTGGTATATTAATTTATTTTGTTGTATGCTATTCATTATAAGAATATGTTAAATTTATTGTTATTAGTGTGGATTATTTTTGTCTTTCAATTTGGTAATTTAAAATATATATAGTGTTTCACCCATTCATCTATTTCTTTGATTAGATTATTATTATTATTTGGACGTTTAAATGATTGAGGACTATGTTAGAAAATATACTGGAATAATATGAAAATTGACGTTTGCAAATAGTTAATTTTGAAAAGAATGTGGTATTTTGTTCCTACTGAACGAGTATTTATGGTGTATTTTTAAATTCAAAATTATTATTTTTTTGATCATTTGTAGTATTATTTTCATGATATATATTTGTCTCAAAGTAAATACTTTAAATTCTTCAAATAAGCTTGTACCGGGATATGTACCAAGAGCTGCTCTAATTAAATATTTCTGAAGCTTAAATATTTTATTAAGATGGGTATTGTATGTACCTTCCATATCCCGATTCCATATTGAAAAAGTGAATAATTCTTATTATTTCATGATCTTTAATTTTGTTTATTTCGTAAAAAAATATGAATAAGGTACTTTATTCTTGATTTTAAATACTGTACATGGGCATTTTACTTCATATGATCGTCTAATATTATCCGAGATATTTTATTGACTTGACTTCGTCTATTGACTTAATAACAAATCGATAGATTTGTTATTATTTACTGAACACGTATGTAGTTTTAGTTGAAATTCATGAGCGGGTTTACCGGTTTCAGTAGACAAGAATGACATATATTTCGTCTTATTTATGTTGAGCCAAGAGTTTATTATAAGTTATCCACGGGTAGCGTTCTTGTATACTTCATCTCACGTCTCGCCCGAAAAAACCAAAGCTGTGTCATCAACGAAAAATACTATGGTACCGTAAGGAAGGTTCAATTTTGAAAGATCGTTGACATATATTAGAAAAAGTAATGGCGAGAGAACCGTAGTCCGACGTTTCAGGATTTTATGTGATCATTGACTTTTTTAGTCAGAATTTGAGTTCTACGCTAGGTAGTTTTCAAACAGTTCTTTTACTGGTCCTCGTATGGCGCAGTTATTTAGTTTATGTATTAAAATTTTTTGGGGAATTGTGTCAAATGCCGTAGCTATATCGAGAAATATTGCTGTAGTCTTATTATTTTTATTAAAATTGTTGTTAATTATTATAGTTAAATGTAAAACCGCATATTTCATTAATTTTCCAGATTAAAAACCGTACTGATTTTTATAAATCAAATTTTTTTTATCAAGAATCAAAACAAATCGGATACAAAGGTAAAAAAATCTACTACTGCAGCATAACAAAAAAAAAAGAGATTAAAATACTGATATACTTTTATGATTGTAAAATATATTTTCTACTAGGTAACTAAAATTTTGATTTTACTAATGGGTAAATGAATATAGAAAGAAAATCCTTCATTTTAATAGCTCAAATTAATGATTAGCATCTTTCTATGCCTTAATGAGGTACCTAGCCTCTTTACATTTATCTCCATGAGTTTGTTATCTAATTATTTGATTGCATTTGTCTACTGTTTAATGATGTTATAAATTGTTTTTTATTAGACCTTTGTGAACTCTGGTACCTATGTTATCTTATTCAGTACAAATGTGTTTATATATATATATATATATATATTATATATATATATATATGCATACATATATAAACATATATGTACTTTATATCTTCATGTAGATGTACGTTTTATTGTGGATGTTCATTGGAAATTCCTCATCATATGCGTTTTGTAATACGAATTATTCGTAGTTCCATACGTGGAACCAATTGTAAATAAACTAATTGTGAGGTAAAAAACAAATTAATAGTTTTCACCGTAATTCTCATTTGAGCTAAAAAACTAAACACCATAATGAAAAATCGGTTCCAAAATTTACCTCACAAGTAAGTCATTGAGTTGAAAAAACGAACAAACATTATTTTATGAAATTTTAAATAAAATATTTTTAAAAAGTAATCTGAATTGAATTATTCTATTAGATTATAAAACAGGTAATTAGATTTTAATTTTCCCATATTGAGTTCATAATATTCATATAAAGCGAATATATACACTGCATTGTTTCTTGATAGAAATTGTGAATATTTATTTGTTTATATTACTTATCTCAATTTTCAATATTACTGCGACGCATGTACAGCATCTGAGGACAAGTGGGACTAGACTAATATTACTCTTACTAAGAGTAATGGTGTTTAATATAAAGCAAGTTAAATATAGTGAAAACCCACCGGGTTGGTCTAGCAGTGAACGCGTCTTCGCAAATCAGTTGATTTCGAAGTCGAGGATTTCAACGTTCAAATCCTAGTAAAGGCAGTTACTTTTATACGGATTTCAATACTAAATCGTGAATACCGGTGTTCTTTGGTGGTTGGGTTTCAATTAACCACACATCTCAGAAACGGTCGACCTGAGACAGTACAAGACACTTCCTTACACTCATACGAATCTTACTTCAGAGGATGATATGTATGAGCGCAAGTGAAGTGTAGTTTTCTCAGGTCGACCATTTCTAAGATGTATGGTTAATTGAAGCCCAACCACCGGTATCCACAACCTAGTATTCAAATCTGTATAAAAGTAACCTGCCTTTACTACGATTTGAACGTTGGAACGCTCGATATCGAAATCAGTTGATTTGCGAAGACGCGTTTACAACTAGACCAACCCTGTGGGTTTATTGGATTAAGCTGAAACTGCCTAACATTCAGTTGACTACCCTGACAGAACGTATTAACTGATCGAAAAAGATTATCATTATTAGAAATGTTTTTTTTTTATTTCAACATGTCAGCTCCACTTAAAACTTATACGGTAAAAGAACACCGTGCTGTGAAAAGATTTTTATCCTAATATGGTTTAAAACCGTCCAAAATTCATTCGTAACAGTGCAATATAAAGTGTATTAACCATGATAAGTTTTGTGAATGGATCAGATAATTTAAATCAAGCATAGCAAATATTCATCGTAGCGGAAGACCGGAGGAAGTTTCGACTGACAATCGAATTATTGATCTTATTCTCTAGAACAGATGCATATTTGGAAAAATACTAAAATTTGTAGTGGGAGTATCTGCACAGCCCATTCTAGTATCCATATAAGCTGAATTATCAAGTAAAGTTTTCATGGTGGGTTCCACAATGGTAGACACAAATCCACAAATTGGTGCAACCTAATTCACCTTTGCACGGAACGTAAACAATAGTTTTTACCGGAAGGTAAGCATTTTTAGATTCTATAACTTTTGAAGAAACTTGAATTGATAATTTCGAGCCGAATTCCTAATGTCAGAATATGGAACGGAAACATCCATGTTCACCCACCAGGAAAAATTTAAAATCTACTTATCAACCTGTAAAGAAATTCTAACGGTGTTTTGGGATTACAAAGAACCATTTTATGGAATTATTTTGGAAGAACAATGTACAATCAAAAAAATTAATTATTGTGATATGCTACAAAATAAACTGAAACAAGGAATAAGGAAACGTTCTAGCATTCTCTTTAAAAACCGTAATTCTGCGTGATAATGCCTGCCGCCATATCGTCCAAAAGACACAGGAAGTTTTACAAAACTTCCTTTCGGCACGCCGAAAGACAGAGGTAGTTTTCACCGGTGCTAAGTAGGGAATAAAAAAGATCTCCACCTTAAAGTTAAGAAAAACTTCAAATTTACTCAATACGACAATGGTTGCATGTGAAAAAAAGTTTCACATGTTTAGCATACGACAAGCCCAATCTTCTTACAATTCCAGCCATATTTTGATAATTTTGATTCTATAACTTGGCGTAAGGGCAGGCCATGTCAAAATTTCTTTCAGACAAAACTTTTAGGTAATGTGTAGAGGACTAACGACCACTTTAAACCAATTCGATACTGTGCCTATTAACGAATGTATGATTTTTGTCTTCGAAACCCCATTTTATCTAACCTCTGAGCCAATGGTTTGTAATATCAAAAAACTTTACTTATATAAGCTTTAGGCCCTTGTCTAAAGAACAGTACGAACTTTAAACGAATTCGATATTTTACTTAATAAGAAACTTTTAGCGATATATTATTTTCGAAAAAACCCCTCCATGGTCCGATTTAGGCCGTTAACGAAGTCGACCGAGATTTAGGGACGAGTTCTTTTTAAGAAACAATTTGAAAGTGATTGGCAAAAATTAAAACAGTTATCGTGTCCACAAGAATGTAAAATATATATAAATGTAAGTATAAACCTTTGAGCTGACGGTGGTTTTGGGGTCTGGGGGATGTGAAACGCGGAAGTCTAATCATGGTACCTAATACAATAGGTAGCTTTCTTATGAAATCTACCTAAAAACGGATCGGAAAGTGTTCTATTTCAATATTATAGTTGTGATCTCACGCAATTAAATTTTTTCTTTGTTTAGTTTTCGCAAACTTCAAAAGTTTTCTCAAACTTCTTTGTTTAGTTTTCTCAAATTTCGCAGAGCGGGTCAAGAATTGTTCAAACACCGAAGTGAATAATTATTTAATAAGTATGCTCACAGAAAGATGACACAAGTCTCATAATTTATTTTTTATGTTCAGAAATAGCGTTTAGTTTCATTTTCATTGTGTAATATGCGTAATAATTTTTGTACAGTCATTTAGGTAAGTAATTATTAAATGACTCTTGTAAATCACAATCATTTAAAATCTTTAAAAATTAAATATATTAGGTAGATTTCATAAGAATGTTATCTACTGTAACAGGTATCATGATTCGACTTCCGGAAAATTTCGACATATATTCGCGTTTCACATCCCCAGACCCCAAAACCACGGTCGGTTCACAAGCTTATACGTTTACTTTTCTTGTGAACACGTAAACTGCCGTAATTTTCCCCCAGTCACTTTCAAATTTATACATAAAATATAACGACCCAAAATCTCGGGCAAGATCGTTAGTGGTCAAAATCGGGCCATGAGTTTGGAAATGGAAGGACTTTAAAAAAAAAAAATCGCTATTAAGTAAAATATGGAATTCGTTTAAACAATTCTTTGGATAAAGGCCTAAAATTTATCTATGTAATGTTTTTTGATATCACCAACCTTTGGCTCTGGAAATAAAAAAATGGGGTTTAGAAGACAAAAAAATTCATACCTCTCTTAATACGCACAGTATCGTATCGGTTTAAAGTGGTCATTAGTCCTCTAAACATTACGTAAAACTTTTTTCTGTAACAATTTTTGATATGACTAACCCTTAGGGCAAGGAATCACGAAAATGTTGCTGGAATTGTAATAAGATTGGGCTTGTCGTATGCTAAACATGTGAAACTTTTTTCACACGCAACCATTTTCATATTGAGTAAATTTGATTTTTTTTTTTTAATTTTAAGGTGGAAATCTTTTTATCCCCTATTTAGCATCGGTGAAATCTACCTCCGCCTTCCGGCTAGCCGAAAGGGATTTTTTATTTAGTACTGACTGAAAATGAATGTAAAGTTGTACGCATTAATTGTGACTGGAAAATTATTATGTTAGATATACTGCTTTATATGTACTTGAACCTTTTTGAAGAATATAATTTACCAATTTTAGATATATTTAATAACAATTTATTACAGCTATCCTTTATAAAATTGTTTTTAATATTCATATTATATTGAAAATTAAAAGTGCATTAAAAAGTTTGTACCTACCACTAGCTTTTAACAATTTACCTTTTAATTTTATATTTGCAGGAATAAGTAGTATTGGATAAAATATGATTTGGTTATTATTCTAAATTTAATACCTGTAAATAATGATGAAATTAGAATTACTGTTATAGGTTTTTGAAGATACGTCGGTTGATATTTTATTATATACTGATTTTACAACACCTGATTAAAACTTATTAAATTAAAGTTGATTTTTTATTTTCTTTGCATAATGCTTTTGTGAGACGATGTTAAATCAAAATTGCTTGAAGAGAACAATTTTTTTTAAAAGATCTTATATTTCATCCTCTCTTTCTTGCTTTTGTTATCATTTATTACGCCAACCCTTTTCAACATTTTTCTTCTGTTGTTGATCTCTTCTCATCATTTCTTTTTTTCCCATAGGTTAACTTAAAAAAAAATGCGGTCAGTATTATATTCTACCTTCATCCAGCACATTTTACAAAACTGCCATAATATATCTTCAAAATTGTTCCCTGTCATAATACCAATGCCTTTTTCTATAAAGAAGCATAAATAGAAAAAAAAAATCTTAAAATAAGTTTTAAAATTGTGTGTGTGTGTGTGTGTGTGTGTGTGTGTGTGTTTGTATATTTATATATAAACTACATCAAATAAATAATATAAATTAAAAAAGGGAAAAATAATTTAATTATAAATTCAATACTATCAGATGCAGTACATTGTAGGTGAGACACTTACCAACTGTAGCGCTTTCGAAGTTTTACTTCATCGTCACTGGTATAAAATTAAAAATTACTCGTAAATATATCATCATATACTGCCTTGTCATATAAATTTTAAACCTTCTCATGTCGTGGCATGACAACGAGTGATAATTCTTGTTGACTGAAATATTAGACTGTTCTACCAAATTATAAAATGAACCATTATTGTACTCTGTTTATTAGTTTATATTTTTTAAGAATATCAATTTTCCTACTACTATTATTTATTTCTATCATTTCGAAACTATTGTATGTTTCAATGTAATTTAGGGTTGTAGATAAGGATATACCAGTACCAGTGAAATAAAGGTGATATTCAGTGATACAAGTGGAATCTTTTTCGTGTTCACACAAATCAGCTGTGCAATATACATCACTACTGTTAGTGAAAGGGAACTAGACCAAATCCATTGGTATCTTAGGTGTCATTATATATGAATCATCAAAAAAACTTGACAATGTTAAACATAAAATTAATGTACTTTTCCGGGGGAAAACAATGGATTATATCCAGCTATCCACTCATTACAAAATAATTTTTTCAGTACTCTCTGTAGTAGTTTTCACTATCCTTATGCAGTAGAAAAATATTTACTATAGGAAATAAAATTTTGTTGATCTGCATAAATAAAAACGCCTATTATTTTCCCTTTTAATAACTTTTATTTAATTAAATACCTCTGGATTCAGTTTTATAGTGTAATTAGATTCCTTTTATAAGCTATTTTTTTATATTATAATGAAGAAAAATACTAGTTTAATAAATTGTGTCGCTGATGTCGGTTTTTTTGCACGATATATTCTCATAACGTTTTTACATAGATTAGTTGTTTATTATTATTGTTGTAGTGCTTTTTTTGTTTTTTTTTTTTAATATTATTAATTATTGGGCATCGACTACCAAGGTCATTAGTCCTTCTCAATTCGTAAAATAAAACTATAAGTAAAAGATAATACACTACGGATAAGGGTGTAATGAGTCGCTATCAGCTTGAAAGGACGGCACAAGAAAAAATATAAAATCACAAAGATCGTACACATACAAACAGTTTCCTGTGTATAACTAATTTTAAAAACTTATCGAAATACGTTTTAAGAAAAACACTTAGCCCTTGATAAAAGCTCCACAACTGCATAAAAGCTCGGCCTTGAGAATCGCTTCCGCTTATCGGACGGTTTCCGAGCTTGCCGTACTAGTGATTTCCGGCGTCATACCCATTGTTAAGGGAGCGCCAGGCGGCCTACAGGACGCGGCGGGCAGACGAAATCCGGGAGACCATCGTCAAGGAGGAACGGACTTGCACCTTTCTCGCATGGCAAGAGACCTGGGACCACGACACCAGAGGACGATGGACCGCAAGGCTTATCCATCTGGTCAGCTCGTTGACAAAGCGTTGGCATGGAGAGGTGGAGTACTACGTGACCCAGTTTTTAGCCATGGTTATGGGTACTTCCGCGCTTATCTCCATGTTATAAGGAAAGTGCCGTCCCCCGATTGCCTCTATTGACACGGTGTACGGGACACGACACCGAGCATACCTTTGTGCTTGGGCAGCAGATAAGGCGACACTAGAGGCGGATCTCGGAGCACTGAGCCCACACAACTTGGTTACCGTGATATTCCGTGACCTCAACAGCTGGGAGAGTGTGGCCTCATTCGTCGGCAGCATTCTCAGGACCAAGAAGATTGACCTGAATGGTGATGATAATTAAGTAGAGGCCTTTTTAGGCTAGATTAGGAGAACTCAGCCTGAAGTAATGTGTTAAACGGTTTCAGGTCGAGCAAGTCCTAGAAGACCTAGAAGAAAAAGTGGTTGGGTAATACCACCAGTGGGAGCCCAACACTCCGTGCGTAAATCTATGTCTATTCACCTATCACTCAAAAAAAAATATTTTTTTTTAAATAAAAAATTATTTTTATTATTGGTATTAATTTAAGATATTAGTAAACCTCAAATTCCACTGCATTTATCTTGCTTTTTAATTATGGATGCTATATGTTTTATTGTGTTTAATTTTTAAAAAAATGAAAGATTGTTATACAGAAATACATTAAAATAATTTAACTTCATTTAAAACTTCAGTGAATATATGTTTTAACTAATATATCAAATTGTCTAAAACATATTTAGCCTTTGGAGGCCAAAATTGACCATATATGCACCATTTATTTATTTTTTTTTTTTTTTTACAAGTATTAAAATTACTTTTTAATAAGTCTTTAGTGAGTTAAGAATAAAAAATTCTGTTTATAGATATTAAAAGAATACAATATTAAAAGAAAGAAATAATATAGTCATTAAAAGAATACAATAAATAAGTAATACGATAAGAGTAAATGACAGACAAAATTTAATAAAATTCGTGAAAGGCGTCTCCGGACATATCGTTATAAATTATGTGCTGCTGCCCGTTTTACAGGTTGACCAACATTGTTAATCGGACCGAGTCAGTGCTGTTCATGATTAATAAATAGTTAAGTTATACAGATGCCATTTATATGCTGATGGAAACCCAATATCGTTATATAGTGCAATATTATTAACAGGTTATGTAGCACTAAGGAAATATTCTCTACGTTTAAGATTTTTTTCTGAGTGAGGTTTTTCAAAAAAGATCTCTATAAATTTTAAATTTTCATAACTTAGATCTATCTACCTTCACTTTTAATTTATTAATTAATTTATAAACGTTACGTTATAGATATTACTAGCCAGGGAGCTCTGGCCCCCTGGATCCCCTTGTGTTTATTAAACTAATGCTTGTGAAAATAAAAATGATAAATAGAAATTAAAGCTTGTTCAATTTATAACATTTATCAGTGTATTGTAATTTTTTCAGAACAACAGTTTGGTTAGTATAAGACCCGAAAATTTGGTGTGATCTGATGAATCGTTTTTCAAAATAGTCGCTCTCTATCTTAAAAATAGTAGTTTATGCTGGTTACTTGTTCTAACAACGGGTTAAAATGTATTTTGCCTGGTTCTTAGCGTTACCCGAAAAACACCGCTTGGAAGTGACTATACTTCGTTTCTCATTTTTTTTTATGCTTTTTAATCAAGTAATCCGAGGTAGGTGCAACCAGTCGGGTCGCACATAAAGTAACAGTGGCAGTGCTTACGTTGGTTGAGCCGCTCGGCGCACACCTTCACACTCCTTAAAAAATTAAAAATCTAAATTAAAATAATCCGAAAATAGTTTTTAGACATTTTATCTGAACAGTATTTTCAAGCCAATAACAAGTGAATGATTTTAAAAAAATCTAGCAATTATTTCTTTGATATTAAAATGAAGATTACACACACCCAAAATCAAGTTGATATACGAGGTGCGAAAATAAAGTAATGAGAATGAGACTGATTTTTCTTTGCAAGATGTGGCAACCCTGTAGCTTGCGTAGGCACACCATCTTTGACCTTGGTCTATAAGCTACTTCTAGTCCAAGCGGCACATTGATGCAACTGCTCAGTCGTGAATTGTGCTGTAATAAGTGAACACGTGTCTCTCTGTGTCTTTCTGTCTCTCTCGTCACAGAAATGAAACCGCAAAATATTGCGCAACGGTATACCATTTCTTTTTGCGTTAAATTGGGTGAAAACGCGACGACAACTTTGGTAAGCTTCAGAAAGCTTTTGGAGAGGAGGTTATGTCAAGAGCTCAAGTTTTTCGGTGGCATAAAATTTTTAGTGAAGGCAGAACGAATGTTGAAGATGAAGACCGCAGTGGACGACCATCAACCTCACGGACAGATGTCAACTTGACCAGGGTGCGTGAAATCGTACGATCTGATCGAAGATTATCCGTGAAAATGATTGCAGAACTCAACATCAATCGAGAAACAAAAGTGAAATACATGCTTGTGTGCTTCTTCGATTCCAAGGGAATTGTTCATTAAGAGTGGGTGCCTCCTGGACAAACAGTTAACCAATATTTCTACAAAGAAATTTTTGAAAGACTTCGTAAACGAGTTCTTCGTGTCCGTGCCAACATTACTGGTAATTGGATTCTGCATCACGATAATGCGCCATCCCATACTGCTGTGTCAGTACAGCAATTTTTAACCTCAAAACAAATTTCAGTACTACCACAGCCACCTTATTCACCAGATATCGCTCCGTGCGACTTTTTTCTATTTCCAAGAGTCAAAATGGCAGTCAAGGGACACCATTTTTAAACAACACAAGATGTCCAAAAAGCTGTGACGAGGATCTTGGAGGATATTACAGAAGATGAGTTCCAGAAATGTTACCATCAATGACAGAAGCGCTGGAATAAGTGTGTGCAATCAGAGAGGAACTACTTTGAAGAAGACAACAATAAATATGACTAAAAATATCACTAAATATGACTAAAAAACTTTTTTTTTCACTCAGTCTCATTACTTTATTGTCGCACCTCGTATTCCGAGAAATTCAAAAAATAATAAAATTTTATGTTACTCATTTTAACTCTTTAAACTCAGAATTTCAAAACCTCCTTTCTTATTATGTACTTAAACCACATGAAGAACGTGTATACAAATTTTTATCAATTTATATGCAATAGTTTTTGATGGGCGTTGATTATATATAGGTCATACAAAATGTCTTGTTTTATAGGTGCAAATGAAGTATTCAATAATGTAGAATGTATACAATCATTCTGTTTTGTTCTAAATGTTTATATATTCTCAGCAATCGTAATACAATTATCGATTTTTGCTTGGTTCATAAACCAAGCAATAAAACCAAGATAATGAACAAGTGATATTGTTGCAAAGTAAGCTTGTCCATCCGACCTTTTCCGTAGTGTGTAATGCAATTCAAATACACAATTAATGTAAAATATCGATTGAAGGCAGTGTAGCAAAATCACTGGTTGTAGTATAAAAATAGCTTCAAATTTATTAAAGATGTCTTAATTTGTGATAATAATCACCTTAACTACCGCTTAACAATTAATAAGTTATCTTTGGTTGTGTTCTTTATGTAGCGGTAAAGCGAAAAAAGTAGTAGCAATATTAATGAGGTGACGTCATGTCTAAAAAAAAAAAAAATTGTTGGGGAATTTTTTAATTGGTTTAAGGTATATGATTTTCTCCAATATTCTTAGATAAGCTATATCTGTGAAACTGTTAACTGCTAAAATTTCTTAAAGAGATTTTCATGCTATTCGAATATTTAAAGGGGAAAAAATATATATATATTGTAATAGAATAATAAAATCAAGGAACGCACTACACCGTAAAATAATTTTATTATAATACTAGCTGACCCGTAAAAACTATTGGAAGATTTAAGTATATAAATAGAATATACTCAATAACACAAACAAAAATTAAAGTTTGATAAAACATTAAAAACTGAACATTACGAACCTTTCCCTCAAAATTCCCAAAATTTAACCTTTCCTTTTTCCCTCTTTCCCTCTTCCAATCTTCATCCCTTCCCTCTTATCATTTTTCCTTAATCCCTTATCCCTTTTTCGCAAAAAATATTTCTTTTCATGTTACTATTATACATTCTGGATATGACCAAAATCGGACAATAAATACATTTTTTTCAAATTTCTTGACCCCAGCGCCACCTAGCGAGTCCATTTTTTGTGCCAAAAAAAAAAAATTCATGTAACTAATATATATTCTGAATATGGCATTGGACTATAAATACCATTTTTCGAATTATCTCGATTCTAGCCCCACCTAGCGGATCAATTGTTTGCCAAAATGTTTATTTTCATTGAATTAATATATATTCTGAATAGGAGCCAAATCAGACTATAAATACAATTTTTTTTTTAAATATCTCGATCCCCGCGCCACTTAGCAGGTCGAGACTAATTCAGAAACATTCACGGGCGTGCGCACAATAACTCATACAAGTTTCATAGCAATCGGATGAATGGTACAGAAATGCATTAGAGACAAAGAAACAAACATTAATGTTTATATATATAAGACTTAATTATATGTAGACTTAATTTATATATATATATATATAAATGAATGTTTGTCTGTCTGTATGTCTCTTTTGCGTTTCTAAACCATTGATCCGATAGCGATAAAACTTTGGGGAATGGTTGGACGCATTCCAGGGAAGGTTTCTGAATTAGTTTGGACCCGCTAGGTGGCGCTGGCGTCGAGATATTTCGAAAAAATGTATTTATGGTCCGATTTGCCTCATATTCAGAATACATGTTCCTTACATGGAAAGAATTATCTCTGCAAAAAATGAACCCGTAAGATGGCCCTGGGGTTGTGATATTCAGAAAAATTTTATTTATGGACCGATTTGGTTCATATTCAGAATATGAATATTAGTTACGTGAAAAGAAATATTTTTGCAAAAACTATACCCGCTAGGTGGGGCCGATGTCGAAATATTTACGAAACAAACAAGTATACAAACAGACTTTTTATTCTTTCTCTCTCTCTCTCTCTCTCTCTCTATATATATATATATTTATATATATAAAAGGCATGTTCGTATGTGTGTCCGCTAAAGACCAAAAAACTAATGGACCGATTTACGCGCGGGAAAAGGGAAAATGGAAAACGGTGAAAAGGGGAAAAGGTGGCAAGAGAAAAGGGGAAAACGGGAAAGGGTAAAAAGGAAAGTGGGAGAGGGATAAGGGAGAAGGGTGAAAGGCAGAAGTTGGAAAGGGAAAAGGGGAAGGAGAATAAGTGAAAGGTAACATTTTGTGAAGTTCAGTTTTTTAATTTTTTTCTCAAATTTTCATTGAATTCATTTAAACTCTCTCTCTCTCTCTCTCTCTCTCTCTCTCTATATATATATATATATATATATATATATTTATATATATAGATAGCAATAGCGAAGCGTTGCTGGGTCATATAAACAAATATTATTTATTATAACATTTGAACCTGTAATAACATTATATACCAATATTGTATTAACACATGTCGAGTCGTTGATCGATGGCAGAAGACTGACTGTACTTGTAGAGAGCCAGAGTAAAGTGAAGCTTTGCTTTTAGCGTGGGTTAAAGTAAGCCGCCAGGAGCTGAGTGAGCTGTACGAAGCTGTGTGCAGCTGTCCGAAGGATTTAAAAAAAATTAAAAGCCCTTTAAAATCTAATTTAAAATTCCTCATTTAAATAGCCCTGCGACATAATAGCAACCTTTTAAAGAAGTGTGCACAATAGTAAGTTATCTGGATTAAAGTTTAAATGTTTTAATTAAATTTACGCTTTCTACTGGTATTTCCTTGAACGACAGAAGTTATTTGTATTTTTTAACAACTTTTTCAAGAAAAATAAGGTATTACTTTTATTCATACGATGTGATTGAATGCTGAATATGATTTTTTTTTTACATTTTAAGGTATAAAGACAACAAAAATACCATTATGTGTAAACTTTTGTGGCTCGAAAATCTCACAAACTACTTTATTAAGCCTTAAATATGTTTAAGGTTTATTAAACCTTAAACATATTTTATTAAACCTTAGATATTTTGTAGTGTATTAGAAGTTCTGCATGTGAAAATTTTATGACAATTGATTGAGTCGTTGACTTATGCTCAATTTATGGTCGAAAAAATCTGAGCGGGGCAAATTACATGCGTAGTTCGTTTTCATGTTAAAAGTTAGAACGTTGTCGTTTCTTTACTCAGCTACCCTAAATTGTAGGTCAAAAATTACTAAAATAACCTCAGTTTGAGGTTACGTTGACATTATATGGTATTATATTTTTCATACGCTTTTATGCAGCGAGGCTCCAGTGATGATTGAGTTGAAAACTTAATACTTGTGTGCAGTGTCTACTTCATAATCGAACGTATCTAGATCGCTGTACTCTGAAAATCAGTGAGTTTCTGGCTGCAAAATAGTTAGGGCATCTGAAATCGGGCAGAACTGAGTAAGAGTTATAAGTTTATTTTGTTTTTTTTTTTACTTTTATGATTTTTGTTTTATCATATATTTTGTACGTACTTTTTCCGAAAAGTGTGTAGATGATAATTGTTTAACAATTGAAATGTTCATCTAAGTTTAAATTTCAAGTAAGATTTTTTGTAAAAGTTTTTTATCTTGTTTTTCAAATTATTTGAATAACTCGTTTAGCATAATTATTATTTATCTGTATTAAACATTATACAAATTTTATATACTATTCGATTACACAATTAAGGAATTTCCCAGTATTTTTAAGACTAGTTACGCTAACAACAGCATCTCTAAAGAAATATTTTAAAGTTGATTCAAAAGAGTTTTTCTTTAATAAGAAAAAAATTCCAATATTTTAAAAGTGATTATTTTCTACTTAATGATTTTTACAGAACTAAAACTTAACCTAAAAACTTTACATTTTTACAAACAATAATAGAACATAACACTTTTCTTAAAATTTTAATAAATTATTAATACTAAAATTCTATCTTTCTTCTTGATTACTCTTCAATCTTATCCCTTATGAAATTTAAAACAGTTGAACGGTAAAATTACATTAATGTGACGTGAATAATAAAGAAAATACATTGAAGATGCTTTAAAAACATTTCCTCATTGGTGTCTCTACTTAATGATATTTACAAAATACTAGTTATAAAAAAAATAAACCCATCGGGTTGGTCAAGTGGTGAACGCATCTTCCCAAATCAGCTGATTTGGAAGTTGAGAGTTCCAGCGTTCAAGTCCTAGTAAAGCCAGTTATTTTTACACGGATTTGAATACTAGATCGTAGATTCCGGGGTTCTTTGGTGGGGTTGGGTTTCAATTAACCAGACATCTCAGGAATAGTCGAACTGAGAATGTACAAGACTACACTTCATTTACACTCATACATATCATCCTCTGAAGGATTATCTAAACGGTAGTTACCGGAGGCTAAACAGGAAAAAGAAAACAAAGTTATAAAAAAATAAATTTAGCCGTAGTTGTGTTCAACCCTTGACGATCCCAATTCCTTTGAATTTTCCGGGCAGGTTTTACGGGTGGTTTGCCATTGTCTTCCCAGTGTGGTTATTTGTAACCCAATCACCAAGGAATACCGGTATCCAAAGTCTAGTACTATATAAAAGCAACTGCCTTTACAAAGACTTGAACTTTAGAACTCTCGACTTCGAAAATCAGCTGATTTTGCGATGACGAGTTTAATAACTAAACTAACCCGGCGGGTTAAATCTTTATCAACTTATTTCTCGTCCCCCTACAATGACCGTTAATTCTTAAACCTGTCATCGATAAAGTTTTATGTCAGCAATTTGAGATGATTGCCTCATCATACCTTTGTATAATGAGATGCTTTCTTATATCTTAGTTTTTTTTTATTCACATGAAATTTAATTTTCAGGGGATTTCCTTTTACTTTACCCTATAACAGATTGCAATCGTCTGACCCCTTCTGATCGACATTCTTCTATCTCTTTCAAGAAAGATAAATAAAGTGTATTTAGGAAAAATAAAAATAAAATTTAGGAAATAAATATATTTGATGAAAAATAGATAGATAAAACTAATAGGCAAGTAACAGCATGTACTAAAAAAAAGTATATAAATAATTGTGAGAAAGAGGGGAATTGAATGCATGTCATAGTTACGGAGATTTTTAAAAATAAATTCCATTAAATTACAACTCTACTCTACTCTACTCTACCGCAACCATAAACTATTCCTTATTCGTGTGTTTTAAACTATATTACATTCTCACTCTATCTGCACAACAGTTACGTAAAGATAATTTTCACAAACATTAGTAATAGTTTACGTTGATAGGTGAATGACACAATGTACTAAAATTTAACTCAAAATTATTACGTAATTTTTATTTATGTGAATTGTTGCACACTTTATACTAAAAACGGAGACCAGAAATATGATAAAAAATAACAGCTTTATAAATTAATGATATATATGTAATATTATGTTACACCTCTCGGTCTGTCATTTATAGCTTCACTTTACGTGAGATACCACACAGTTGTGATGTTTGTTCCCAATTTGTAAAAGTTACGACCGGCCGTTTTTTTATATTATTTCAGTTAAACATTTTTTTTTTTTTATGTATTGTTAACCCTTTTAAAATTATATACCCGTGGAGCTCCCGTTAATATTGTATAATAAATAATCTATTTATTGTGGTATGATGCATTTCGTAATTCCCAATCATTGTAAAATTAAAACTGTAATTTTTTCTGTGTACAATGAAATTGTGATGAAGAATCTATTCTCAACTTTATCCCTGCAATTCTTAGTATTCTTGTCTAAGAGACAAATTAATTGTAATTAATCATAAAAAGATAATCAAAACTACAGATTTTAAGACTGGAATAGATAACAAAAGGCTTTTAAGTTTTTTTAACACGCGTTTTACACACACACACATTTTTTTGTTATACGCATTAAAATTTATATATATATAATCTCATAAATAAATCACTAGGAATAAAAAACAGAAATAGTTAAGTATTTATTTCATCTAGATAATTAATAGATAGTAATCTAACAGAAATTATTGCCACCAAATTAACAAAGAGTTAATAATGTATAATAACCACATGAATATAATTGAATTAAATTTGTTATTGAAATGAAAATGATAGAGTAATATGTGAAGATTTGTTTGTTGGTATATTATGTACCAAATCCAAATGTTAGCACTTGTTCTCTTTATATAACAATACTAATGTTTAAACTAACCTCTACATTATTCTGATTGTAGGTTACATTAGGCATCGCCTATAAACTAAATACTCTGAGTTTACATATCACAAACACCAAAGTTATCGTAAATCCACTCTGTCTGAACGAAATAATTAATTATGTCCAGTAAATTACTGTTTCGCTTACAATAATATATTAAATTTAATATATCTTTTTTAATAATTAAATGATTAATTATTTTATTATACCTAGAATTAATATCGAAATTAAAATTAAAAAGTTTTGTAATTACTTATTTCAAAAGTTGACAGCTGGTTTCAATGTTGTGAAATAGATATATTCTGAGGAAATACGTAATACTTTTATTGTCCTAATGTGAACGTTGCAATTTGTTCAATTAGTGAACATTAAGCAATTCCTCCTACGGCCCACTGAGATGAAGATGATATGGAAATGAAGACTAGTCTTGTACAGATTCAGGCCGATCATTCCTGAAATGTGTGGTTAACCCTAACCATCAAAGTAAACCGGTACGCACTGTCTAATATTCAAATCCGTACTAACTTTTATTATTAAAAGTTTTACCTAGTAGGATTTAAACCTCAGAACCTTCGACTTCGAAAATCAGCTGTTAAACAACTGATTTGCAACGATGATTTAACCACTTTACAAGCCTGGTTGGGTTACATAATATAAGATAGATAAATATATTCGTTTACTGGATAACTTATATTAGTAGAATCTACTTTGTTTTTTCAATATACTTAAATCACTAATGAATATCTTTATATGGATTCATGTCTTCTTCATGAAATATAATACCAAAAAAGATTACATTTTTTCCGCGTTGGGTGAAAATGTTGGATTAAATGATTGTAAGTTTATCTTCTTGAACCCACAACATTTATAGTTTCAGTAAAAAGAAAAATTTAAACAAAATATGTTTCTTTTTTAATTAAAAATAATATTTTTAAAAAAATGTATAGCTTAATACAAAATGACTTTTTTTTTGTCTTCAGTCATTTGACTGGTTTGATGCAGCTCTCCAAGATTCCCTATCTAGTGCTAGTCGTTTCATTTCAGTATACCCTCTACATCCTACATCCCTTACAATTTGTTTTACATATTCCAAACGTGGCCTGCCTACACAATTTTTCCCTTCTACCTGTCCTTCCAATATTAAAGCGACTATTCCAGGATGCCTTAGTATGCGGCCTATAAGTCTGTCTCTTCTTTTAACTATATTTTTCCAAATGCTTCTTTCTTCATCTATTTGCCGCAATACCTCTTCATTTGTCACTTTATCCATCCATCTGATTTTTAACATCCTCCTATAGCACCACATTTCAAAATCTTCTAATCTTTTCTTCTCAGATACTCCGATTGTCCAAGTTTCACTTCCATCTAAAGCGACACTCCAAACATACATTTTCAAAAATCTTTTCCTGTCATTTAAATTAATTTTTGATGTAAACAAATTATATTTCCTACTGAAGGCTCGTTTAGCTTGTGCTATTCGGCATTTTATATCGCTCCTGCTTCGTCCATCTTTAGTAATTCTACTTCCCAAATAACAAAATTCTTCTACGTCCATAATCTTTTCTCCTCCTATTTTCACATTCAGAGGTCCATCTTTGTTATTTCTACTACATTTCATTCCTTTTGTTTTGTTCTTGTTTATTTTCATGCGATAGTTCTTGCGTAGGACTTCATCTATGCCGTTCATTGTTTCTTCTAAATCCTTTTTACTCTCAGCTAGAATTACTATATCATCAGCAAATCGTAGCATCTTTATCTTTTCCCCTTGTACTGTTACTCAGAATCTAAATTGTTCTTTAACATCATTTACTGCCAGTTCCATGTAAAGATTAAAAAGCAACGGAGATAGGGAACATCCTTGTCGGACTCCCTTTCTTATTACGGCTTCTTTCTTATGTTTTTCAATTGTTACTGTTGCTGTTTGGTTCCTGTAAATGTTAGCAATTGTTCTTGTATCTCTGTATTAGAACCCTAATTTTTTTAAAATGCTGCACATTTTATTCCATTCTACGTTATCGAATGCCTTTTCTAGGTTTATAAACGCCAAGTATGTTGGTTTGTTTTTCTTTAATCTTCTTTCTACTATTAATCTGAGGCCTAAAATTGCTTCCCTTGTCCCTATACTTTTCCTGAAACCAAATTGGTCTTATCCTAACACTTCCTCCACTCTCCTCTCAATTCTTCTGTATAGAATTCTAGTTAAGATTTTTGATGCATGACTAGTTAAACTAATTGTTCTGTATTCTTCACATTTATCTGCCACTGCTTTTTTTGGTATCATGACTATAACACTTTTTTTGAAGTCTGACGGAAATTCCCCTTTTTCAGAAATATTACACTCCAGTTTGTATAATCTATCAATCGCTTCCTCACCTGCACTGCGCAGTAATTCTACAGGTATTCCGTCTATTCCAGGAGCCTTTCTACCATTTAAATCTTTTAATGCTCTCTTAAATTCAGATCTCAGTATTGTTTCTCCAATTTCATCCTCCTCAACTTCCTCTTCTTCCTCTATAACACCATTTTCTTATTCATTTCCTCCGTATAAATCTTCAATATATTCCACCCATCTATCGACTTTACCTTTCGTATTATATATTGGTGTACCATCTTTGTTTAACACATTATTAGATTTGAATTTATGTACCCCAAAATTTTCCTTAACTTTCCTGTATGCCCCGTCTAGTTTACCAATGTTCATTTCTCTTTCCACTTCTGAACACTTTTCTTTAATCCACTCTTCTTTCGCCAGTTTGCATTTCCTTTTTATAGCATTTCTTAATTGCCGATAGTTCCTTTTACTTTCTTCATCACTAATTCTTATATTTTCTACGTTCATCCATCAGCTGCAATATATCGTCTGAAACCCAAAGTTTTCTACTAGTTCTCTTTATTCCGCCTAAGTTTGCTTCTGCTGATTTAAGAATTTCCTTTTTAACATTCTTCCATTCTTCTTCTACATTTTCTACCTTATCTTTTTTACTCAGACCTCTTGCGATGTCCTCCTCAAAAATCTTCTTTACCTCCTCTTCCTCAAGCTTCTCTAAATTCCACCGATTCATCTGACACCTTTTCTTCAGGTTTTTAAACCCCAATCTACATCTCATTATCACCAAATTATGGTCGCTATCAATGTCTGCTCCAGGGTATGTTTTTCAGTCAACGAGTTGATTTCTAAATCTTTGCTTAACCATGATATAATCTATCTGATACCTTGCAGTATCGCCCGTCTTTTTCCAAGTGTATATTCTTCTATTATGATTTTTAAATTGGGTGTTGGCAATTACTAAATTATACTTCGTGCAAAACTCTATAAGTCGGTCCCCTCTTTCATTCCATTTGCCCAGCCCGTATTCACCCACTATATATCCTTCCTTGCCTTTTCCAATGCTTGCATTCCAATCTCCAACTGTTATTAAATTTTCATCTCCTTTTACGTGTTTAATTGCTTCATCAATCCCTTCGTATACACACTCTACCTCATCATCATCATGGGCGCTTGTAGGCATATAGACGTTAACAATCGTTGTCGGTTTAGGTTTTGATTTTATCCTTACTACAATGATTCTATCGCTATGCGTCTTCAAATACTCCACTCGCCTCCCTATCTTCTTGTTCATCACGAAACCTGCTCCTGCCTGCCCATTATTTGACGCGAGTTAACTCCTCTAAAATTACCTGACCAAAAGTCGCTTTCCTCTTCCCACTGAACCTCACTAATTCCTACTATATCCACATTCACCCTATCCATTTCCCTTTTTAAATTTTCTAGCCTACCAACCTTATTTAAGCTTCTAACATTCCACGCTCCAACTCGTAGAATGTTATTTTTTTAGTTTTCTGGTGACCCCTTCCTTATGGAATCTCCTTATGGATCTCCGGGTGGGATCTCCCACCCGGAGATCCGAACGGGGGACTATGACATAAAAAGTAAATAAATAAAAAAATATATGTTTATAATTTTCTGATTCACATGATCTGCAGTTGCTAGGAAGTAATGTTACAAGTACATTTTGTGTTATTTGTGTAAACATTTATAATATAGTCAAATAATAATTGACATTTTCAAAATCTTTATTGTTGGTTCCGATAACAACCGGAATTTATTGCTTGTAATAAAAAAGCCAGCAAAGGGTTGCATATCTTTCTCGTCTTCGTCTTGAACAGAATTTTATTTCAAATACACCTTTGGGGTTTTTAAAAATTAATGACCTGATTATTTTTTACATAAAATTGATCAACTAAATTACGAAATTAAAGAAGAAAACGATCTTGGAAATCGATTTTAGATTAAAACAATTAGTAAAAAATTCTAGAAATCGGTTTCTAGAAAGTGTTCCTAGAGGATCTGGTGGTATTTCTATACCTTATAGACAGGGAATTTACATTACCCTATTTCTTGGCTTAACTGAGAAGTTAAGTTAAGGTTAAGTTGAGAGGTAAAGTTAAGGTTTTTTTATATGTATTTCATCCAACAAAAAAAAAAATATATATATATATATACATACATAGAATGTGAAAATTTGCCGGTTGAAGCACAAACTTCAATGAATTAAATTAATGAACTGTGAGTCTCTATCACTGTACGAGGTGGATTTGAACTGAATTATTGAAATCAATCAAAGAAAAAAATAATAGAAAAAATCAATCAAAAATATTACAAAAATAATAGAATTAAATTTACGTTAAATAAAATAATATTAAATAAATTAAAAAGATTTTTATTTTACAAAAATTGGCTTCCCGGGAGGACTGTGGGTGAGGCTAGAGCGGTGAGGTATGCGAGCACATCGTGGGAGGCTAAACTAATCATCACCATCAACTGCAAACAAACGGGATGCCCCTGGGGCGCTGTTTTGTAATGTGCAATGAGGTGCTCTTATAATATTTCCGCAAACAATCCTCTGATTTTCAGAACTCAAACGGGTATTTATGGCTAACTTTTGCATGCAATCAGGTACACTCTCTCTCGATCCAACAAATTACGAATATTCGGAAATTTGTATATATATATATACATATATATATATGTATATATATATACATAATATTTTCTTCTCTTTATTATCACATCAGGCGAGAACTAATCGACCGATTACTTTCAAATTTGCAGGATACATTCATGTTTTCCCAGAAAAGATTTTAATCCATCGACGTGGCCCAGCTCCCTTCAAGGTTAAGATATTCAAAATATTCATTATTTCTTCGCCACCAGGAATGGTGAAGTTTTGAATTGATTAATCACTTTACCTCATTATTATATTTCTGCCACAATGACAAACAGATATGTTATGAATTTTTCATCGTCAAAGGTTTGTGTACTTTAGTTACCATTATTTATTAATATTATTCTATCTTTTGTAATTTAGTTCCTTTATCAGGTTTCTATAAAGCCCGAATACATTATTATTTATAGAATTATTCTCACAACCATGATGATAACGTACAGTGCGGGGGTCCATGGGGTGTAGCTCTCTGGGTTGATGGGAATGGCGACTGAAACAACCTCTGCTGGTCTCCAGGGCGCCGTCTCCCTGGCAAATTGGGAATGGCAAGCGAAGCAAGCTCTGCGCCCAAGGGATATGTCCTTGGCTCCGGGAGGCCCCGAAGGTATTTTAACAGATCAGTTGCATAATATATACATAGGACCTAAGCATGTAACATATTAGAAAAAAAAATAGAACTTATAACAATTGAAAGTGAATTCATTATGGAAGTTAAAAATGTGTTGCTGATATCCAAGATATTAACACTATATTATCAAGATAAGTATGAATCAATTAAACTGAAAGCTCAATCAATTAAACTAAGACAAATCCGTACTAAAGAAAAATTATATTCATGATTTATGCAATTATACCGATTCAAAACTACACAGCACATCGCCAGTTGTGCGTACAATTTGTAAATAGAAGTCAATTAATAGGATAAGTATTATATTAGTAAAATTAGAGTAAATTTATATAAATGAAAACGTAAATGTTCGTTTGTTGAAAATCTTAAATCTCCGAAATTTCTTTACCAATTGCTTTGAAATTTTGACACAACGTTGCATTAGAATACGCGCGTTTTTACATACCTACTATTTATATACCTAAGATGTCACACCTGTGAAAGGTAAAAGCATGATTTTTTAGAAAATCAGCGAGATCTGTTGGAAGTAAAAGCAACACACGCTACTCCTAATATTTTACGATTCCATTTCAGTGTTTCCGATATATGTGTCCGTTAGACTAAAAATTTATGCGCAAGGAACATGGGAGAAAGGGAAAAATCGGAAAAGGAAAGAAGTTAAAATAGGAAGAAGGAGAAAATGAAAAAAGAAAGGGGGAAAAGGAACAACGAGAAATGTATATGGAAAGGGGAAACTGGTTAAAGGAGATTGAGAAATGGGGGAAAGAGAAAGGGAATATGGTAAAAATGGAAATGGGAAAAGGGAGAGAAGGGGAAATAGGAAAAGGAAAAGTGGAAAAGTAAAGCGGGAAAAGGGGGAAAGAGTAAAAGGGAGAAGAGAAAGGTTAAAATTGTGAAGTTCCGTAATATTCATTTTGTTAATGTTTTATTAAACTTTCAATTGTGTTCATTTAATCTATATATATATATATATATATATATATATATATATATACATATATAGTCAAATCTAGCAATAGCGAAGCGTTGACGGGTCTGCTAATTATAAATGTAATTAATGTATTAATAATTCAAAAAACTAGAGCGTTGATATTGCTCTAGATATTTTATTTATTTTTACACACAATTACAAACAATAACGCAATTAAATATTTAATAATAATAATAACAATAATAATAAAAAGAAAATTCAGTAAAACAATTTCTGCAATATAATATAAAATATATAAGTTGTATGAAAGTTACCCTCTGTAGACAAATCCGTGTTGAGGGTTACCATCTCACTAATATTTTAATTGTGAAACTGAATTTCTGAGATACACCGCCAGCAACTTAAAATAGTGATAACAATTTATAAATATTGTAATTCAAAAGTAGTAATCTCTTTTATACATTTCTTTAATAATTAGAATGGAATAATTAACTTTTCAATTTCATGGATTGAAACCATAAAAACTGAATATTTTATTTCCTAGAAATTCTTAATTCCTTTATATTATTAGGTAACAAATTATACAACTTCGATGTTACAAATGAATACAAATGTCTGTACAGTTCCAATTTTTGCAAAGGTAACACAAATTTGTCATTCCTACTTGGATTACTCTTGACATATGTGTGCGGTTACTTCTTACATATCACCTTTTATAAAAACGTTTAGGATTCTAAAAACATACATATATTTTAAGGGCAAGATGCTAAATTTGTTAAAAACTAAAAAAAAATTCGCTTAATTTATTTTTATGAGAAATCATTCTTATTACTGTGTTTGTGTTAGCAATAATGGCTTTATATTAGAATAAATAATACACATCCCCAACAAGTTATACTAATTTTTATTCTCGATTTTATCAAGAAATGGTAAATCTTTGTTGTAAACAACTTCTTTAAAAATTAAAATCGATATATACTTAATTCTGTTTTTTTTTTACTTTCTTGTACGAAGTATTGTGATCGCACAAAAATAATTTCGGTTTTCAGATTTTAACGGGAATAACCATTTTGGCTACCCCATAATCCATTTTGACTAGTTTCGGTATGACGACTGTGCATGCTCAAAAGCGATTAGCCGTAAGATGTTGAAATTTTGGTTTTAAGATTTCTCTAACATCTAGTGGTGAACCCTCTTTTGATTGCAATCGACTGCACCAAAATTGTCCAAAAATGCCTAAATCCGATTTATTTTGGGTTTCGGGTTTTTTCTTAACCGCAGTAATAAGCTCTCATTGAAAGCTTTTCCGTTTGAAAAGCTCTGGAACCAATAAAAATAAGTCCACTCATGACATATCGTTATATGTCACTTATTTTTATTCGTTCCAGAGTTACAGCCAAATAAAATTTTAATTAATGAAATATTTGCATGTTACAAGGAGAAGGCATATCAGTTAGAATCAGACTTCATCTCCTATTTTTATTTATTTTTTTTTAAATTTAAATATATTGATTTATGAATACTTATTACCCTTGATTGTAAAAAAAATTACGATAAATAATAATTCAATAACAACAATAAAAATAAAAAAAAATATGAAAAAGTATCAGAAGTTATAAAAGAAATAAAATTTTACGTACATTCATTTTAAAAAATGTGTATATATAATTTAATAGGCGTACAAGGAAGTCATGTGGTGTCCACATCAGATTGTTTTGTCTTATTTATATGTTCCTTCCAAGAAAGATTTACATCTAAAAATACTCCCAGTTGGTTAACCGTATGAAGTTGAGGTATCGTTCGATAGTTTGTCATGTAAAATATTTATTCGAAAGAGTAGGAATATAAAAATTTATTTGTAAAATTACTATTAGATATTAATTTATTATTATTATTTTAATTATTATAAAATTACGTTAGTGTGTTATATTTATAAATCTACTACTTCACAGCTCTATTTTCGATTTCATGAAAAGAAACACTACTTATTTTCAATGTATGTTAATTCAATAAAAATCAAGCCATATAAAAATCTAATATTTTGTGTAATTTTACATTGTTCATATGGTAGAAAAAAACGTATGTAGATAAAACATCTTTAATGCTATAAATTCTAATAATTTATATGTTATGCTTGATTTAATAAAGTAAAATATACATCGTAGCTGCTGTACCAATAAGGAATAAAAAAAAAAAACTTTTATTTATTGTGTGTTCAACGTAATATTTTTTCCCCCCAATAAGTAAATAAATAAATATTTGGAGAAACGCCAGGATAAAACCCATGATTGTTGCCAACGCAGTGAATAAGGTAAAACTTTCTTCTTGATAGTAACCATAATTTATAAAAAAGAGCTAAAATCAATAAAAAAGGAAGTAATTGACAGGTAATAAAATAAATGTAGTATGCGCATTAATTCATTTCCAATAGGTTTTTAAACTTTATAAGTCACTTTGTAATAATAGTAAAAAAATCAAGGGTGATCTCATTTATTCCCCAGTAAATTTTTATTGTACAATATAAAATTTGATTTTAATCTTAAAACTTTTTCCAAAATATTGAGTAAAAATTAAAGGAATAATTGTTAAATTAACACGACTTTATGCTATTGTAAAATTAATAAATAAATCTCTAAAAATGTATGCCATATTAACTAATTAAAAATAATCTTTCCTCGTTATTGTTGGCAATTTTTTTTTTGTTTTATGAATACTTTCGTTTTATTTTTTGGTTTTTTTACTATTGATATCTTTTCTTTCAAATAATAGTTACTTCCCTCTACAATGAATGTTTTTAAAAATGAAAATATTATTGGTAAAAGTGTTAATTTCGATAAACTGAATAATTTAAAATAATTATGATTACAGAAAGGAATGTTTTTTTATTATAGAATACCGATATCCGTGGCAAATTGATAGCGTCTTCACCTTTCATCCGGAGGTTCCAGGTTCAAATCCCGGTCAAGCATAGCATTTTTCATAGAATAAAAAATTTCAATTTTCATATTTCCATGCTCAAACTTCTAGCTTCTATGTTGAATTAATCATTAAAAAAATGTTGTTTTAAATACCTGTTATATTAATTACTGCGCAGATAAAAAAAAGTGCTACACAATTCTTCTTCAAGTGGTATCTTCTTTCAGGAGGTTTGCAATCATCATCGCTATTTTGACCTTTGAGTAGGCAATTCGGAACAGTTCAGTGGACGTTGAGCCAAACCATTCCCTCAGATTGCGCAACCATGAAATTCTGCGCCTCCCAACGTTACGTCTGCCCTCTATCTTCCCCTGCATGATCAACTGGAGCGATTCGAACTTCTCTCCCCTCGTTATGTGACCTAGGTACTGTAATTTTCCTGCTTGTACTGTAATCGTAATCTCGAGTTGTTTATTCATACTCTCTAGTACCTTGATATTTGACACTTTATCCTTCCAAGATATCCTTAGCATATAGTCCCACATTTCATAGGCCGCTAACTTTTTCACGTGTAGTTTTTTGAATGTTTGTGCCTCGATTCCATATAGCAGCACAGGAAAGACATAAAATTTTACCATTCTAGCCCGCAGATATAATCTGACCAGCCGATCACACAAGAGAGTACGCATTTTGAGAAATGCAATTCTAGCCATTACTATTCGGGTTTGAATTTCCAGTGTTTGGTCCATGTTGTTGGTTATCCAAGTACCAAGATATTTGTACTTTGTTGTTTTTCAATTACCGCATTGTTGATCTATAACTCTGGGCTCGCCATTTTTGTCTAGTTATCACCATGAACTTCGTCTTATTGAGGTTCATTTTAAGGCTGTATACTAACATTGTTAATCTTTTGAACACATAAAATTACGAAGGTTGGTCAATAATAATTAAATGGCAACAGCGCATTATAATAGTATTTATTCTACTAAAATTATTTCTTATATATAACTGAAAAATTTAGTTTGTTTACAGCAGTATCTCTCAAGAACCAACCGACTGATTGTTTTCAAATATTCAGGATACATTCGTATTATTCCAGGAAAGGTGTTAGCCGTAGATCGAAGTTCATGTTCCCTTGGAGTTATTCTCTAATAACTTAACACTGAAATACTGTTTAAAGAAAAAAGAATTAATTCTTTCGCTTATGAACCAAGGTTAGTCATTTTGCTTCATTAGATTTCTGTTGCAAAATAACTTATAATTCTGACAATTTTCTTTTAAAATGAATATCTGTATAATATTTAATATCATCACAATTATTAGGATAACGAACGCCGGAGTATAGAGGGCGAAGCCCTCTTGTTAGACGGTCGGATGAGCGAGGCAAGCCCTGACCAGCTAGTAATACGAGTATAATTAATTGAAACTCTTTGATCTTCAAATTGGCATCCCTGACACAGAAAATGTCAACTGTTCGAAAAGAATTTCCATTATTATAACCTCTTTTGTTTATTTCAAAATTTGTTCTCAACTTAAACGTGTACCGAAGAAGAATTACGTGTTGTGATTTTTTTTGATGATGTAAAACAGGCTGAATTTCACTCTCGAATGTTATAAAATATCATACAGACTGTTAAAACAGTATGGTAAAGATGTGTTAAAAAAAACGTTTTATAAATAGATTGACTAGTTCAAATTGTGAAAAATAATTGTCACTGATTTTTATCGTACTGGAAGACTGGTGAAGGTTTCGACTGGAACTTTTGCAAAATAAAATTATCAATTATATGCTGGTTTAAAGAAAAATATTTTCACTGTGGGTTTGGAGACGATCAACGTAAAATCACAGAGACCCAATTTCAAATTTGTACTGAAACTAAGCAATGGTTTATAGTGGAAGATAATTTTTTTTTTAAAAATCGGATATTAACTTGTAATAAAACTTGGATTCATTATTTTGAGCCGGAATCCAAAAATCCGAATATGCAACGGAAACATCCGTTTTCGCTCACCAGAAAAAATCAAAACCTTTGTACTAGCAAGTAGAGTGATATTCATGTCGTTTTGAGACTACAAAAGCCCAATTTATTACGATTATTTGGAAGAACAACTACGATCAACAGCCAATACTGATCTAATATGCTAGAATATAAACTGAAACTTCCAATAAGGATGAAAGATCCTTGTTCTTTCTCAAAAAGCATACTTCTGTATGATAAGCCCCAACCCATACCGCTTAAGAAAACCCATGAAGTTACTGAAAAGTTGGGTACGGAATGATTGCTATATTCATCTTCAATCGATATGATTTTTGTTTGTTTAGCCCTCTCAAATAGTTTTCACATGGCACCGAGTTCGGCGACAATGAGCGGTCAAGGGAGCTGTAAAAGAAAGGCTCAAACGCCGAGAAGATCAAGTTTTTACTACTGAATTAAGAAAGCTCAAACAAATGTGCGACAGTTTCATTAATGTAGCTGGGGATTATGTTGAAAAGTACTGTTAGTTTCATTCTAATAGAATAAATAACAATTTTCTAGTCATGTTTATAGTTAATTATTGAACAATTCTCGTATATACATTACAGCCTGTTGTTATGAGTTGGTGCTTATATGTCAATGCAGTTATCATTTTATTGTGAGAATTATTGTACTTCTGCTACATCGCTGTAATATACAGAGTGATTCTAAAGTGCACAGCAATCTCTCGAAAAATGATTCTAAAGCCAAAAATAAAAATAAAAGTTGAGATGAACATAAGTCAAAAACCGGTTCGTTAGCGAGTTTCAGCTCACGAAATATTTATCCCTTTTTTCTGCTCCCTCTGTGAAATTATACCGTACTAACATTTTTGGGCACAAATCGAAGGGTAAATTTAGGGCTTTTTTATGGTTTTTGATCTATTAACTTGAATAAAAGTAGTCTTAAATTCTTAGTAAGGTATTAAGAAAAACGGGGTAAAACATGAAACGTTTTGTCGGAAAGTACACTTTTTTTTGTTTTGAATAAAATAAATGAAATTACTCTGTATTTTCAATTCATTCTTGATGTAGTAATGATTTTTTAAATGTATTTTATATTAAATGAGCGATAACTGTAAAACTTTGATTGAATGTGAAGAGTCAATTTTAGAAGGGAATCCTGAGAAATTTTATTTATTAGGAAGTATGAAGAACATACTTTCTTTCAAGTTTTTCATTAATTTTTCTCTCAAAACATTTCTGTTTTTTTTTTATTTTGAGGGAGGAATTTTTAATAGCTTTTTTAAGCTACCGTTTTACAAATCAAATTGAATTAGTAAATACTTAGAAAGAGTATTTTTCTTTAAAGTTTCCTGATTACATTATTTTCTAAGAAAAATTTCTGTAATGAAATGAAGTTATGTAGGGTAAAAGAGAGCTATAAAAGAAAACCATTTACAATTTTTTAATCTTTATTTATTGAGAGAGTTATCAAATAAATATATTGTCAAACATAAAATTTGAATAGTTTTTATTTTACTAATCAATTCTTAGAACCGAATGCCTTTCATTAAATAACTAAATTATAATATTTTGTAATTTTGTGTTCTTATACCGGAAAATACTTTCTTGTAGCAAAACCAGTTCTGTATCAAAATAAAAGATTGATTCAATCTTTATAAATAATAACCTTCTGTCTATTTACATTGTCAGTCTCGTACTGACATGTACAATACGTAGGTTACTCAATAGAAACAGGAGTTTCTGTTTTCTGCCAAACGAAAACGAACCGTTCGTTGAAAAATAAAAAGCAACTCTTCTTAGAAACTGTTGGAAAAACCAGGTTGAATTATTAATTTGTTAATGTGCATAATTCATTTTTCCATTACATTGCTAAACTTCTTGTTTTTTGCTTTTAAAACTAACACTTTTATTTTTATATTTTTCTCAATGCATTAGCTGCAGGCTGCTGGATATTTCAGTTGACACCAGGGAATACCATAAATCATTTTATCAGATTTGACAGTTTTATGATCTTTTTTATTCTGGACGTTAATATTAAAGTATTTTCATGAATAAGATTTATTTGGTTTTTGAACCTGTTCGATTTTAGCTTACAGCGTATTTATATTGTTAAAACAACAGTTTGATGAAAAAATGATCAGTTCTCAGCAAACCGTAAACAGTTCATTCACTCTTTTCTGTTTTCGTTAACGTACGTTGAGTGAGCTGATAGTTCCCTTTTGAATCGACACATGATGACACTGCGACTACACATCATACTACTTATAATCGTAGTATCATGGATTCAATATGTTTCGTATGCAGTACTAGTAGGAGGAAAACACAGTTTACATCGGTATTTGAACTAAATATTTTCTGAGAGAAAACGGTTTAGTCAAACTGTTTGATATTTTCTGATACATCACTAACATACAAAATCATATCCAACAAATAAAATTAAAACACGCGCCCGCGCGAGCACACACACATTCGAATAAGTTTTATTTCTAACGAATTTAATTTACATGTTTTTTGACCTATTAATAAAAATTGTATCTACTTTTTATATCATTTATTAGACTTTTCCTTTTAGCTACTCTGTGTTGCATCAGTTAATTCTAGAATATGGCTTTTCATTACACATCCATTACAGTTTTCCATTAAAGTGGCTTTTCTTTTTTTTGTGGCTAATATTCCTTGACAGGTAAGCATTTTTTTATATAAAATTTCCTTGCTTACGTTGACCTCTTCGAATATCTCAATATTTTATCTGTATTTCTCATGATTTAAAAATTATTTTTAAGGTTTAATATATTTTTATAAATCTACTAAATTTTATTTTGGAATAACAAAGGACTTTTTATTTTTTTTAAACCTTAATTCTTTTAAGAATTGTTTTTTTCTTATAATTTAAACATTTTACACTAATTACATTTTTACAGTTTTTCTACGTATACAGAACGATTAAACCTATATGGTGCCTTTAATGAAATATGAAATCAACGTAAAAATTGTTCTGTAGGATATTCAGACTTTATTAAATATAAAAATATTTTACAAGAATTCTTTTATTTATTTTATTATAAGATACTAATGTTTCATAACAAATAAATAAATTTCTAAGATGTTTGTATTACAAGAAATTCAAAAATTTTATCATTTGGGGTATCATACTCAAAATCTGAGGGAAATATTTAACATTTAAAATATAACATATTTAAAATTAAGGCAGAAAATCGCCTCACAGGTTCTTTTTTATAAATATATGAATTACTTGATGGAGCATGTTTGTTTTTTTTTGCCTCCAAATATAATTAGACCAGATATGTTGTTTGTTATTCCAAGAACTAATACCCGGCCCATCATTCTATGTCTTATCTCTTAAGAGTTTTGTCTCTTGTTAATAGATTAAATCCGACTATCGACATATTTAACGATAGTTTACAGTAAATATTGTAAAGTTATGTCAACAATCACTCCCTAGCCTAGTAAATAAATAATTAATGTATGAATTCTTAACCCACCGGGTTGGTTTAGCGGTGAAATCGTTATCGCAAATCAGCTGATTTCGAAGTCGAACGTTCTAAGGTTCAAATCCTAGTAAAGGCAGTTACTTTTATACGGATTTGAATACTAGATCGGAGATACTGGTGTTCTTTGGTGCTTGGGATGCAAGTGCTTGGGATCTCAGGAATTTTATTGAAGTAAATAAATACTTAAGTTCCTAAAACCGAGGAGACAAAATTAGACCACACAAATTTTAAGTTTTTAAACTTTAAGTTTTAAGATTAAAAATCCAACTGCATCTAATATTATTTTATACAACATGAAAATTTAAAAAAGGAGTGCGATAAGACCCGACTTAAGAATTTTAAACCTTATTTTATTTTTTTTATTTTTTTAATAATTTCTGATTCTATATCTGTTTTTTTTTTTTTTTTTTTTTTTTAAGTTTTAGCTGTTATAATAACTGTTACCAGAGATAGCTGTCAAACAAGGTGATCAAATCAAAGCTAAGCTACTTTTTTTACAAATTTTGATTTTTTTTTAATTATATACTAAATTCATATAATTTTGTTGAAAAAAAGTTATTTGATCAAGGGGGTCATATAGGATTTAAATTCGTTTACTGAACATCCTGTACTTTTTTAAAATTGATTTTAATTATTACATAATGAAGTCATTAACATTTAAAAACTACGGCGTATTTTGAAGTAAGAGTTTGTGAAAGTCAAAGGCAAGAAAGTTGTAAAATCATTCTCTGGTTTTTAAAATCTGGTCTGTTTTATTTATTAGTGGATAGCGGAAGAGTTATTTTATTTTTTAATGATATTTACACTGTTTAAATAACGACACACCTAAATTTTAATATTGTATATTTGAACTATTTCTCAATATCAGAAAATTTACATTACAAAAATATTAATATTCTAATACTTATACTTTTGGTTCAATGATAGACTTTGGGATTGATTTCCTCTAACTCAGTTGTAAGATCCTTAAGTAATATATTTTCTAATGCCTGATCACCAAGTTTAAAATCTCACTTTCATTTTAAATTTTCAGTTCTTCAAGCGTATAATGATTGTTATAAAAATATTTTCTATGTAAAAAAATATGCTGATATTAAATGTAGACACCCAAAAAGCTGAAATCTTTTTAGAATCAAGCGATGACCAAAATCGCCAACTTGTTGAAACCAACATTCTTCGTTCGTAATTTTACTTTCCCCTCTAGATAGCGCTAAAGCAGAGCTTTAACTCTAGAAGGAAAAGTATTGTATTTGGTCCAATTTGGATATGAGGTTTTCACCGGATTTTGACGTTTTGACACCTAAGGAACCCAAAAAATCGGATGGAAATTTTCCAGACATTAATATTCGTATGTACGTGTGTGTGTGTGCTCGGTGTTAGCCTCTAAATCTCCTTATATCTCCACTACTGAACCGATTATGACCAAACTTGGTCAGATAACTTGTACATACGGAGCCATTAAATTTTTAACTTAAAAAAATTAATGGGGGTGACTAGAGTAAGGTCACCCTCAGTATTTCGAGATTTCGCCTAATTAAGATCATATTTCTCTTAGGCACATTTTTTAACAATTATAAAATAACAATATTTGTAAAAAAATGTTATGTAAAATCACACCCCCACCCCAAAAACTGCTGTTGTAATCGTCTGCTATGTTATGACGTCATAGGTAAGCGATAGAAATAATTAAATGAATAATATTTTTACTGTAAAAAAGTAACTCGGTCTGGCTGGGTCTCGATCGCTCGGCTAACTCGGTACCTAGTGCGTTAAGCTTCGTGGCTACACCAGTCCGGCGACCGTCCAAGCAAAATTTATTCTATGTAAATTGTGAAATTACATTAGTTTAGTTAGTGCCGACCGTCGTAGTTAGTACCGCCACACCCGCGCGATTTAAATACGGTATGCGCGCGCGTTTAGTTAGAATCATTGAATTAAATAAACGAAAAAATATTTTATTTCAATAAAAAGATAAATGTTTTAAATTAAGTTATGTATGTAAGCTGTGCATAAGAAAACAATCCGCTTTTGTTTTGCCGGAAAGTCCTACAACTGTGTTGTCAGTATTTTTTTTTAAATAACGATGAACTCTTAGATTATGTTACTATAAAATTTACAATTTTAATTTTAATAGAATATAAGAAATAATTTATTATATGGTAATGCGATATTACTCATCAACTACCAATTTTACGAACATGAAGTCATTCGTAAAAATTATGAGAATTTTTGATGATACAAATTTGTTTTTTTTTTTTTTTTTTTTTTTTTTTTACTGTTCATATATCCATTCTGATGTTCATAAAGAAATTACCGTCCAGCTCATAAGTCCAATTTTCTTAAAAAAAAAATGAAATGGTTTTTAAGGAGTGGTTCTTTGATTTCTTGAATAACATCAATGAAGTAAATATAAGAAGTTTTATTAACTGCCCAATCAGTGAAGACAAATTTCTATGAAATTTTCTGAGTGAATTCTGTTACGTCTTCAAAAATTTCCTGGCTGATAGTGACGGCTGGTATAATAGTTTTTCACAGGCAGTTTTGAAAAATTGATGTACCAATCGTAATATTTTTGATAATTTGTAAACTATGCAAATCAGAAATTTCAAAGTTAACTCATCTTTTACAAGTTTGAAAAATATATTGGTGAAATAAGTGTTTTCAATAAACAAACTTTAATACTACATGTAACAGTTTACTATGAATAAAACTACGAGAAAATGCGAGAAAAAGATCCGTTTTGAATAAAATATTTGAGATAGATAATCCAGACCGTTTCTTCCTGTCCAATTGCTTGAACAATTGTCATTCTTTTAAGGTTTGATTGTTATGTGAATTTATTACAAGATTACTTGAGTTGTTTGACAAATATATGTTGATGTAAATCGGCTATGGCTTTTCATTTAGTTCAATTTATCTGATATACACCTGATATGATGATATCATCGTGACATGATATTTTGTCTTCTATACTTGAATGGCTGATTGTTTGATTTAATACAATAATAAAAGTCAATATGTCAGTCGAGCGGAATTCGTTTTTTCTTTAATGGGAAATACTTTATACGTTAAGTTTATGCAGAATACTATTTGTAGCCTCTTTTAAGATAGTATTAAATTCATGTTAAATATATTAATTCATTATGTTTTGGTAATCTCTGTAACAGGCTTTCTTCTAGAGATCCTTATTTTCCAGTACACAGAGTTATCTAAACTGTGTTATGAAGAAATGTAAAGTAATTTTGATTGTAGCATGGAATAATTATTTGAGTTTGTAATATTTTATTCAATTAGAAATAAAATTATTATTATTTTCATTTAGACAATGAAGTGTAGAAAAAAATTTCATATTCCATTTAAAAAAAAAAACCTTATAATGTACATCTAATATTTTTTTTAAAAATTCATCAGTGTTATCTGTAGTTTTGTATGATTGCTGCGTGCATGCTTGCGTTATGTGTGTGTGTGTGTGCACGCGCGCACGTATGAGTAATTATTTTGTTCCGACAACATTTAAAAATTAAATGTAATTATTAACCCAAAGCAAACAATAGGTTTATTTTTATTTTGATCAATAACATACCAGGAATTTAAAATCTAAATACGCTTTTTTATAGCCATTATTTCGGCAGATATGCGTTTTTAAATTTTATTTTTTATTTTTTAAACTTCTAATACAACAAAATTATAAAATGTAGAAACAAAAAAAGATAATAACAGTGCGAATTTTTAATGAAATTTTCAGGTTAAAATATTCAAATATTTATATTAGTCTTCCATCAAATAGAAATGTGTAATTAAATATAAATTGGATGTAGTTTTTTGCATGAAGCAATCAGAAGAAATTACTAAATACTTTTTTCTTTAGTTTGATAAATCGAATTCAATGGCACATTATCATATAACTAGTTTTAAACCATAATTGTCAATATTTCAGCTTTTCTATATATAAATTTTAATTTTTTTAACGCATATAAATTCTTTTTAAATCTAAAAGTAAAAATATGTAAATTTTTTTAACACAATATTATTAATGAATGTACAATACGGAGTAAAATATAACTAACTGTACAAATATGAATTTATTATTCTGCAGTATCCGAGAATGTTTTATGTTCAATTTTTTTATTATGAAAACAGAATCAACCCTTTGGTAAATAAAAATACGTATATTATAATTATTAAATTATGTTTATAAACTCGAGAACGATGTTTTAGAACAAATAAACAAAAATGTTTATTTTGTTAATTATTAAATACTGCATACATATTTTTCAATTCTTTCGTTTTCCATTTCATTAAAAATTATACGTTTTGTTAGAAAACCATAAAGAAATATTATTACTAATTTTAAATAAATTTTATATATATATATATATATATATATACATACAGATAAGACATTTATATACAGATAAAACAAGGACGCCCAGTAACAATTATTTGTATTAATAATCAACTTATAGGGGGTGAAAAATGCAACGCTCGACCTTGACACCACGAACCCCGAACCACTGGATGAAAGGTAGAGAATCTCTGCCTATGCCTCGGGGATCGCCAATAATAAATACAGTGCGCTTACTAGAAAAATGTAATTTAAAATAAGTCCCGCTTTAATATCTCGTACGGATTAATTTTAAAATAAAAAATCTTAAGGTGATATTTTTCAAGAAGCGGATGTTATAAATATTCTGTGTAAGAAACATTAATCTAGTCCAACAAGTAATGTTGGTTAGTGATATTTGCTGAGAGTAATAAGATTCTATGAAAATACCTTTGTGGTCATAAATTTCTTATAATTAAAATTTTACTCGAAATTGTTAAATTAAAAAGAGCAATAATTTTTATTTTTAAAATAATGATTAGATGAGGGAGTGTAATATTTTTTAATAATTCAGTAACAAATTAAAATTAGTAAATTCTACCAACTTTTATAACAAATTGGCAGAGGCATTTTTTTCATCCGAGAGATTGTGTCTTAACAAAGCTTTGTATTCTTCGTGTACAAAAATATTTTATATTAGTTTCCTACTTATAAGAATTAAGCATTTCTGTCAACTAAATCGGCTAAAAAGATATGAAAAATGAAAATATTTATAGGAGGTTGGATCGGTTTATTTATCTTAATAAGGAGTAAATATAAAGGCCTAAATATTTGTTTTTACCGTTTAGTAAAATGCGCTAAAAGGATGTAAAGACAGTTCTACCAAAACAAATTAAGACTCTTCTATATCGGATGTCCTTAAAAGATGAGGCCAAACTCTAGGAGGTGATTCTACTTAACATATTTTCGAAAAAATTTCCAGTGAACATAGGTCCAAAACTCATATTTTTCTGTCTGACCACCATTTTGTGTTTTTTAATAAAAAAATTATTTTTCAAAAACGGTTTGAGATTACGGAATAAAATTTTATACTTTATTTTAAAAAAACATTTTTTAATACGAAAAAGAATAACGATACTCTTCGTCGACAGATTTCAAAATGGCGGTCATTTCAATTTTTCAATATTAAATATCTTAGGAATTGTTAGATTTATTAAATTGTGTTGTCTATAAAAATTATGAAGCATTTTTTTGTTAACAAGACGACACGTTAGTCGTAAAACTCCGACGACAAACAACAGAGTTATTGAAAAACGTAGTTCTCAACCGATATGGAGGCCACCTTGTTTTTATTATAATCATGACTAACATGATAACAAAATCAAATCTTCTGATAAAAATTGTAAAAAATTCAATATTATGGATATTTAATATTAATTATTAAAAGAGCATGTTAAATTTTGTTTGTTACTGATAAGAATCAGAACAAATCTTCAATGTAACCTTCATTCATTCTAACACAGCAATCCACATATTTAGTGACTGACGTACACGCTCGCCATTCGCGATTCTTGATACAAGATTCTTGTACACGATGGAAAATTAGACTGAACGAACATGTGAACTGGCTCGCGGTTAACTTCTTAGATAACAGCCAGGACGTTAGGCTCCTAATGCGACTTAATATATTCTGTAAATTCTCCGACATTGAGGTGAATCAGCTACCCTAGGGAGTTGTGCATCATGAAAATTCTTCATTTTGTTTCGCTTCTTATTTATGATCCTGTTTCTTTATTTGATTAGTTATTTTTGTGTGAATGAGACTATTTTTTGGTGTTTTTTTGCTTTTTATATTTTGAATTTGATCAAAGGTCCTTGTACATATTCTTGCATGGACTTATTTATGTATACTGTGATATATATATATATATGCATATTATATATATACAATATATTTCTTTGAGGGATTTCATTGGAAACCCCTTTTTGTTCTTTTCTTTTTTCAAATTTACTCATGGTTTCGGTAAATTGGAACGGATAGTAAATTAAATCTGCGACAAAAAAAGAATTAAATCTAATATATTTTTAACTAAAAAAGGGAATTTATCCGAACTACTAAATAGAGAGAGAAAAGATAATCAAAGCTGGAATCAACTCCAGCTACCATTCGGTCTATATTGATTATCGAATGCAATTTATTGACAATGGATATTTTTTTGCATTTCTTCCTTCCATTCTTTTGATTCGTAATAATAATAATTTAAAAAGTACAAGTAACTGTAGATGAGAATAGAGTTGAACACTTTTACAAAAGGAATTGTATAATGAAAAGATTTTTAAGCGATATAGATGAAGGAAATGATTCTTTGATAACTAAATTGGAACTTGTATTTTGAAATAGAATGCTTTATTACCTACATTCAGAATGATATATATATTTTATTTATTTTTTCTATACTACAAATGAACTGAACGTAGTAAAATGTATATTCAGTATACGCAAACATGGCTAGATGAGTATCAGCAATTTAGTTTCTGCTGCTCTTTGTTATTACGGTTTGAGACATGAAAACATTGCATAAGGGAATGGTAATTGCAGAATAAAGAAATTTTTTACTACAAATATAAGTTTTCTGATAAATATAAACTTGAATTTGTACTCGGGACCTGGAACCAAGATATTCTGATTTGAAGAAATTAAAAAATTACCGATTATAATTAGAACGTTAAATAAATAAAATTAATGTGGACACCACATAACTTCCTTGTACGTCTATTAAATTATATACGCGTAGTTTAAAATGAAAAGTATATAAAATTTTATTTCATTAATAACTTCTGATATTTTTCATTAATTATTTTTTTTTTATTGTATTATTTAATTATTGTTTATTGTATTGTTTTTTTTTTTTTTTTTTTTTGCAATCAGAAGTTAATAATTATTAACAAATCAATATATTTAAATTAAAAAAAAAGGAGAAGTCGAATTCGAACCGATGTGCCTACCCCTTGTAAGACCAAATATTTCATTAACTAAAATTTTAATTGCCTATAACTCTGGAAACAATGAAAATAGATTGTATCTTTTAGATTGCAATCAATAGGGGAGGTGTACAACAGTTCTAAATTCAAAATTTCAACATCCTACGGCTAATTGTTTTTAGTTATGCGAGATGCATACGTACAGACATCACGTCGAAACTAGTCAAAATAAATTTTCCGGTGAAATCTGAAAACCGAATTTTTTCGTGATCACAATATTTCCTTTACTTCGTACAAGGAAATAAGATCAGATGTGGATACCACATGATTTCCTTGTACGCCTGTTTAATTACATATACACGTTTCTTTTTTTTAATGAAAACTACATAAAATTTTATTTCATTAATAACTTCAGATATTTTTTCATTTATTTTTTAATTGTTATGATTGAATTATTATTTATCTTTTACAATCAGGGGTTAATAATTATTAATAAATCAATATATTTAAATTAAAAAAAAAAAAAAAATGTTTTAAAAAGGAGATGAAATCTGATTTGAACCGATGTGCCTTCCCCTGGTAGGATCCAAATATTCTTAATGAAAATTTTGTTTAGCTATAACTGTGGAACCAATAAGTACTACTTATGATATATCGTTGAAAATCTCGTAATGAGGACTGTAGTTAAGAAGAGTCCAAAATCCAAATTTTTAGATTTTGGGATTTTTTGGACACTTATGGTCAAGTCGATTGCAATCAAAAGGGAAGGTGCACAACTAGATGTTACAACAGTCATAAATCCAAAATTTCAACATCCTACGGCTAATCGATTATGAGTTATGCGAGATACATACATACGTACGTACAGACGTCACGCCGAAAGTAGTGAAAAGGAGTTCAGGGATGGTCAAAATACATATTTCCGTTGAAATATGAAAACCGAAATTTTTCACGATCGCAACACTTCCTTTACTTCGTTCAAGGAAGTAATAAAATGTTGTTTATAGATAAAATAGTAAAAACATTCAGTAAATTTAAAAATATGAAGATTCGACGTTTAAAATAGAATTTAAATGAGATCACAAGATCGTATTTGTTACCCCAACAATAAATTAATCTTACAGAAAAAATTCAAAAAAAATTTGTTTTTTATTTCTTCTTAATCATAAATTCATCAAAAAATAACTGTTTTGAAAACACATGCATGCCATTTAAGATATTTTTATATTTATTAGGTAGTTAAAAGCTTGATAATATGTTCGCTTGAATTATTATGATTTACCATTTAGAAACTATGAAAAATGCGTCAATGAATTTTCCCAGCTACGTAGATCAAGTTACGCAATTCACTCACTTTAAGCGCTTCTTGTATCTTTATGATAAAATAATTCCTTTTTATTTAATACATATCTAAAAAAAATAAAATTACTTGTTTGATTAAATTTAAAACATTAATTTTATTTTTTTAAGATAAGATTGTCAACAAAATTAAGCAGTAACTAAATTTTTAATACTAGTGTATTAACATCATAATTTCGAAAAGTATGTTTTCGACTTTGAAAAATTTGGGAGCTCTTTCATCAGTGAAGGAGTATTAAGTTATTTTAATGACTTCATTGTTTAACAAAACACATTTTGAGCATTAAAATTTTGAAATTAAAAAAATATTTTTATTTTTTTTCAATTTGGGGATCCCATATTCAAGGGTTAGCATTCGGATAAAATTAATTTTTAAGAAAATAATCCCTAACTGGTAACAATAAATTTTAAAAATGTACTTTTAAAATTGTTTAAAAATACAGATACCATAATTCTAAATAAACAAGATTGTATATTTCTAGGAAGGGAGTGAAAATGTTTGTGTAACTTTTTTCAAGAAATATTAAAACAGTAAGGGCTATCAAAGAATTAATTTTTTACCCTTTAAATCCAATGGTTAACTTACCAGATGGATTTAAATTAAAAATAAATTTTTAAACTTTTATAAAAATTTAAAGAAAGATTTTTTTTCTTACCGTAGGCTGACAGACAAAAAGAATTTACAATGGTTTGAAGGTCTATCGATGAACAAAATATAGATGCAAAAAGTAGTTTTGAGAGTGGAAGTTCTTCAAAACTTGTAAACTACGAATTTTAGAGTGAAAATGCTAGGAAGGGCAGAAAATAACACTTAAATCAATTATGATAATCCTAGTGGAAATATTAATTTTTGTGAAAATTTTAAATATTCGATATTGACGAAATAGAAAATGTAAACATTTATCAATTTAATTTATAGTAAAAGTGTTTTACATGTGTGTAATTTTTTACTACTTTTTTTTTACGGTTAGAACAAGTATGGACCACGCAAATATAATTTCTTCTGGTTTCTTTTTCATTTCTTGTAATATTCTTTCATTATTTCTGCATGTTTGGTCTTATTCTCTTCGACCATTTCACTTTGATGTGGCTCTTTTCTTTTTACACCGTTTCAAACTTAACTTCGTTTATTTTTGTCTAAATAGCTTTTTATTTTTCATTTCCTGTTCTTAGATCCTTAGATTCTTAGATTCCTTATTTTCTTTCTTCATTTGTTTTAGATGCAATGGATGCTCTTTTGTTTTCAGAGTTAATTAATATTTATTTATTTAATCTTCGTTGGTTCATTCTTTACACATGGCCCAGGAATCTCAGTCTCCTGGGCTAAGATTTAAGAAAATATTTGTTTATAAATCCTTCTTCATAATTTATAATCGATTATAAAATTATTTTTTTATTTAAGATAAATAATAATAATAATAATATTATTAATAATTATATACATAATTTCTTTTGCATAAAAAGTAGTTTTGGTTAAAGGAAAAAAGGTTTAAAAGTTACCAGAAGGAGAAGAAGCTAAACTTTTAGTTTGGAAAGAAAGAATAAACTTTATATTGCTTTATTCGGAACAAAAAAATTATATATATATAAAATATTTTGAAAATAGAATAAAAAATACAATATTAGGTTAAAGTAATTCATTCCCATGTTGTATAACATAAACTTATAAGTCTACAATTCTGCTTGTTTTATATCTTATATACATAAAAATCTCGTGTCACGATGTATTTTCGGGATAAACTCCGAAACTACTGAACTGATTATGATCAAATTTCGTAATTATCTGTAATTTGGTCCAACTTAAAAGATAGGATAGTTTTTATCTCAATTATTGACCTTAATATTTGTTATTGCAAATTAAATATTTATTATACGACAATGGTGTCTTTTTAAATAACCTTGGAAAAGAACATATTCAAAATTGGTATTAACATAAATTGGTATTTAATCTTTAAAAACCATCGAAAAGAATTTATTTAATTATAAAGATAGATATTTAATTTTTAAATAACCTTGGAAATTCGACGTCTTGCGTGCGGTATAAAAAAATAGATTTTCTTAGTAATCATGTAATTTCTTGGCACAAATTTCGTTGTCGCAAGATTAATTTGAAAGATTAAAGGAGAAAAAAGAAAAGGGGAAAGGGTTAAAAAGGAAGGAGGAAAGGGAAATGTTGGAATGAAAGAAAAGAAATGGGGGAAACAAAAAGGAAATATAGTATAAATGAAAATGAAAAAAGGGAATAAGGGTAAAATGGAAAAAAGAAAAAACAAACGGGAAAAGGAAATGAAAAGGGAAGAAAGAGGAAGGAGGAAAGGGAAACAAAAATGAAGGAAGTAAAGGAAAACTCTACCCGTTTCCTTTTACTTCCATCAAAGGAGAAAACTGTAGAAAGGGAAGAAGGAAAATGGTGAAAAGAGAAAATTAATATGGTAAAAATGAAAATGGAAAAAGGAAAGCAAGGAAAAATTGAAAAAAGAAAAAAGAAAAGGGGAAAATGTGAAACGAGAAAAGGAAATGCAAAGGGGAAAGAAGAAAAAAGGAAAGAAGAGAAAGATAAGGGGGAAAAGGAAATAATGGAAAGAAAGATGAGGGAATGAAATGGAAAGGGGGAAAGGAGAAAATGATGGGAAGTGAAGAGGGGTAAAAATTGTAATGGGAAAAATGAAAATGGGAAAGGAGGGGAAAAAAAGAAACGAAATGAGAAAGGGAAAGGGGGAAATGCGAAAAAAGGGAATTGGGAGAAAGCGGAAATAGAAGAAAGGGTAAAAGGGAAAGATTAAATTTTGTTAATTCCGTAATGTTCATTTTGTTAATGTTTTATGAAACTTTCAATTGTGTTCATTTAATTTACAAATATACTTAAATCTAGCAATAGCGAAGCATCGCCGGGTTTGTTAGTATGTATGTATATATATATATATATATATATATATATATATATATACTAGTTCATCGGATTCATAATTTAAAAATTTTTAAGATTATTTTTTTATACAGAATGTATATAATATTTTCATTATTACAGATTTATTTGATTTTATTCGGGAGGAAATGAAAACTGGTTTTTTAATCTAGAGTGATTCACTTCAAGGATCTTTGCCATAACTTTGTTATTTATGAATTTTTTTTTTTTTGTCTTCAGTCATTTGACTGGTTTGATGCAGCTTTCCAAAATTCCCTATCTAGTGCTAGTCGTTTCATTTCAGTATACCCTCTACATCCTACATCCCTAACAATTTGTTTTACATATTCCAAACGTGGTCTGCTTACACAATTTTTTCCTTCTACCTGTCCTTTCAATATCTTTCTTTTCCTGTTTAGCCTCCGGTAACTACCGTTTTAGATAATACTTCAGAGGATGAATGAGGATGATATGTATGAGTGTAAATGAAGTGTAGTCTTGTACATTCTCAGTTCGACCATACCTGAGATTTGTGGTTAATTGAAACCTAACCACCAAAGAACACCGGTATCCACGATCTAGTATTCAAATCCGTGTAAAAATAGCTGGCTTTACTAGGACTTGAACGCTGGAACTCTCGCCTTCCAAATCAGCTGATTTGGAAAGACGTGTTCGCCACTAGACCAACCCGGTGGGTCCTTTCAATATCAAAGCGACCTATAAGTCTGTCTCTTCTTTTAACTATATTTTTCCAAATGCTTCTTTCTTCATCTATTTGCCGCAATACCTCTTCATTTGTCACTTTATCCACCCATCTATTTATGAATAGATTTTAATTAATAAGGTACCATTTTCTTTGTGATAAAACACTTAAAATTTTCTGTAAATATAACTTTTTTTGTGAGGATGGCAATACCCGTTACGTACGCCCAGCAGCGTACGTAAGCAGCATAAGCGGCAGCAGCGTCGGACTCGCCACAGGTTCCGCAGGGTGGTAATTATAGTGCGTATGTGTTCCTGCGTCCTACCGACTCAACCTAAACTCGCTCACCAACTCCCGCCTTCCGGGGCCAGACCGGTATCGAAACATTACCACGGCCCCGGCGGGAGCGTTCGGACTCAGGGGATTCAGAGTTCCCGTGCGTCATCACCGTCGCCGATACACGCAAGCGCAGACCAGTAGACAGCTCAGCAGGAAGCTGTCTTTCACCCCTATATCCTCCGGTCGTGCTCTTCTGCCTCTTTCAGAGGACATTTTCCAGAAACTATCATTCCGCTAACGGCACTGTAGAAATCCTACCGAGTACCCAGTTCAGTCAGTCAGTATTCCAGTTCTCTCTTCTATTTCCTTTGTGCTGAGAATATCTGCTATCATACATGATACCGGTTCCCATTGTCTAGTTTCTTTCAAAATAAATTCTATCAAATTTTCCGGTACCAAGCTGGCTAATTCAGGCGAGACCCTAAAAGCAGTCCATCTCTCACAAACAAAGAACACATGTTCCGGAGTATCTTTCGCTCCACAATATATACAGTCAGGTGAGGGTCTTTTTTTTGAACCAGTTTAGGTTTGCCTAAAATTCCCCGTGGTTGGAGAGGATTATAACATTTAAATTAAATCAGCGGTTGAAAAGATATTAACAACTAAAAAGTTTATATGGCCATCGTTTTGAAATGGATTAAACAATCAGGTTCATTAATTTTAAACCAGTCAATCTCTTCAAAACGGAAAAAGGAAAAAAGAAAAAGGGAAAGGGAGAAAGAAGAGGAAAAGGGGAACAAGAGAAAGAGAAATGGGGGAAGAAAGGGAAACTGGGGAGAGAAAAAAGGGGGAAATAGAAATGGAATATGCTAAAAATTAAAATGGGGAATTGGGGAAAGTAAATGGAAAATTGGAAAAAGGAAAGGGAAAAGGGAGAAAGGGTAAAAGAAAAAAGGGAAAGGGTTAATTTTGTGAAGTTCCGTAATGTACATTTTGTTAATGTTTCAATTGTGTTCATTTAATCTATATATATATATATATATATATATATATATATATATGCTCAAATCTAGCAACAGTGAAGCATTGCCGGGTCTGCTAGTGAAAAAATATAATTATTCGTGCTTTATTAAAAATTTTAAATATAAATTGAACTTACTATTACATTTGAAATAACTTAATATATAATATAATTTATTAGTTTTTAATGGTACTTACGTATTATTAGACCATCGACCATAACCATTATGATCCCGTAACTTTGAAGTATTTTCAAAGTTTCGGAATCATTAACATATTTTACATATTGAAAATATAATGATTATTGCTTATAATTATAGCTGTAAATTATCCAAACTTAACCTACGCTCGCTTCGCTCACCAACCTCGACTAATTAATAGTAATATTATGATTATTTAAATAATTAATTACTGAATTTATTTATTTTTTCCTGTTTAGCCTCCGGGAATCACTGTCAGATATTACTTCACAGGAAGAATGAGGATTACATGTATGAGTATAAGTGAAGTGTAATCTTGTATAATCTCAGGTTGACCATTATAAGAAGTGTAGTTAATTGAAACCCAACCACCAAAAAACACCGGTATCCGCGATCTAGTATTCAAATCCGTATAAAAATAACTGTTTTTACTAGGATTTTAACGTTGGAACTGTAGACTTCGAAATCAGCTGATTTGCGAAGGCGCTTTCACCACTAGGCCAACCCGGTGGGTTGTGTTTATTATTTAAATACTCAAAACGTTACTCTGTTAATTAATAATCTGTTACTCTGTGTTAATTAGTCATGGTTAGCGAGCGTAGGTTAAGTTTGATTAAATTACATTTATGAAATAAATAAATATAAAAGGTTATAAAATTGATAATATAATGGTTAAATCGGGTGATATTAACTATAACCCAAAACTTTGTAATTTATTGGTCGACGGGCTAATACGTAAGTAACTTTTTAATTATTTATTTATTTTTTTGTTTTAATAATATAAATGCTGATGTCATCTTCTATTTGAATGTAAATCTAACACTGCAAAAAGGTTTTTTTATCCATGGTTTATTTTATTATTTATCTATTCGTTCTGATACAACAGTTTAAAAGCTGATTACATTCAGTCATCCTGTAGTCGTTTTTTTATAAAGAGATAAAGGTTTTATGTGAGAAAAATTTCAATGTTGCATAGAGATTTAAATCTTCTACATTAAATACACAGGTTATATCATCCCAACATGAAGTTTGTAGTTTATTTCTAGTTTATTTCTAGTTTATTATTTTAACGGAGAGCTCAGATTTATTATCTATTAAATAGGAAGATCTTATAAAATCTTTATAAAGGACTTTCTATGGCAGCTACCTATATAAAAAGCTGACAAACAGTTGTAGGACTTTCCCGTCACGTGAAGCCGCGTTCCAGGAAGGTCCTACAACTGTGAATTATTTCTGATGCACGGCTTATACACACAACTTAAATTAAAAGATTTATTATTTCATATAAATATAATATTTTTTGGTTTATCTAACTTAGTTATTCTAATTAAAGGGCGCGCGCATACCGTATTTAATTCGCGCGGGTGTGGCTGTACCAGCAGCGACGGTAAGCACTAACTAAACTAATGTAATTTCACAACCTACATAGACCAAATTACGCTTGTGTGGTCAGCAGACTGGTGTAGCCGCTAAGCTTAACGCACCAGCTACCGAGTCAACCACGCGGTCGAGTTCGAAACCCAGCCACACTGAGTTAATTTTTTACACTTTAAATATTATTAATTTATTTAATTCTACCGCTCACCTGTGACGCTACAATATAGCACTAAGTTAGAGCATTTTTGGGGTGTGTGTGATTTTTCAAAAAAAAAGTTTTGCAAATATTTTTATTTTTTAATCGTTAAAAAATGAGCCTAAGAAAAATATGACCTTAATTAGGCGAAATCTCGAGATACCGAGGATGACCTTGCTCTACAGCCTCACCCGCCTGGCCATTTAATTTGAAAATTTAATGACATAAATGCCCCATATATATAGAAGTAATCTGATCAAGTTTAATCAAAATCGGTCCAGTAGTTCTGGAAATATAAGGGGATTTAGAGACCAACACCAAACAGACGTACATACAAACATTAACATCTGGAAAATTTCCATCCAGTGTTTTGATTCCTTAGATATCAAAACGGCACGATCCGATGAAAACTTCGTATGCTCAAATTGGACCGATTACAATACTTTCTCTTCTAGGGCTATAGCTCTACTATAGCGCCAGATGGGAAATTAAAAATTATTATCGACATCACAACCTTTCATGAGACGATAAAAAATTGTTTTGAATATATTTCATCATGTTTTATATTAAATTTTAATTATATATTTTCTTTATACCCAATTAGGCAGTGCTTGTCGAAACAGTTTCCGGCCGATGTGATCTGGAGGCAGGAGGAAAAGTCCCATCAACATCCGTAAGTTATTTGATGATTTTTATTTTATTCTATGAAGTTTAAAGTAGTCTATATTATTTATAAATGAACGTTGATCGGAATTGCAAACACATTAATAATCATGATTTTTTTTTATTATTAATTAAATTATATTGTTACAAACGATATCTGTGGTAATCTGATTTCATAAAATTCTAAATCAGCATAAATATTGAATTTAACCTAAGAAGAGAAAATATATAAATTTTTCTATAAGATAATTTTGAAAATACATATTTTATGTAATATCATTGTTTAATGCATATTGTAACAAGACCGGTATAACAGACCTGAGTAACGGATTCATGCCAATTAAGAAAAAAAATAGTAGACAATATAATAATGGGAGAATCCAGAAAAGGATTAAAAGAAACTCTTAGTAAAGGTAATAGGTCCGTTTAACAATCGTGTTTTGTAATACTGCCATCTGACACATAATAAACAGATGTTCTTCCATGAGAAGAGTTACCGGACCAAGTTAATGAAAGAATGGGAACGAAAAGGTTCGATCGATCGTTTTCATGCTTCGAGTTGGGAACGGTCCGGCAGGTAAAGAAGATAGGAGTATGAATACTTCGGGGAAGACCAGTTAAATATCAGTTCTGCGAACCAGTCTAGCAAAACTTTACGACGTCAGTTCCCCAAGGAGTGCTTGCGAGACGTTAGTCCGCGAGAGAGCATTCTGCGAGGAGGACACTGAAGGAGCGAAGTGTGAATTAAGTTCGATAGAACTGAGGTGACGCCTCGAGTAATTCCAAGTACACGAAAACAAGAAGTATTATCGGTGAGTTGTGTAAGACTATTAAGTGAAAGAGATAATGTACTAAATTTCATTCGTAAATTGTTAGGGTAGTTTTATCTGCGATCAGCAATAAGCAATAAAAGAACTTTATACTTGTCTTATCTACTGTACTATTGTTATTAATACAAGACTAGAGGTTTAAAAGTGTTAAGACTAGCGGTCATGCTATGTCTTTTGTCAACGGGACTGAATTCTGCTTTTCCATTCTTTTATTTATCTATCTGTGAATAAATCCTGACGACTATTTTAAATTCTGTTTTTATGTAATTTTTGTTTATTATTGTTATTGTTTTTTTTTTTTTTTTTTATTTCAACATATCGACATTACTTGTCGATATGATTACTTGTCTGTTCAGTTTCCATGAGTACCTTTCAGGCGATTAGTTACTGGTACTCCCGACAACCTATTGTCTTTGAAATTAAGTTTATTATTTCCACGTTAACTCAGCATCGCAAATCAGCTGATTTCGTAGTCGAGAGTTCAAACATTCAAATCCTAATAAAGGCACTTTCATACGGATTTGAATACTAGATCGTGGATACCGTGTTCTTTAGTGGTGAGCTTCTGCTGGGTCACCAGCTATATTGGAATTTCAACCGATGGGTATGCTGATAAGAGCGAAAAAGAGCCTTGTTTGCAGCTTTCTTTCACTAATCACGTTGTTTCGGACAATCTTTTCGGTTTTCTGATGAAAGTGGTTCATAATTAGTTTTTCGTGATTACTGGAAGTGAATGGAATGCTACCATCAACAATAAACTTCACCCAGTTAAGAACACTATAAAGTGATAAAAAATGATTACTTGTTATTGTTATTGACATTTGTGATTATTTCTTCGTTATAGACATGTAATATTAATATCGTTTACTATTATTATTATTATTATTATTTTTGTCTATTATTCCGATTATTATTGTGGTTGTGATTACTATGATTAACTTTTATATTTACTATTTTTAATTAATTGTTTTATTGTTGTCAGTTATTACTATTATTATTACCATTGTCATTATGTTTTGTTTTTAAACTAGTAAACTGTAATTATATAACATTCTAAATTGTCAATTTCTGAATATCCTGAGATTGAGAGAAGATTCATTGATCATCTTGCTATGTGAGCAGTAATCCCATCTTATTGAAAACATCAATTTTCGGCTTGATTTCCGAGATCATTAAGTTTTGGTAGCAAGCAGCAGCGAATTATTCTTACATAACCTTCGGAACCGGATTGGCTTTCTTCCTTAAAAAGTACAGTCCTATTATTTCATATTCAGCAACCACGCTCCAAATTACCTCAGGCTCAGAGTACACAGAGTTCTCATGAAATTGTAGGGGATTATTTTATGCCCAGTATTGAAAGTTTTGTTTGTTATCACAACCCGATAAATGAGAACGGGCTTCGTCAGTTGACAGCACAATCAAGTACACTGGAAAATTTTCCAGAATAGCCTAGCAAAAATCGATACGGCTATTCCAGTCACGTTCACTTAACTGCTGCATTACTATCGTGCTGTAAGAATGAAACTGTAAGTCGGCGTGTAAAATTATCCGTACAGTCCGATCAGAAATTTGTAACTCAGCAGCGTGTTTATGAGCTGAACGACGTGGAGATTGTGTAACTGGTTCAATATTTTCGGGTGTTCGAACGCTTCGTGGCCTACCTGGAGTAGTTTCATCTTCAGAGCTGAACCGGTACCTCTGAAATTGGACATCCTTAACTGAATTGTCTTTTTACTGGGTACCGCTGCGTGTTGAAAACAGAATCACTATTTTTAAAATACGTTTGAATAACGAAAGCGAGTCGTTCACCACTCCACGCCATGGTTGTAACTGTAATCACAAGACATCCGCTACAAAATTACGTGCCGATACTACGCCCAGCAGTATTAGCACTTCATCAGCAGCGGTGGGACATTGTAGATAACCTTCATTATTATAGAAATACAATGCTATTTTTAATAAAAAATTCTAATTTTATGATATGTGTCATAATTCTTATATTTATAGTATTGTGTGCTGATAAGGTTGTAACGTGGAATATTTTAGCACAGACGGCTACTATAAGTATATGTGTAACGTTCTGGATAGATGATTGACGTTTTGAGGACTGATCAAACCAGTAATATTTATAATTTATTGTCTTAATGTTTGTCGATTTACATACTGGAGTAGGGTTATAATTAAAAGCACTTAAAAATTTGACGAATTATTGAAATAATAATAATATCACTAATTATAACAGAAAAATTCCCAAATTAACTATGTGTACAAGATTCAATAGACTTCCGAAATATTAAAAAAAGATTAATCAATAACTATTAGAATTGTTTTAAATGTACAATTTATTGGAAATAATGCAAATTAAATGTCAAGAGATAAATAATTGCTTGTTTTACATCGAATCATATCTAGTTGTTATGTCTATCTATTTCATGTAATTTGAATATTTATTAGGTGATATGTGTTTGCTTAATAATGTTCATTTACAAACGTCACAACACCTATTTATTAAATAGAGTAAATAATTTTTATTGCAATTTAACTGCAATATTGTATGTATAAAATTATTCAACCGAAATTAATTATAAAATAAAAATATATAAATTGCGTTTGGTTAATAATTGTTTCGTAAACAATACTTTAAAATAAAATTTCGGTTTTAATTAAATATCGCAATTATAAATTTTTTAACGTTAATAGTATAGATTTAAATATTATTAACACATTAATATGTTATGTGTCAGACAAAAAAATATATTTACATAAAATATAATATAATTACATAATGTAAGCATAAATTAAAAAATCTGATTTACAAAAGACCACGTGACTTCCATGTACGCCTATTAAATAACATATACACATTTTTAAAAGTACATAAAATTTTATTTCACTAATAACTTCAGATTTTTTCATATTTTTCTTTTTTATTGTTACTCGTATTACTGGAATTATTATTTATTATAAAATTTAATTTACAATCAGAGGTTAATAATTATTAAAATTAAAAAAAAAAAAGGAAATGAAGTCGAATTCGAACCGATGTGCCTTCCCCTTGTAAGATCCAAATATTTCATTAATTAAAATTTGATTTGGCTGTAATTCTAGAACCAATGAAAATAAGTACCACTTATGGTACATCGTTGAAAAGCTCTCAATGAGAGGACTTATTACTGCACTTAAGAAAAAATCTAATTTTTTTATTTTTTATTTTGGGGTTTTTGGACAATTTTGGTCCAGTCGATTGCGATCAAAAGAGAGAGCTGCACTATTACATGTTGATCAACAGTCCTAAATCCCAAATTTCAACATCCTTCAGCTAATCGATTTTTAGTTATGCGAGATACGTACGTACAGACGTCACGCCGAAACTAGTTAAAATGGATTCAGGGATGGTCAAAATGAAAATTTCCGTTGCAATATGAAAACCGAAATTTTTTGCGATTACAATACTTCCTTGTACGAAGGAAGTAAAATTAAAAAAAAAATACATTTTTCAAAATGTTCAACGAAAGATATGTTTGTTATTGAATTTAGTATGTACGAGTATATGCCTATTTGTGTGAACACTTTTTGTCTCGGATTTTGGTTTTGAATTCTAATTAAGTATCGTTAGAGGATTGTAAAAATACACGAATGTTCGCTATCGGTTGTCCGGTTCACTTCAAAATGGCCGTCAATATTAAAATGTTATAATCATTACGCAATAACTGTTATCACAGTGTTAATACGCAATAAGTTAAGTGTTAATACGCAATAAGTTATCACAGTGGTTAAAATGCTTACATTAATGCTTTTTAACAGTGGATAAAAAGCATTAATGTAAGGTTTTCTAAAATGCATAAAATATATAAATATCAATCTTATAAATCAAGTTTAAAACTTAAAAATGGCGATAAACTATTTTTTTTTTTTAATAATTGAAAAAAGTAAAATGTGCCATAAACCGTCAAAACACGAGACAAATAAATTATGTTTACTTAGCGCAGATAGAATTTAGAGATAAAAACTTTGTTACGAATAAATTAACAATTGAGAGAACAGTAATAATAAAATGAATGTTCGCTCGGGAAAGTATTACTAAACTTTTCATTAATACCTGGTTTTTAATTAATTCTAAAATATCGGCGCAAATGAAAATAAAATACTAGTAATTTGTTGTTCTTAAATATGTACCGATTCCAAAAATCAAAATTAAAAATAAATCATCCTAAATGCCTGGCATTTAGGTTGTCGCCGCCTGGGCCTTCCCGTGTTCTTCTTTTGTTTTGTAATTGGTAAGGTTTTTTTGGTTTGTTTTATTGTAATTGCGTGTTCAACTCAGTTCTTTTACCTTAGGGTAGGTAGTGGATTTCATTCCTTTCCATATTTTGTTTATTCAGTCTTGTTTGAGACTAACGTTGTATTTTGTTTTTAGTTTTGTTGTTTTTTAGGGATAGTAGTACACCGATGTATATGTCACACGTGGCATTGGCATCGGTGGTATCCTGACTAAGACAAGATGTACGAGACTGTACAAGATGTACGACTGAGGCTGAGAGATGCCTTTTGCCGAGGTTTTGAAGATGACCTCCGGTAAAGCCCATAAGGACTAGGTACGGAGGGGATGGCGTGGTAATCACAACTGTTACATAGTGGGTGTCTTCCCCTACGGGGTCAGGATGGTCTAATGGTGAACTCTTCGTCGTAAATCAGCTGATTTCGAACAAGTTCTCAGGTTCAAATCCTAATAAAGGTAGTTGCTTTTATATGGATTTGAATGCTAGATCGTGGATACCAGTGCTCTTTGGTGGTTGAAAACCAACCACCTTTCTCAGGAATGGTCGGCCTGAGATTTTCCAAGACTACACATATACCGGTACAGTTATGTTACACTGATAAGTCGCTACTCACTTTAATTGTTAATGCAGACTATAAATAAAAGTATTAGGAAAAAATCAAAAGAATTATTTATTATTAGTTACTTTTTACTTTCATGTTAAATATTCTCGCTGTATTCGCCGGGAAAGTATGATGATCCTGTCAAAAATAGAAGACAAAAACGAGGTTATCGAAAGGATGGGTAACATTAAGTTGATGCAGTTCTACCTCAAATCACATAGTCATCAAGGTTCAACACGTAGAGTCTTTTACTCTTCTAACGTCTTCACTATTGTCTAGAAAGTTAATAGCTAAATATTTTACGTCGTTGTTTAGCCAAAATTTATATTTTCTAAAGAATCTCCGTATTTCTTTTCGAACGTACAGTAAACCAAGATATTCGTGGGTATCACTGTTTCTTACGAACCAAGGTACCTCTGTGATGCTTCTTTGTTTTGGAATCGTTTTGTATATTCTCTACATTGCCGCTGCTTGCTTAATCCCAAAACTGGAGGTCCAAATTGGTTTCAGGATCGTCGTGTACAATAATTGTTTGTTAGCGAAAGCTGTGACCTCTTAATCAGCAACCAATACATTTTCTAAAACTTATAATATCCTTTCATATCAGACAACGATCAAGATGAAGAACAACGTACCGTATACTTTGATCATGTCGTTTGAGAACCCCATCGAGATGTGATCTGTGGGCAGTCTCCTCTTCTCATTGCGAATTTCACATCGATTTCGCTTGATTAACCTTAATCTTCCATCTTGACAAACATCCATTGATTTGGTCTAATTCAGATTGTAGTTTACTTGAAGATAATGTTGGATCAATATCGACGACAAGGTCATTGGAAAATGTACATTATCTTGCGGAAATTTTCATTTCTAATATTTAGATTTTGGTTGGAGGAAGACATACATCATAATCTACAAAATACTGACATACAAAATTTGATTTAATTAGTATTTTTTACCTTTTATAGTATATTTGTAACAACAAAAATTGTTAATTAATTTTATTTTTAAATTGTCAAAGAGATTGTTGTTATATCGTAATAAATATTAATCTAATCTCTTTGTTACATTATTTAAAAATAAAATCCAATTGTGTTATATGTTAAGACCATATAAAATAGTAACAGAGCGTATATGTTTTTGTTTTAATCTATGAAATTTATTTCTTTTTACGCGTAGGTTTTTACAAGTTATCGCAGAGTTTAACTTGAATCCTTTTTAATTTGCATCGGAAATAAATTTAAGATTTTTATCACGAAAAAGTAATACTAACCGTTAAATTAATTCACAATGTAGTATCGCATAATAATACTTAAGTAGTTAATCATTTACTCAAAACAAAATTAAAATAAATATATTAATAAAATTATTTATAAATTATAATAAATTAATTATAAAATTAAATAATAATTATAATTATAATTATTTATAAATTTCATCATATAGTTTTATTTTTTAATAGCATCTTCGTCGCGGCTTCGCCTGCGTTATATGATTATATATGATTAATTATGTGTCATCGACCAATATTTTATCGTTTTGGACAAATATGAGCTAAATCTGACTATAAATACAATTTTTAAAATATCTCAACCTAGCGTCACCAAGCGGGTTTAAACTAATTAATAAACCATCGCGGGCGTTTGCACAACTCACAAACTTTTAGTAGAAATTTATTACCTTAATAATACAACCTTATATAAGTTTGCTAAACATTTTTTTTTATCGTTTACACTTTATTCACTATTCCACTATCTTTTTTCTGACCACTTAAGAAAAAGAATCAGAACTTAGATATTTTTGCCCGCGAGATCTTCAGGTTTTTTCTTTTTGCTTAGGTATTTTTTTCTTGCGAAATCTTCCGGATGAATTTAAAAAATGTAGAATTTTATAATATGTAACTTGTCCGCACGGGTAATCTTCTATTTTCTACACATGTATAGAAGAAAGTCTGTTTGTATATTTGTAAGTTTGTTTCGTAAATATCTCGAACCGGCACCACCTGACGAGTGTGGGATTTGAAAAAATTTTTTATCACGTAACTAATATATATTCAGAATATGAGTGAAATCGGACCATAAATGCAATTTTTCAAAATACCTAACCCCAGCGCCATCTAGCGGGTTCATTTTTTGCAGAGATATTTCTTTCCATGTAAGTAACTCATATTCTGAATATGAGCCAAATCTGACTATAAATACAATTTTTCGAAATATCTCGGCCCCAACCCACCTTAGCAGGTCCAAACTAACTCACAAACCTTCGCGGGCGTGCGCACAACAACTCACCAAAGTTTCATCGCAATCGGATGAATGTTATAGGAACGTATACAGGACAAACAAACATTTATTTTTACATCCATTTATATACATTTATTTTTACTGTACAAAGTACAGGAAGTACTGTAATCGCGAAAAATTTCGGTTTTCGGATTTCAAAGGAAGTATTCATTTGAAATACTTAAATTCAGGGATGACTATCTCTGATTCCATTTTGACTAGTTTCGGCGTGATATCTGTACGTACGTACGTATGTATGTTGCATAACTCAAAAACAAAGCTGTAGGATGTTGTAATTTTGGATTTAAGACTGTTTTAATATCTACCTCCCCTTTTGATTGCAATCGACTGAACTAACAGTATCCAAAAAAGCCCAAAATTCAAAAATTTTGATTTCGGACGTTTTCTTAACTGCAGTAATAAGATCTACTTATTGATCTACTTATTTCCTTACTGAGATCTATTCAACGATATATCATAAGTGGTACTTATTTTCATTGGTTCCAGAGTTACAGCCAAATAAAATCTTAATTAATGAAATATTTGGATCTTACCAGGGTAATGCACATCGGTTCAAATCCAACTTCATCTCCTTTATCTAATTTATTTTTTTAATGTAAATATATTGATTTATTATTAATATTAACCTTTGATTGTAAAAAATCGTTACAATAAATTATAATTCAATAATAACAATAAAAAAATATATATTAAAACATTTCAGAAGTTATTAATGACATTGAATTTGATGGTTTTTTTTTGTTTTTTTAATGTGTATACGTAATTTAATAAACGTACAAAGAAGTTACGTAGTGTCCAGAGTCATGCCTGCCACAAAGAATTGTTGTTCAATTTCCTGCCATGTTGTTCAATTTCCCAAATTTTTTCAGAAGTTAACTCACCCAACTTCTTGGCAACATAAAGCTATTGACTCTCTGACGCGAGAAAATCTATCAGTTTCACGCCCGCAATCACCAAGATTGCCTCCCGTGAAATCGTGCTGTAGCCATCCGCTACAGACAGGCGCAGTACATAGCATAATTGCTTCGCAGACGCCCTTACACAGGATACTCATGGTCTTAAAGTTAAGACCCAACAGACAATCTGAGCTTATTCAAATTATTTATGACACCCTCTCAACAGTAAACGAGACAATGATATTTGTATGACTCTCGGGTCACTGCGGCATCTCCGATTATAATTAACATTTGAGAATTATTTGACGAAGACAGTCCGTGTCAAACTACGTACCAAATGGAATAAGTTCTAGCTGTTGAGTCTTCCTACGGCCTTGCATGGCATTCCGAAGTATCTTTTCGAAAAATATTTATCTCAAACTTCAGAAGAGAATAAGTCATCTTAACTGCTGAGGATTGGGTAAACAAGACTAACCCACGCCCATCTATTTGGCTCTCCTCAGCGTAACTGTGAGGCGTGCAATGTCAAATGAACCGTAAACCACTTACTCGTAGATTGCCCAATGTTCGAGTCCATCTGTCGACAATTAAACCTAGGTTCAGATGTGAAAGGTTTAGTCATCGGAAGAAATACATCAAACAACTGTTGCGGTTTCTCAGTGATTGTGGGATGAAAAACTTAATTTAAAGGTTTTGCTTACGTGAGATTTCTTAGAGTACTGCGTGCTCAGTGAAAATAGTTTAGTGGTCATGATCCAGAATTTTTTTAACCATTTGTTATTCGTGTTCCAGTTTTTTATCCATTGTTTGGTGTTAACTGTCTAATTATTTATGATCACTTAGTTTTATTTAAATCACTCATAACTGTTATCATTGATGCGGCTATAAACGATGGAAATTCATTTTTTTAATTAAATAAAAATATTTTTATGATTTTTTTTATAGCGATACTATTTCTTTGTTTAAAAAATAAATTACATTTTGTTTGTTGATTATTATTTTTGTATGTATTTTTTTTAAATAAATAAATTTTCTTTATTTGCATTTAATATAAAAACTTTTTTTTTTAAATGAACCATATTCCCGTAATATAACTATAACCAAACATTTATTGATAAAAAATATTAAGTAGACTATTAAAAGCCGATGAATTACACTAATTTTATTTTATGTACTTAACCAACTATAGTCTAACCACCCAGTTAAACTACTTATGGAAGATGATAAAAAAAAAAGCTGATCGGGATTCAATCCCAGATTCTTTCAGATATAAACCAGGGACGCTACCATTCTACCACAGAATTGGTACTTACGTATTAACGCCACCGCAGCTACAGCTTTATTTAAAAACAAAGTAGTCAATCAGATTTCGGTGGAAAAATGGCCGATATAGAGTTTAACATAAATAAATAAATATTTATTTTATAAATATAATTTAACCAAACTTAACCTACGCTCGCTAACTAATTAACACCGTAATTTGTTGAGTATTTATTTAATAAATTCAGTAATTATTGCAATTATTTATTATTTAAATAATCAAAACACTCCTGTTATTTAGTCAAAGTTAGCGAGCGAAGCGAGCGTATGTTAAGTTTGGTTAAATTATATTTATAAAATAAATAAATATAAATAACCATTCATTAAAATTAATAAAGAAACTGTTCATTTTCCACCGAAATCCGATTGACTACTTTGTTTTTAAATAAAGCTGTAGCTGCGGTGCCGTTAATACGTAATTACCACAGAATTTTTTTATAATATAATCATGGTAATAATATATTTAATGTTATTCACATCATGTAATTAGTTACTTAATATTTTTTACTAATACAATTGTGATATAGAGCTGTTGGTGTAACAATTAGGTTACAAATTTTAAATTCTAAATTTTGCATGAAAAAATGTTAGATGTGGTTAATGTCTCCTGTTGTTGACTTCTGAATAGTATACTCTCCTGTTGTTGACGTCTATCTGTATTGCAGTTGAGCTGTTTACGCGCATGCGTCTCCGCACTAGTTCACCAGTTGTCCCACTAGTGTTGTGACGGTACCAAGAACTCACGTTACTGATGTGTGTATCCGTAATTATTTGTGTGTTTTTAATCTTTTTACTAAATGAAGTGTAATACGGTCCATGTACGAGTTGTACTTTCTTATACATATGAATACATAGAACTTAGTTTTGGTAAGATCCTGCTTAATTTAATTATTTCCATATTGTTATTTGTTATATTTCTATTACGAGAATATATTTCTATATATCGTAGAACTAATATTAGATGAGCAATATGTAAGTAGACTCACATAAATTCACAATCCATGATCAACTGAAAGTATACTCCTGTCTGTGTGTCTGTGTCTGTATATATATATATATATATATATATATATATATTTATTTATTTATTTATTTATTTATTTATTTATTTATTTATTTATTTATTTATTTATTAATTTAATGTGTATGAATATAAATAATAGTTACTGAATTTAATAATACATTAAAAAAAATCTTGCTTGTATCTGCAGAAAATACGATATATGTTGTCTATTATCTTTACCCACATATTTTCTGTAAATTAGTTGTTTTCCTTTTTTTTGACCAACATTTAAGGAAAATCGGTACATTTTTTTTACTAAATTTCAGTAATGAACAGATACAATGTACCGATAAATTACGAACGATAGAGATATTTTTTCGGATGAAGAACAAGCGGTCGAGATAACAGACATGGTATCTAAATCATCATGTTTATTATCTTGATCAACCTGGATATTCGTGAATCAGGCCTGTTCTATCTTCCCATTATGTTACTGCTGCCAAAAACGATTATTTTACATGTCGAAACCAAGAATTAATAATACATTGTTTATTAAATTTAATTTTATTCAGCAATTTTATCGAACATCAGGAATTGAGATAATAGAAATGATTCCACAGGTATAATATAGGATAATACAGGATAATATTATTATATCGACTTGATTGACATCATCTCTGATATTTGTTAACTCGATCCCCAGATTGTTTACCTGGAAATAATACACAAATTACTCAGAAAATATGCAATCAGCCTATTGTCTTTCGTGCACTGAAACGTAATGACCTACGTTAAACAGCTTAACTTCGTTTTATACGACTGCCCAAAAACGAGTGTAATGTTTTAAGGGTGTATTTAGAATATATGTTTGTTATACCGTAGCAGCTCAACGGCCGAACCGATTTAGATGTATAATCCCGCGTTGGAATGCGTACATTAGGGGGAATGTCATGGGTTTTATAAATACGTAATATGTATGTTTAATTCTAACTGAAAGGACACAAAAAATCATATATCGATTCTAAATCGATAATCGATAGTATTTTCAGAATCATATATTTGTAACGAAAATGGTTGTGTTTTAAGATCTGCTACGGTACTGAATGAATGAATTACGGTCTAAAATTTATTACATTCATTTTTTAGCTGTTTTATTTTATTCTTAATATAGTACTGAAATCACAATGGTAATTTCTTTTCAAAATCAAAAAATATCCAATTCTTTATTAGTGATAATATCAAATCATGGAAATTATTAATTTACGAGAAAAGAGGTAGCGATTGAAATATCAGACAAGTATCAAAAATACATTTATTTTGTTTTTTAAATAGTAGTGTGTTAAATAATTTAATATTTCAAACATTATCTCAGTAGATTAAAAAAATGCGACAATTTTTAATTCGAAAACTAATGGACCGATTTATCCTATTTTACTTTCCGGTTAACATAGCTAATAGCTATACTAAAGGGAAAGTATAGTAATCAGTTCCTAAAAATGATCCAAAGATTATTAGTTTTTTTTTTTTTAATTGTGCCTCAAGGGGCTATTAAAATGTTTTCACAAAAAAAAATTCTTAACTTTTCTCATTAGATTTGAAAAAAAAAACATTAACCTTATCCCTAGCCCAAAATAATATTTTTATAAGTGTACATTTTTACGTACTTACGTAAATATTCACTTATAAAAATTTAATTAAATGAATGTATCATTAAAATAGCCCGTTGATTTGGGGATCCGGGTACTTACGTGTTAACGCCACTGCAGCTACAGCTTTATTTAAAAACAAAGTAGTCAATCGGATTTCGATATAAATATAATTTAACCAAACTTAACCTACGCTCGCTTCGCTCGCTAACCTTGACTAATTAACACCGTAATTTTTGAGTATTTATTTAATAAATTCAGTAATTATTGCAATTATTTATTATTTAAATAATCAAAACACTCCTGTTAATTAGTCAAGGTTAGCGAGCGAAGTGAGCGTAAGTTAAGTTTGGTTAAATTATATTTATAAAATAAATAAATATAAATAACCATTTATTAAAATTAATAAAGAGACTGTTTTTCTATGTTAATTTTCTATGCTAAAAGAATCTCTATATGTTAAACTCTATATCGGCCCATTTTCCACCGAAATCCGATTGACTACTTTGTTTTTTAAATAAAGCTGTAGCTGCGATGGCGTTAATACGTAAATACCGATCTGAAGTTTAGAAAAGTCAAAACGTTTTTACTATTTCGATCCTTCCTTCCGTTTTCCTCTTTAGCCTCTGGTACTCACCGTCAGATATTACTTCAGAGGATGATATGTATGAATTTGAATGAAGTGTAGTCTAGTACAGTCTGCGTTAGACCAGTTCTGAGATGTGTCGTTAATTGAAACCCAACCACCAAAGAGCACCAGCATCCACGATGTAGTATACCAGTGATTTTGATATAACAAATGATATTTGATAAGAAATGATATCTGCGAGACTCTTAGCGTATGGTTTACAATTTCATTATAATTTTTTTTTATATCACTGCGTTTTGTTAGATTATTCGTATATTTTTTTTATGAATTACTGATTTTTGTCTTCCGGATTTATTATTAAAATGTATTGCTTTACTAGAACAAACAAATGTACTTTTTTTTAATTTCTCGACCAAGTTTTTTTTGTTGATAGTCATTCATTCACTTAATACCATACTTCTTTTTTAATAAAACTAGTATGACCTTCACGAATCGAAGATCCGTGATGTAATAAAATAATAAGAGCAATCACTTATTATTTTGTTAGTGTAACCCTCGATTATTATCGTATCGAGAACAAACTTTTTTATATTATTATTATTAAATAAACTGTTATTTATTTCTCCATCAATTAGTTCAACTAGTTCAATTGTAGAATAACAGTTTTACTAATCGAATGTATTTCTGTTTTATGTAACAAATTTTTTGCCACATTTGCAACACATTCTTGCTGTCTGTGTTTTTTGTGTTATATTAGCAGATATAATCTCTTGTAAACTAATACATTTATTCTTTTTAATGAAGTGATTGTAATTTAAAAAAAATTTTCATCTTCAGTACTTTCATTTACATAAGAGCATTTACTATTAAAACAAGCCGTAGTATACTTTCTTTTAAATTTTATTATTTATTTCAAGTACATTATAAATTTTTCGTACGAGATCATTCGTAAATTCAAAAGCGTCTTTAAGTACTGCTATCTATCGGCGCGATTCGTAAACCCACCTTTTTGAACAAAAAGTAATATATTCGAGTTCCACTATCATCAAATGGAAGAAAAAAACTTTGTCTAACAAAATTCGAGGTATTTTTTGGAAGTATTCTTTATTACATATCTAATTGAACTGAAATGTTCATGCTTATTTTTTTGTTTTTTCCCCATTTTAATTTCAGTTTAAGGTTAGATCACGTTTAAAACTGTAAACATAGTTCGTTGACTTCACAGTGTCGTCCAGTTCTGCGAATTCTTACCTGCGAAGTTCGTTAGAACTTCTTGATATTTCGTCATCAAATCCCGCTAGGATAAAAAAAAATGAGAAGGGGTTGTTTAAATGTTCGAAAACTAATCCCAGATTGATCTGTGCTACAAGTTTCGTGGTTTGTATAATCTATGTACAATAATTTATGTTTGTATAATCATTGTACAAGTCTATAATCGATTCGCATTAAGAGCTCTCCTGCTGTTTGAAAAAACCGCGTGGCGTTGTAATAGACTATCGAAAGTTTCGGGTATAAATTATAAAATTCTCCATATTAATAACAGTGGAGATGTAAGAATGACTCGTTTATTATTTAATATTTTCATTTGGCGCCGACTCAATCGAGTTATTTACCAATTAATTACATGGCAGCTATATTTAAAGTTATATCACTGTTGAAAAAATTTTGATAGTCGATAAAGTATTATATAAATATTGTTGCGAACAAACAAATTGAATCACCCGGTTCATAACTGCACTAATGCAATCGCACACATTCCAGTAAAATCTTATTACTACGAAAAACATCTAGGACAGCTTTTACGCTGTGTATTTTGACCGTTTTGCATTTACGGATGAGAAGTGCAGACTGGCGTCAATCGATATTAACCCACTGGGATGGTCTAGTGGTTAACGCGTCTTCCCAAATCAGCTGATTTGGAAGTCGAGAGTTCCAGTATTCAAGTCCTAGTAAAGAAAGTTACTTTTATACGGATTTGAATACTAGATCGTGGATACCGGTGTTCTTTGGTGGGTGGATTTCAATTAACCATACATCTAAGAAATGGTCGAACTGAGATTGTACGAGACTACACTACATTTATATTCATACATATCACCCTCATTCTTCCTACGAAGTAATACCTGAACGGTAAGTCCCGGAGGCTAAACAGGAAAAAGAAAAAAGATAGAAAGACTGGCGCCAATCGATATTGAAGAAAATGTTTCAACACTGTTAGAAAAAAGTTCTCGTAGTGTAATGTCTACTTCTAATGTCTAATGGCCTCATAGTCTCATAAAAGCCTGAACAGTCTGCCTCCAATTTTCGCAAACGTAAAAATTAATGGGGTTTCGAAGACAGTAATAGCTTAAAGTATTTGTTAATTACATATAACGCTGTTAAAACATTAGGAGAGAGTAAAATATGAGGCTCGTAGTCATTGTGATATATTTTAAGAAGTTTTTATTTCTAAATCATTTAATTGTTTGTTTTAAATCAAAATCATTATTTTATTTTTACCGTATTATAAAATTCTATAAACTAATAATTATATATTAAAATATTTCATCTTTCTTTTAACTTAACACAAGTCTATTTCTATGCAGTTGTTGCAAGAGATACGAGGAATGGCTTCTTAGTAAGCGGTTAATTTTTAAATTTAACTTAATGAATAAAATCACTAAAAATTTTACGAGATTCATTAAGAATTAAAAATAAACATTAGCAGTTAAATTTTTCTTCAGTTATATATGCCACTTGCTGAATTTTAATTTGAACAAAATATTGTCTAAACAGATTTAATAGAAGTTTTTAACAGTTTTATTTTAATAAAAGTCAAATTTCTTAAATTCTTATACATCTTCAATTGATATTACTACAAAAATTTTCTCAGAATTAAATTATGAATTTTTTGTTTATTGGACATTTTCTAATCAAAAACTGTGTCACACAGTGAATGTTTTATTCACTTTTATTAATTAAGAAAAAAAAACAAATAAAATCATCAAATTTATCCCATAATTTAAGTTTCTGAATTTCATAGGCGCCTTCCTTTTATCGTTAGAGCAGGTTAACAATGAAATTTGTGGGCACCGTTTTGGTTTAAATAATCAGAATTTAGTTTTTTTGATCCGTTTTGCTTGTTTCGTAAAGACCATTAAAACAACGTATAACATTAAAATATGTACCATTTAAAATTTTTGATCCCCCCTGTATTCCCGTCGTCCCTGATGGCCGTTTATCAGAAACAGTTTTTTGAAAGATATAATTTGAAAATGAAGCTTTTCCTAACCTATACTTTATGAAATTTTCTTTAATTTCATTTGGGGAAAATGTGAAATTTTTTCAGTTTCTTTATGAGATACTAGTATGTACGAAGGTTATTTTTTTTTCAAGGTCCGATCAGTCACGAAATTAAAACCACGGTGAAAATATACATTTTTTTATTTTTAACAAGTACTTACATAGTTAAGCTATTTCTCTACATAGTCGCCACTCCGATTTAGATTTTTGTCCTAGGGTGGTACCAACTTTCCAATATCCCCGTCATAGAAAGGAGCCGCCTGTAATTTCAGCCATGTTTCTACGCCGGTCTGCAACTCCATGTCTGTGGCAAAATGTTGACCTCCTAGCCAGCGTTTCATGTGGTCAAAGAGGTGAAAATCGGATGGAGCCAATCCGTAGCTGGATGGTGGGTGATCAAACACTTCCCAACGAAAGCGCTGCAGGAGCTTGTTTGTTACAGCTGCAGTGTGCGGCCGAGGATTGTCATGGAGAAAGACAATGCCGGATGACAACAATCCTCTCCGCTTATTCTTATTCACCCACAATACAGCCCGGAATAGCCTCCATCCGATTTTCACCTCTTTGCTCACATCAAACGCTGGCTAGGAAGACAACATTTTGACAGAGACATCGAGCTGCAGACCAGCGTAGAAACATTGCTGAAAATACAGGCGGCCCCATTCTATGACGGGATATTGGAAAGTTGGTACCACGCCACGACAAATTCGTTGTTTTTTAACCAATCATAAGGTGAGAGTAATTCTTATCATCATCACCAACGAAATTCCAACCAATCGTATTCGGTGTTTTTTATCCAATCATAAGATTAGAGTAATTTATATCATTATCAGGCCCGAAATTCCAACCAACCGTATTCTTCTTTTTTAACCAATCATAAGGTGAGAGTAATTCTTATCATTAGCAGGCACGAAATTCCAACCAATCGTATTCGTGGTATTTTAACCAATCATAAGGTGAGAGTAATTCTTATCATCATCACCAACGAAATTCCAACCAATCGTATTCGGTGTTTTTTATCCAATCATAAGATTAGAGTAATTTATATCATTCTCAGGCCCGAAATTCCAACCAACCGTATTCTTATTTTTTAACCAATCATAAGGTGAGAGTAATTCTTATCATTAGCAGGCACGAAATTCCAACCAATCGTATTCGGTGTTTTTTATCCAATCATAAGATTAGAGTAATTTATATCATTATCAGGCCCGAAATTCCAACCAACCGTATTCTTCTTTTTTAACCAATCATAAGGTGAGAGTAATTCTTATCATTAGCAGGCACGAAATTCCAACCAATCGTATTCGTGGTATTTTAACCAATCATAAGGTGAGAGTAATTCTTATCATCATCACCAACGAAATTCCAACCAATCGTATTCGGTGTTTTTTATCCAATCATAAGATTAGAGTAATTTATATCATTCTCAGGCCCGAAATTCCAACCAACCGTATTCTTCTTTTTTAACCAATCATAAGGTGAGAGTAATTCTTATCATTAGCAGGCACGAAATTCCAACCAATCGTATTCGGTGTTTTTTATCCAATCATAAGATTAGAGTAATTTATATCATTATCAGGCCCGAAATTCCAACCAACCGTATTCTTCTTTTTTAACCAATCATAAGGTGAAAGTAATTCTTATCATTAGCAGGCACGAAATTCCAACCAATCGTATTCGTGGTATTTTAACCAATCATAAGGTGAGAGTAATTCTTATCATCATCACCAACGAAATTCCAACCAATCGTATTCGGTGTTTTTTATCCAATCATAAGATTAGAGTAATTTATATCATTCTCAGGCCCGAAATTCCAACCAACCGTATTCTTCTTTTTTAACCAATCATAAGGTGAGAGTAATTCTTATCATTAGCAGGCACGAAATTCCAACCAATCGTATTCGTGGTTTTTTAACCAATCATAAGGTGAGAGTAATTCTTATCATCATCACCAACGAAATTCCAACCAATCGTATTCGGTGTTTTTTATCCAATCATAAGATTAGAGTAATTTATATCATTATCAGGCCCGAAATTCCAACCAACCGTATTCTTCTTTTTTAACCAATCAT